>NC_081412.1:484088157-484688157 GCF_030272615.1 Cryptomeria japonica
ATAAATATTAAAATTATTTTTTTAATTTTTAGAAGGGTTTGTAGGAAAGAGGGTTTAATTAATTAAATAATACATTAAACCTAATAGGCCAAACATGTTAAACTAACATCCAGGGACCTTAATTTGGTCAAATTAAGTCAAATTGAATCAAATTGGGCGAAATTGTGAAGAATGGGAAAATTAGGTCAAAATGGGTAAATCGGGTAAAAATGGGTCAAAGGACATGAAAAGGGAATGCAATGATGCCATCGAACAAGAAAAGAGGTCACAATGATGTCAACAAACTGGAATTGCGAGAAAATGATACCATCAAGATAGGTTTTGGGAGAAAATGATACCACAAAACCAAAATGGGAGCAAATTGATATCATTGGGTTGGATTTTGGGACAAATTGATATCATGGAATCAACATGGGGAGAAAATGATATCAACTTGATAGAAAATGGGAAAGAAGAAGCATGACCAGATCGACAAATAGTAAATACTATATCCGTGATAGGTGAAAAATAAGAGATGCAGGTGTTGACCATTTTTTAGTGTCTACATTTTGCCCCTCTTTGAGACAATGTGATTTAGAGTGTTGCTTCAAAGAAAAATCACGTTACAAGATGCACCAAGTATGATAGGTTATAAGGGTGTCCCCTCAAGAGATTATTTGTTTATGAAAGAAATGAATGATCTCTCGAAAGAAGAGAAGGTGTTAGATGAAAGAAGAAATATGATGAAAAAGAAAAAAAAGGATAGTAAGAAGAAAAAAGTAGATGTGGACAATTAGTAATGATGAAACATTGCTTTCATAAGTTCACTTTAGCAGTAGAGAGCTTTATTTAATATGGCAAGTGGATACATCGTGTCATGTCATATGAGGTCAGAGCGATAATGTGATCCCTTTGCAGAAAAATAGACATGTCGTAGACAAGGAATGTTTCAATCCGTTCTTAAATTTTGGTTGTATGTTAAGGGTCGAGGTATGTGTGGTAGTCACAAAGTGAATGTACCAACACAGACACTCAAAACATACTTGCTTCCGGAACATCATGAAAACATCCCACAAATAAAAAATAAAATGAAAACATCGTGAACCATCTCGACCACTCTCATCACTTGTGGATATCCTTGAGTAGCATAGGAACATGACCGAAGATAGATCAAGGAATGATAATACTGGCTAGACCAAGTGATTCAACAACCATTTTGATCTTGTTGTTAGAGTTGATAGTTTGTGTTTGATGGGATGATCATGATGTTTGGTTTCAAGAACGATGTACCTCGTTTAAGACAAACATAGTTTGGTTTCGAGTATACCGCACCCTATATAAGATAGATGATAGTTTGGATGGTGTTTGATTTAATGATTGACAAGTTGACATTTCTAATTATTGACTTGATTGATAGGTTGTATGTGATTGTGTGATTTGTTAAGTGCAATCTTAAATGGGTTTTTCATCTGTGTCTACTCAAATGTTTATCTAGTTGCAAGGGACAATTTATTGGTGGATTGAAAAATGATTGATTATTTTTTATTTTTGATTGTTTTTCAGTTTTTAGGGTTTTTGTGGTTATTCGATGTTTTTGTGATTTCTTCAAGACGTTATCTGAATGTTTTTGGGATAAGTTTTTCAAGACATTATTTAGATGTTTTTGCTCTTTTGTCGGGATGGTATTTAGATGTTTTTTTATGTTTTTTTAGGACAGTATTTGGATGTTTTTGATATTTTTTTAAAGATGTTTACCTGTTTTTAGGGATTTTTTCAATACATTTTACTATTTACATGTTGCATCCTCCTAACTTGTCATGAGAAGGACTCCATTGACTGATCATGATTAGAGAATTGCCCCCAGTCTATGTCAAACTATATGCAATGGCCAAACTAAATCAAACTGATATATATATGCAAACTGGTTGTGTGAAGGAAAGATGGTAAATAATGACTGGTCTTAAGCAACAAAGGACAAAGGGGGTTGGTGAAAAGATGCATGGAAATAATATCTATCTTGAATGCGAATGGGATTCAGATAGAGTAATGATAGATGGTGGTGCGATGAATTACTATGTGGCACCTGTTTACAAGGTTTTCACCATGATACTTACCCAAAGTGCTTCTTTGCTAGGTTTTCACTAGTGGGTCAATGATTTTTCTTAACTATTTTCTCTCTGTTTTTTGCTATTTTTTTTAGGATCTATTTTCAATTTTTTTGATATTTTTCAGAATCATTTTTCAATTTTTTTATATTTTGCAGGATCATTTTTTTATTTTTTTGATATCTTTACTGATATTTCCTCTTGTATAATACTTGCAGAGTGTTGGAATCCAAAAACACTAAGAAGGGTGGGGGGGGTTGAATCAGTTTTCTACCGATATGATCAATTTTAACCTTATTAAAACATGCATACACCAACTGGTGTACTGGTATATACAAAATTGAAAGAAGTAAAGCAACCAATAAGCTAATCACATAAATGAACACCATAACACACAGAATTATATGTGGAAAACCTCAAAGAGGAAAAACCACGGTGGGATTTATGACCCACAATATCAATTCACTGGCCATATGAAGAGATATTACAAAATGTAAGGGGCTTGCACTTGCAGGAAGGCTTACAGCCTAGAGCATAGTGCTCAATCAAAAAAGGAGCCTCACTGAGTACATATAAATCCAGACTACAACCCGGAGAAGTGTTTAACTGCAAAAGATAACATCTCTTATACCTGAATATAGTTTCGGTTAAGCTCTGTCTGTTCCGGTTTGAAACCCTAAACCCTTTACCGGAATATCCCTTGCATAAATATACTCACATACATGATCTCTCTAATATATTTTGCATTATATCGCATCCACATATTCCATAATCTCACATATCACATAATGATCTAATCTAACTGACCTATATACCCTATACAATTTATCATGCCTTATGTCAGCTTACAAAGATATTTACAATATCAAATTACATGTCGGCTAGATAACATAAATACATGACTATCAAAATTAATTGTCGAGGTCAGATCCAAAAGATGTCGGCCTCCAATATCGATAACCTGATTCTAAACCATGTCGACCTACATTACCGATAACAAAATAAATCCTTCCATCATGTCGGTGTTGGTGCCAGTGAAGTGCATGTCGGTCAAGTGCTTGTCGGTACACAACTAACCCAAAATATGGAGCCAGAATAAGTTGCCATGTTGACATCAATGAAAACATAGTGAAACCAACCAATTGAGTGTCAATTGCCAACAATCTCCTCCTTTGGCATTGATGGTAACATTCATGTGAAAAATGATCATGGTTTCATCTGTCGGTTTCATCATGCCTGCTCCCCCTGAGCTGAATATTCATCAATACCAAATACTCCATACTCCCCCTAGTGTATACAAATCCCTCTTTTCTTTTTCACATCTATATCACCCCCCCTTTGACATCAATGTCATCAATAATTCCAAAAAGAATGCCAAAGATCCAAAATTGTACAATGAATATCCCACGAATATCTTAGCGGAGCTTAATATATTTGAAAATATCTGGGTATGCCTTCTCCAAAAGCTCAAGATAAGTATCCCAACTAGATTTGAAAGTGCCTGAAATATATGCAAGTTCATTTAGCATATGGGCAAATGACTCTTTCTCATTTAGCTCTGTTGGTGTGGGCTTACCAACCATATCCATACACTCCTTATGTACACTAAGTGAATCCAACTGGGGACTCACCAAACCTCTAAGACTTCTGGCTCTTCTTATTATTTTGTCTTTTTCTTTCTCAAGAGCAGAAATTTGGGCTTCCAAAACCAAAATTTGACCATCAATGGATGTAGTCAATGAATTCAATCCATCAAAAGAATTAGCTATACTTGCAATTTTCTCCTGGAATTCCTTAATCTTCTTATCCAAATTAAATGTAAGAGCATCTATGTTACAACATACTCTGTATATATTTGTACACTACTTCAAAGAATTATCTATCAAATTCAATTTCTCATAAATTTCCTTGCTCTTAGACTCAATCATCTAATCAAATGCAGCTCTTTTAGCCTGTGTGAACCTCTCCAGTGCTTGTCGGTTTTAAATATGCTGCAAGGATTGAAAATCCTTTGAAATGTGCTTTGTAATTGTCTTAAGCTTGTCGGATGGGCTTGCTTCTCTGACAAAATTTCAATCTGGGACTAGTTTTTTACAAAATAGTGATAGACTAATCAATAATCCCTTTATCCATAGATCCCCCCTTCATTAATTTCTATGCAGCCATCATCATGAGTTCAGTTGAACTCATCTCGGTTATGTTTTTCTTTACAACCTGCGAGGTGTCAATTGACAACAATGATGGACTCACTATCGGTTCCCTGTTGGATTCCCCTTTCTTCTCCTCTAATGCTTTATCCTTTATAGTTCCCTCACTTGCATCGGCGGCTTCCCCACTTGGTGCAGTCTTAGTAACTGTCGGTTCCTCCCTACGAACTGTAACTTCAACCTGTACATCTGTATCTAGAGGACTATTGTCTTGTACATTAGTATCATGTACATTATCAACCTTTTCAATCTTTGTATTTGATGGTATCTCAATATTTGCTTGTACATTTGTATCTGTCAGGGGCTTGATTTCCACTATCTTAATGTTTTTCAAAATTGAGGGTGAAGTACCCATAATATCCTTTCCTTTCCCTTCAACCGAGATGTATGTAGTGTCTGTCTTTGATTCTGGTGAAGTAAAAAACCCTCGGTTCTCTTCAAAGAACTTAACTCATGCCTTTTGGGTCTCCTTTATTATCTCATTTACCCCTCCTAGCATAAGACTGGTTATTCTATGTTTGTTGTTAAAGATTTTTCTATCTGCAACCTCGAGTGTCTTATCCATTTCCTCTGGAGTAATAGAAACACAAACAGATAACAACTCTTGAATTTTTATATGCTTGTCTTCTTGTATTGATGATAGCCTCCTAGCATATAACATATCATACAGCTCTGTTGATATTTAGTTTTCAATTTCTATCAAGGCTTTCTTATAAATATCCAAATATAACAAATATGCTTCCTCTACCTCTCTTTGTTCAACATTATCTAAACAATCATAGTAAAATTGTACATTCTTTAACATTCCATCCTTATTTATTTCATAAACTAATTCTACACAAGTTTTTGGTGGAATGATAGTTACATTACCAGATCGAATTGCCTAATCAATGTTAGCCTTCTTCTTCCTTCTTGTAGTACCGGATGGAGTTGAAGGTGTTATTTTTGGTGATTATTTATATGCCAGTAACTTGAATATGACTTTCCTAATTGGTTGCTATTTAGCCTCTACCTTGGTTTCCTCTATTTTCTTCCTTATAACCCTTTTGAAAGCCAGGGGTGTGTCATCCTCAGATTCAGACTCTGCTACAATAGGCTCAATGAACACTTATGGTTCTTTCCTCTTCCTACCTTTCTCCAGGACAACATCAATCAATGCTTTAATGTCCTATGAGACCTTCTCTAAAAACTTACTCGTCTTTCCTTCCTTCTTCTCTCTTTTCTTTTGGTTGAACTTTGTTTCAACCTCTTGTGTCTTTTCCTTTGCAGTACCATAGGGCTTCTCAGCTTCATCAATAGGAGCATTAATCAAAAAAAATTTCATAAGCATCTAAAACCTATCCATAAACTTCATAGCCCATTTCCTCAATCCAGATCTTCCGGGGCTTAACCGCTTCCATGAGTGTTTCATCCTTCTTCACCATGAAGCATATGTCAGTTGAGTATTTTTCAACAATATTCTTAGGAACCCTTTCTCTAGGCTTCATAGCCTTCTAGAATGCCTTAAAATATCCCCATACTTTGTCATCCCTTTGACTGCCCAACGTAGAAATTGACTATTTCAATTTCCTCCCTACCGGGATATCAAATGCCCATTGCCTTTTCCCAAAACCAAGAGTCTCATTCATGAAAAATAGCATTAAATAGACAATTAATTTTCCATACCAGAAAGTTCATTTCTTTTCTCCTTTAACCTTTCCTAGGTTTATCAATAATTCATCTAACATCCAACCACATAGATCCAATTTCTCATTATCTCTCATCATCTTGTAAGCTATGAAAATGCAGGAGGTAGAAACAGAATTCAGTCAGTTTGACTGAGTTACCTTATAAACGATGACCATGCTACCGAATTTGATGTCTGTGTCGGTAATAGTGTTGATTCTCATGAATCGCCTGTCTAATATTGCGCAAGTAATTTTATTTACATAATCATTAGAAACCTTCTTATCTTGACATTGCCCAACCTGTGGTAAATCGGTGAGTGCCCTAATGGCTTCCTTGGTGATCTTGTATGGTCTATCCAACCAGATAAATTCCCCATGTACTCTTCTTAAAACATACCTAATGATTTCATCTTAGAATTTCATAATGTCCAGAATGTCGGTAAACCCTAAGTCTTCAATGTGCTTGTATTCAGGTTTAACCTTTCCACAATCTCCCATAAGCTCGCTCATGTACATGCCCTTTATATCAGATGTCCCTAAATCCTTAATGTGACAATGTAGGTATGCCCTAATATCTTCCATACACAACTCCTTCTGGAACACGGGAAAAATGCTCCAACCGAGTCATCCAAGGTAGCCACATGCGGATATCACTTGAAAGTTGGCCTGGGATGGTCCTTGACCTCAACAACAGTTGGGTTTGCAACAAAGATAGGAATGGATGATGATCCCACTTCCATGATTAAAGATAAGTACCTATAAATTGTTGCCAGTGAAAAACCCTAACAAACTCTTTCAGTCACTGGTGAAATCGCTCAAGAAGATATCTGATCGCATTGAATCACCTTTGATCGCTCTAAATTTCTCTTAATCACTTCTGAATGCAAGGTGATCAAAATGAAGTGAATTACACCTTTTAACCTCCAAGAAAAACCCTAATCTTTCATTGGCATCAATGACTTATGGTGAAAGATACCAGATCTAGAACAAAACATCTCCATGTCAGATAAGCATCTCCAATGTCTGGAACATCTTCCAGAACCTCTTCCCGGGGCATATGCAGCATCTTCATGAATTTTGTCTACCCCTAAGACATTTACCTCATTTATCAGATGAGCTACCTGCCAATGCAAGAGCAACCCCCTATGTTGGATAAGTAACCGGTGCATTCCCATATGCAGATTGATCTTCAGTCTTCTTGACCCATCTTTAGGTATGATCTTGCCAGATTTCATTAACCTTCTCTTTCCCTTTCTTATTTGATCCTCCATTACCAACCAGTGGATTTCTGCTTCTACAGAATTTAGCAATATGTCCAACCTCATTACATGCATAACATGTAACATTGTTCCTTTGAATTGCTTTTCTAAAACCAGTGAAATTACTTAACCTGCACTAATTAGCCATATGTCCAAATTTTCCACATGCATAGAATTTAACATTCATTCTGCAATCTTCTATCTTATGACAATACTTATTACATTTAGAACATTGACCAGGAGCAAAATCAGGGTTTTGATTTGCTCTGTTTCTACATTGCCTAGCCATGTGAACAAATTTATTGCAAATAAAACATCTACCATTACATTTATAAGCATTAAACTGTCTTACCAGTGCCTTATGGTTTTGATCTTCATTAGCAATACCGGAACTCCGGCCTTGCTGAAATCCAAGTCCATTGGAATCTCCAATGTACCTTTGTCTTTTCAATAACTCATCTAGTTGTGTTGAACTAATCTTGATTTTTTCTTTATACTCACTTACAATAGTCAGATCATGTCTTAGAATTATCATTTATCTCTCAAGCTCTTGATCATTACTCTAGGATTGTACTAAATCGGTTCTCAACATATCATTCTCATGAACCAACCTACCACTTTCTTCAAAAATTTTCTTCAGAGATACAACAAGATTTTCTTCCTTTTTCTTCCAGTCCTCAATCTCCTTATACATCCTCATGGTTATAGCTTGCATTTAATTTCTCATGACCATGTTCTCCTGAGTCAGCTTCTGACACTGTTCCTTAAGTGCATTTTTCTCTTCATCATCCTGATTTTGAAAAAGTTCCTTCCTCCTAGCTTGAATAGATGACAACCTCTCCGGTAGGACAAGAATTAATTCCTTAGCAGAATTCAATTCATCTTGTAGCTTTAAGTTGTTCATCATTTCAGCATCATAGTCTTCAAGTGCCATCTCAAGTTGCTTCTCCAAGCCCATATCCATGGATTCTAGATTCAGGATCTCCCTCAAGCTATTAAACTTCCTCTGAGGTACAAAGCTCTGGTTGCAGAGTGTTGGAATCCAAGAACATTGAGAGGGGGGGTGAATCAGTGTTCTACTAGTATGATCAAATTTAACCTTATTAAAACATGCATACACCAACCAGTGTACAGGTATATACAGAATTGAAAGAAGTAAAGCAACCAATAGGCCAATCACATAAATGAATTCCATAACACACATAATTATATGTGGAAAACTTCAAAGAGGAAAAACCATGGTGGGATTTGTGACCCACAAAATCAATTCACTAGCCATATGAAGAGATATTACAAAATATAAGGGGTCTACACTTGCAAGAAGGCTTACAGCCTAGAGAACACTGCTCAATCACAAAAGGTGCCTCACTGAGTACATATAAATCCAGACTACAATCTGGAGAAGTGTTGAACTGCAAAAGATAGCATCTCCTAAGCCTGAATACAGTTTCAGTTAAGCTCTATCTGTTCCGGTTTGAAACCCTAAACCCTTTACTGGAATATCCCTTACATAAATATCCTCACATACATGATCTCTCTGATATATTTCTCATTATATCACATCCACATATTCCATAATCTCACAATCACATAATGATCTAATCCAACTGACCTATATACCCTATACAATTTATCATGCCTTATGTCGGCTTACAAAGATATTTACAATATCAAATTACATGTCGGATAGATAACATAAATACATGACTATCAAAATTAATTGCCGATGTCAGATCCAAATGATGTTGGGCTCCAATACCGATAACCTGATTCTAAACTATGTCAACCTGAATTGTCGATAACAAAAGAAATACTTCCATCTTGTCGGTGCCGGTGTCGGTGAAGTGTCTGTCAGTGAAGTGCCTATCGATACACAACTAACCCAAAATATGGAGCTAGAATAAGCTGCCATTTTGCCATCAATGACAACATAGTGAAACCAACCAATTGAGTGTCAATTGCCAACATAGAGGTACATTCTATCTATAGGATCAAATAGTGGTTCTCCTTTTGGTGTTGCAATCTGATATACCCCAGATCCATAGGTGGCAATAACTACATAGGGACCTAGCCAATTAGGCTAAAACTTTATGGGTTTTCCCTCACTTGTTGATTCTTTGGATTCATTTTGAGGACTAGGTATCCAACTTCAAAGTGTCTATCCTTGAATTTCATGTTATAGTTTCTCTGGAGATGGTTCTTATATGCTTACATTTTGACAAGTGTATTCTTGCGTCACTCATATAGCATTTCCAACTCTTGCAGTCTGGAAAGTCTATATTCTTCTTCATCAATGATGTGTTGCAGGGAGACTCTCAACATGGTGATCTTGACCTCAATAGGAAGTATGGCTTTAGTACCATATGCTAGGGAATAAGGGGTAGCGCCTGTAGGTGTGTTGATGCTTGTTTTGTATGCTCATAAGGCAAGATTTAGTTGCACATGTCAGTCACAACTAGTGTCATTGAAAATATTTTAAAGGATTTTTATTACGGTTTTAATTGACGCCTCAACTTGACCATTACTCTGTGGGTAGTAAGGAGTGGAAAAACGGTGTTGGATATGAAACTTCTCATAGAGTTCTCTAACATATTGGTTTTTAAATGGATGACCATTATCAGTGGCTATGACCAAAGGGACTCCATATCGGCATATAATGTAATTTAGGATGAATTTGGAAATAGGTGTGTCAGTGATGTAGGTTATGGGAATGGCTTCAATCCATTTGGTGAAGTACTCTTTGGTAGTGATAATGAACTTATGGCCATTGGTGGAGGTAGGATGGATCTTATCTATGAGGATGAGTCTGCATTGAGAAAAGGGTCATGGAGATATGATCGGTTGGAGCTCTTGGGCCGATGCATGAATTAGGTCTCCATGCATTTGAAAATTGTAGAACTTCTTTGCAAAATTGTTGGCCTCTTGTTCCATTGTAGGCTAGTAATATCCAGCCCTTGTCAATTTCTTTGCTAGACTTAAACCATTGAAATGACCCCCACAAATACCATTGTGAACTCATGTAAAGCGGTTTGTGCTTCTTCCAAATTAAGACACTTGAGGAGATTTTGGTCAAAGAAGCGATGGTAAAGGGTGTCACGAATGATAACATACCTAGATACTTGTCAAATAAAGGAGTGGTGTTGGTTATTTGACAAGTTGGCATGTAAGGTTTGGGACTTGAAGTAATTATATATATCTTGGTACCAAGGGGAATTAGGATCAACAATCTGACACATGATCTCAGATTGTGGAATCTCAAAAGCAGGAATCAGTTGTTGTTCCACTAAGAACTCACACTTGTCAACATTCTACGAGACAACAAATATGGATGCAATACTGGCCATGGCATCTACTAATTTGTTTTGTGTGCGAGTAAATATGTGAGTGAAAAACCAAAAGATTGAAATACTAAGCTAACAACCCAAGCAAACACAAATTAATCAAACACTCAATATTGGACACTAAAAAGGAAATCTTGATTGCCAATTAATAATGCATAAAGTAGAAAACTCTACCATTTTCCTTTATTTGATTATCCATTGCTTTGATGTGTGCTTGATCTACGCTTCCAAGGGTGCTTGAAGACACTTCATGGTTATTAAAAATACAAGATACTAAGCTAATGGTGGATGTAAGATGGATTTAATGTGAGTAATTAAAATAGCATTACGATGATATGATTATGAAAAAGTGGATGATTTGTGAAGAAAAAGGAAGGATTAAATAGGCAATGATGGGAGGAGAGGAGGTTTAAAAAGGAGACACTTGTCTTAAAAGAGGACAAGTAGCAATCCTCAAAATACCATTTGGAATGAGATACCACACTTGTCCTCTAGGCCAAAGATGACAAGTGCCCTTGAGAAGGGTAAGTGCCATGGAGAGAAATGATAATTGTCCCCAAGGATACATGTCTAATTTGGAGAGAAACACTCAAATAAATGATTATTTTCCAAATATTTAGAATACTAGGAATGTGCACACATGTGAGGGGGGGAAGTTGGAAAGGATAAGGTTGGTTTGAAGGGACAGGGTTGGTTAAAACCCAAGGCTAGTTAGTTGGTTAGGTTTAGAGGAAGGGTTAGATGGGGGGTTAGAGTTAGGAGACATGTGGGAGGATGAAATTAATTAATTAAATAATTCCATAATGGGAGAAAATGAAGAAAAAGACAAAAAATGAATTAAATAACCAAATTATGCATTTGAATTATTTAATAAAGAAGGGATCAAATTTAATCAATTAATGATTTATGGTTGTAAAATAATTAATTAAAAGGGGACTATAGTGTAATTAATAAAATTACTTATCTTGAAGGAGGAAGCACTAATTAATTAAATAACGTGTAATTATTTAATTTAAAAGCATTTAGGATAACTAAATTCAATTAATTAGATTAATCATATTCAGGTGTCTACATTTTTCCCCTCTTTGTGGTGGCGCTAGAATAGTGTCAATGCAAAGACAATAAGACACCAACAACTCAAAGAATAGGGAGCGAGAAAATGGCCCAATGATTGATGGAGGAAAGACACCAGTGACTCGAAGAATAAGGAGTGATAAAATGCCCCAACGATTGGTAGAGGAATAGTTAGTGATGCCCCCCTAAGAAGGTGCATAGGCAAATAGAGGCTCGGGCGGAGTCTCAAAAGAAAGCCCCAATAGACAGGAAGAAAGGCAATGAGAAATGAAACTGATACGCAAAGACAAAACTCAAAACATAGAGCATAGAAAGAAATGGGGAGAAAAATGGTCCTGAAGAGACCGGGGTGGTGAAAAATAGGGCTTTAGAAGGCTCAATATTAGCAAATTTGAAAATTTACTATTCACTTTTACCACAATCAAGAGAGAAATAGGAGAAAATTGAGAGCCCTTAGATTTCCTTTTAGGGTTCTAGAGTGTTGAGAGCAACAGATGATATGGTGGCAAGGGAGGCTTCGAGGTACCACATGGATGTGGTAGCTAGCGTCAAGCATCATCGATAGCCAGATCGTCAGGTATGGTCAAGAAATTGAGACATCGCATTTGATTTCAATACATTTATTAGCCCTAAAAAATACAAAATTAGCATTCCCATGGGTTCATGTCCTACAGGAATGCGCGTAGAAGTAGGAGGAACATGTTCCCGCCACTCACGCAAGGGAGTGGGGATGGGTAGTGTTGTCATTTTATGACACCCTTTGTCCATTAGTGAGAATCGATCAAAGATATGTTCCATGGACTAGCACTACCCCAATTGACCAAGGAGAGAAGAATCATGAAGTGTGAATTGTTGCCTTGTCCGGAGGAAGTTCCTCCCTTGGCCTTTTTTTTTTCCCCGGAACCCTGGAAGCCCCAAGTTCTGAGGTTCTTTTCTCTTTGCCCTTGTCTCTTTCCTTCTTCCTTTTTCGGAACTACAGAACCCCGAGGTTCCGAAGTTCTTTCCTAGCTTAGCCCCTCCTCTCCTTAGTTTTTCTATCTTTTCCCTCCAGAACTCTGGAACCCCAAGGTTCTGAGGTTCCTTGTCCCTTTTCTCCTTTCTCTCCAGAACTCCAAAACCTTAAGGTTCCAAATTTCCCAGCCTTCCTTTCCTTCACCTCTTCTCTTAAGCTTCTCCTTTCTTTGAAACTTCAGAACCCCCAGGTTCCAAAGTTTCCCTCCTCTTTAGCCTTTCCCTTTCTTCTTTGGAACTCCGGAACCCCGAGGTTTCGAAGTTCCCTTCCTTGCCTTTCTTGAAATCCCAAATGCCCAAGGTTCCAAGGTTCCCTCCTCCCCCTTCTTCCTTATTCTCCCCGGAACTTCGAAACCCTTAGGTTCCAAAGTTCCTTCCCCTTTTGCCTTCTCTCTCTAGTTCTTCTAGAACCCCGAGGTTCCGAAAGCCTTTTTCCTTCTCTTCTTCTCTCTATCCCGGAACTCCAGAACCCCAAGGTTCTGAAGTTCTTCCCTTGCCTTCCTCACTTTACGAATCCAAACTTCCGAAGTCTCCGGGTTTCCTTCTGACTAGCGACACTTTTGGATGGCATGATCGACACTCAAGGCTTTTAATGCTTTGAGAGCTTGGTGACTTGTACACTTTCTTTTGTGGAGCCACAAGGGTGCATTAAATGTTTTGGCAGGGTTTCCAATAGGAAGGTATGGGGCCATGCTGGGTGACTTATGTCATGTCTGACTTTGGAATGTTAATCAATCTATCCTTCTCAGGATTGCCTTTGGTGGTATGGCTAGGTTGCTTGCATGTACAATCCAAGTGCATGCACTTCCCTGCACTTCTAGACTAACATGCAAGGGTCATGATCACCATTGTAACCCATTTTTCTATATAAGGTTGTTAAGCCTCATTGTAAAGGGTTCTCTCCATGTTGCCTTGAGCTTTATTATGCTCTTCTCTTCTCTTGAAGACTTGTAATCATTTTTGCACTTCTACAACTGTAAGATTGTCCTTTGGCCTTCGAATGAATTGAAGTTACATTCTTGCCTTCTTTCAACTTGTGCATGATGTGTATGTTTCCTTACCTTCATCATAAGTGTATGTTGTGGCTCCTCTCTCCATATATGTTGTGTTGACTTGTTTTCTAAGCGTCACTTGTGGGAATCCTTCTCCCCTCTTGACACTTAGCAAAATTCCAACTTCCATACATGCATTTGGGTCACTTAGGCAATTGAACTTGTGCATCTCTAGGGTATTTCATTTATTTCCTTATGCCATTTCGGTAGGGAGAGAAACAATCTCTTCTCGGTGCATCACCTCCCTTTTGTTTCAAGCATTCTCTCTTCCCTTTTCCTCTGCAATTTGTTAGCATAGGCTTAGGAGTTAGTTTTGAAGTGTTGAGTTGGTTCAACACCTGCACCTATTTGAAGAAGGAAGTCGACCTTCTCCAGAGATTCAACCCCATGTGCAAGGTCCCACACTTCGGGGTTGTTTCCATATTTCACAAGGTTGCTGAGTTGATAGCTTAGCAAGGGTGTGAGCTTTTGTGATAATAGTTTTTGGCACACCCGATGGGACTTCATTCAATTCACATGCTAAGGATTTAGTGCTAATTCTTAGTGTTTTATCCTTTAGAGTCAGTCATCTTCAAGCACTTGGCGACTCTTCTCACAAGACCGGTCTCTTGCACACGATTTGTTCCTCACTCCAAAACCCAAAGCCTCCAAGGTTTCAAAGTCAGTGAGACCATCTTACCCCGGAACCCCAGGTTCCGAGGTGCTTAGGCCTGGAAGCTCGGAACCCCCAAGTTTCGAACTCCCGAACTTCCTCACTCTAGACATCTGAGCTCCCGAGGTGTCACAGTGGTCATACTCCGCAAATCCGGACCTCTGAACTTCCAAGGTTGGTTGCGGATTTCATGCCTAGAATTCACGCAAGGGCATCTTCTAGAGGTAGTTTTCAATTCATAGAGCTTCCATCTGTAGGCTCTAGAAGGAGGAGAGGCAGATCTTCATTATCACCAATTAGAGGTGTCGAGATTGTAAACACTCCATCTCCCAAGTCTCATTCTACTCCTCCATTTTCAAGACCATTTCTATCAAGGGCTCTCGCCACTCATATCAATAGATCATTGTTTCACATGGAAAGAAATCAAGTCTTTGTTACCTTGAATGGGGGGAGTCCCCTTGTTTTGACTCAATGGAATGACATACCAGTGGTTGTGTTGAAGAGTATACCATACTTCACTGGTGAAACAACTACTACACCGATTGAGCACATTCAAGACATTGTAAACATCTGCTCCGTCCACAATATCACTCAAGATGATGTTGTTGTCAGACTCTTAGCCACATCTTTGAAAGGCAAAGCCTTGCAGTGGTATAGAGGGTTTTCATCTAGTTCCATTCACAATTAGGATGAATTGGGGGAGAGGTTGTGCAACCATTTCGAAGACAAAAGTGATCACCTATCACTTGTGGAGTAGTTAACTACGATCGAGAGGGCACCCCATGAGTTCATGGGAGACTTCAACTTTAGATTCCATAAGACATGGAATAGGATTCCTACTCTAGTAAAGCCATCCCCAAATCATGCCTTCTTGTATTATCTTAGATCTCTCAACAATGATATAGTTGTCATGGTACAATCGATGGGTGGAGCCTCTCTACTGAGTGCATATGACATAGCCATAAGAGCAAAAAAATGTTTGATTCAAGCTACGAAGATAGCTCCAAGGCCTCCAATGCCTCTCTTCCCAGAAGCTCCTACTCAATAACCCACTGTGGCTCTTATCCCCATGGCTCTCGTAGGATAATCATCCATGCCCTCTACATCCTCCAATGAGCTCCATGAGATCAAGACTCTACTACAAAACTTTGGCAATGAATTGGTGGCACTAAAAAGATAACAAACTCAATATAGAAGACCTTACCAAGCACAAAATCAAAATTATCAGCAAAATAGGCCACCCTTTCAAGAGCAAAACCAATGGAGAAATGTCAGACCCTTGAATAGTGTGAACCCCACAACCGCAAGAAGCTCAAAGGTGATAGTTCCAATGCAAAATAACCTCGCCAAAGAGCAAGATTGGTGTCAACCATGCAATCAACCACACAACCAAGGTATATGCCAAAGTGGAGGGTTTGTCAAAACTTTAGTAGTGCAAGATGAGCCGACCACTTTTGGCCAACAATATGACCCAAATCAGCCTAGTGTTGGCACTTAGGCTCACTTACACGGGGATTCCACCTTTGTCAATTGGCAGGAGGCAAAATTTTGTGGTTTGAATTAAACAAATGGTGAGTCCATGTTTCAGTATGTGAGGTCAAAGAAGTGAGCCATGGAGGCTGCCTCACCTTCAACATCAACCCAAGCTCGAACACCTAATGTAGCCATCCATGATAGGAGCCAAAGTATCATGCAAGGGAGTAAGAGGTGGGAGGAGGCCCAAGTCATCTAAAGAACAAAGGCAGACCTTGTAGCTTCAAAGGGCCTCTAAAGTCAATTGTTGTTCCTTTCAACATAGTTGGTCAGATGAAGAAGGCCAGCCTCAATGTCACTATGTGGGAGGCCCTTTCAATCCCATGTCAAAGGGATTTTCTTAAGGTGGCATTGAAGGATGTCAATCAGTCAGGTAATGAGATATCAGTCAAAGAAAAGATAGTCTCCACCAGTTTGGTGCAACCCAAGGAAGAGGAAGGTTCAAGCAAGATCAACAAGCCTCCCCTTTCTATCTCCCCTTAATCATAGGAGACAATTTGGCTCACAATTGCATGATAGATTCAGGAGATAGTAGCTCAGTCATGCCTCAGAAGGTAGTTGATCTTCTTGTCATAGAATATGAACCCATGACCAAAGGGGTAGCCTAGTTAGATGGCACTTCTATTAAGATAGTAGGGGTGGTAAAAAAATTGAAGTTAACCTTACATGCATGCTCTGGTTGCTCTGTCTTGCAAGACATATCAATCATAGACCTTCCTGCCTTCTTCGCCATCTTCTTGTCTAGAGACTTCATAGCTAAGATAGGTGGGTACCTGTCTTCTAACTAGTCCCATATGCTATTTTGAACAAGGTACGGTACCAAGGTCACCATAAGGGCAGAGCCCATTGCCCAAAATCACATTGAGACCTACACCCCTAGCCCTATAAACATGAATTGCACTTTGCATGAATGGGCCAATGATTTTCAGTTTGATCCATTAGCTGAGACTGAAGAGACTGGGCTTGGAACCTGTTGTATCCATGAAGAGGATACTCCTATTCCTAACCTCATCAAGACACAAGGAGACTCAGAGGGGTTATGGAACATGTTTTTTGATGGTTCAAGAAAAAAGAATGGTGCAGGTGTCAAGGTAATTCTTATTTCTCCTAAGCAAGAGAAATATTTCTTCTCCTTTAGGCTTCAATTTGGTTGCACTAACAATGTCACCGAGTATGAAGCCTTGATCCAAGGTCTCCAACTTGCACAAAGCAAAAAGATCAGATCTTTGCAAGTATTTGGAGATAGTGAGTTGGTTGTTAACCACATCCGAGCCCAAAGTGTATCAAAGAACAACCTACTCAAATCATACAAACATAGAGTTTGGGATTTGATTGAAGGATTTGAGGCCTTCAATATCTAGAGCATTCCTAGGGGTAAGAAAAAGCATGTCGATAGGCTTGAAGTGGTTGGTGCTCACCTCAACATACCAACGCATGTTCGAAGTGAGAAGGAGCAACACATCAGGCTTGTTGTGAGGCCTATTGTCCCAGACAACCAAGTGAATTGGAAAGTGTTCAAAAGCTATCAATAGATCATCAACTTCTTGCAAAATGAAGCAGAATTTTTTGCTAAAAATAAGTCTAAGATGCAAGACCAGTATGGAGATCAAATCATGCAGCTCAATTCCAATAGATTGCCTAGAGGTCTAGTTACCTTGGAAGGCATTTTCAACTTGGACGATCAGTTGAAGAAGAAAATGAACTTGGCTGCAAAGAAGGGTGATTACAAGCCAGTTGTTGTTGCTGAGGGTAGGTCCTTGAACTTGGGCAAGATGTGTTCCTCAACCGAGCAAGAGAGCTTTGTTGAGCTTTATCAAAAGTATGATGACATAGTTGCTTGGACCTATGAAAACTTGAAGGGTTTTGACCCTAGCTTAGCCTAGCATACCATAGAGATAGACCCAGATGCAAAGCCTGTTAGACAAAGGCAAAGGCCAATAAACCCCAAAATTGAGCCACTAATGAGGAAGGAGTTGACTAAGCTCGTAGAAGCCCATACCATCTTTCCTATCAAGCACTCCTCCTGGGTGGCCAACCTTGTCCCTATAAGGAAGAAGAATGGGGAAATCAGGTTATGTGTAGACTTTAGGGATCTCAATGGAGCCTCCCTCAAGGATCATTATACCCTTCCCTCTATGGAGTAGATTCTTCAAAAGGTCAGTGGCTCAGAAAGATTTTCATTCTTGGATGGGTATTTAGGCTACAATTAGATCTTGGTCCAAGAACCAGACCAATACAAGATGACATTTATACTAAGTGGGGTACCTATTCTTATTGTAAAATTTCTTTTGGGCTAAAAACTGCAGGTGCCACGTTCCAAAGAGCAATTGACATGGCTTTCAAGGGTGTATTAGCAAAGTTTGTGCTTATATACCTTGATGACATAACCTTTTATTCGAAGCATGCGGCTGACCATCTTGGTCATCTTGAGCAGGTGTTCATGAAATGCAGGGAGTATGGTGTATCCTTGAACCCTAGCAAGTGTGTGTTTTCTACTAATCAAGGAATATTGCTATGACACATTGTATCCAAGGAGGGTTCAACCATTGATCCAGAGTGAGTGGAGGCTATTCTTTCTCTTCCACTCCCCAATCACAAGAAAGGATTGCAAAGTTTCCTTGGTAGGATCAAATTTGTGAGGAGGTTCATTCCCAACCTTTCCACCATGGTAAAACCCCTCACTTCCATGTTGAAGAAAAACTTGGCTTTATGTTGGACCAAGGAGGGAAGGGCTAGTTTTGAAGAAATCAAACAAGCAATTGCTCAGGCCCCTACCCTTGTCAGTCCCAATTATGAAAGGGATTTTATCCTCTATGCCTTTGGAGGAGAGTCCAGCATCTTAGTTGTCCTAACATAGCTGAACAATGACAATTTGGAGCAATCCATTGCTTTCTTTAGTGAGGGGCTAAAGGACTATGAGCTCAAATATAGCTATGTAGACAAGCAGGTCATCATTGTTGGCCATTAAAAAAGTTCAGGCACATGTTGTCCAACAACAGGATCCATCTCTTAGTTCGGCATGCAAGTGTCAAGGATTTCCTTCTAAACAAGGACATCAGTGAGAAGAGGGTTGGGTGGATAACAATGGTCATGGAGTATGACATCAACATCAAGATCACCAAGCTTGTAAGAGGAAGGGGCCTATGTGAATAGCTTGTCTCATCTTCTGAGACTACTTCAGAGGTCGCCCTTGTGTTACAAGAAGATCAACCAACTGACAACAATACTCAATTCAGTTGGGTAAGTGACATGACCACCCTCTTAATGGAAGGTAGATACCCCCAAGGTCTGGACCGGACCAAAAGAAGACACTTCAGGTTACAGTCCATTCCCTATACCCTACCGGATGGCACTCTTTTCTGAAAAGACTCCAATGGAGTCTTACTAAGATGCATCAAACAAAACCAAGTCAGCAGACTATTAGAGGAATTTCATGATGGCTCTTTAGGGGGGCACTTCTCTACAAGGACTACAGCTATCAAAATAATGAGGGTTGGTTATTACTGGCCATCATTATTCAGTGACTCACATAGATGGGTGAAGAATTCTATGAAATGTGCTCTCTTCTCTGGGAAGCAAAGATTAGCTACCCTACCTCTTCATCCCATCCAAGCAGATCAACTGTTCACCCTATGGGGTTTAGACTTCATTGGGATGATAAACCCACCTTCTAGTGTCGGCCATAAGTGGATCTTGGCCGCAACATATTACTTCACTAGGTGGACAGAGGCAGTTGCATTGAGGGATGCCACTAAGGCCTCAATGTTGGAATTCCTTGAGTGAATTGCGACAAGATTTGGTGTTCCCTCCACCATTATATCAAACAATGCCAGGGAATTTGTTGGAAACCAAATCAGTTCTTGGGCAGCTAAGCATAGTGTATACTTGAAGACATCATCTAACTATTACCCTCAGGGTAACGACTTAGTTGAATCTTCCAACAAGAACCTCATCAAGATAATTAAAAGAACAATTGAAGACAATCAGAGGGCATGGCATATTAAGTTGAAGACAGCCTTATGGGCTGACAGGATCACACCCAAGAGGGAAATCGGTAACTCCCCTTTCATGCTAGTATATGGGAAGGAAGCAAGACTCCCAACTTCCCTAGAGTTACCCTCTCTTGAACTAGCACATCATTTGGAATTGATAGAAAATGATGCCATGACAGTAAGGCTAGCAGAGCTGATGGAGCTAGAGGAGGTTAGAAATCAGGCTATGCATACACTTGAGACTCATCAAAGATAGGTCAAGAATTTTTTTGACAAAAAGGTGACTAATAGGGTCTTCAAAGAAGGAGATCTAGTTCCCAAGTGGGATGCAGACAGAGCCAAAGCTGGGCGACACTCCAAGTTTGATTCTATCTGGAGTGGCCCATATGTCATCACTAGTTGCAAGGAGGCCAATGCATTTCATTTCTCCAAGCTTGATGGTGAATTTTTTCCAATCCCAATGAATGGGATTCATCTCAAGCCCTGCTTCTGAAGAGGGTGTTGATAACTATGTAAATATTAGAATATAGGTTGTTTTGCTTTCTTAAGTGCTTATGCACATGTCGGATTCTCAAGGCTTCTAGACTTCATGCTTAGCATGCAAGCATCTTGCAAAAATTGCCAAAAAATGTTGTCATTTTATGACACCCTTGGTCCATCAGTGAGAACCGATCAAAGATATGTTCCATGGACCAGTACTGCCCTAGCTGATCAAGGAGAGAAGAATCATGCAGTGTGAAGTGTTGCCTTGTCTGGAGGAAGTTCCTCCCTTGGCCTTTTCTTTTTCCCCAGAACCCCAGAAGCCCCAAGTTCTGAGATTATTTTCTCTTTTCCCTTGTCTCTTTCCTTCTTCCTTTTCCGAAACTCTGGAACCCTGAGGTTCCAAAGTTCTTTCCTAGATTAGCCCCTCCTCTACTTAGTTTTTCTCTCTTTTCCCCCCAAAACTCCGGAACCTTGAGGATCCGAGGTTCCTTGTCCCTTTTCTCCTTTCTCTCCAAAACTCTGAAACCCCAAGGTTCCAAATTTCCCAACCTTCCTTTCCTTCACCTCTTCTCTTAAGCTTCTCCTTTCCTTAGAACTTTGGAACCCCCGGGTTCCAAAGTTCCCCTCCTCTTTAGCCTTTCCCTTTCTTCTTTGGAACTTTAGAACCCCAAGGCTCTGAAGTTCCTTTGTGAAGTTCCCTTCCTTTCCTTTCCTTTCTCGAAATCCCAAAACCCCGAGTTTTTGAGGTTCCCTCCTCCCCCTTCTTCCTTATTCTCCTCGGCACTTTGGAACCCCAAGGTTTTGAAGTTCCTTCCCCTTTTTCCATCTCTCTCTAGTTCCTCTAAAACTCTGAAACCCCAAGGTTCCGGAAGACTTTGTCCTTCTCTTCTTCTCTCTATCTCAAAACTCCAGAACCCCGAGGTTCCAAAGTTCTTCCCTTGTCTTCTTCACTTTGGGAATCCGAACTTTTGAAGTCTCTGGGTTTCCTTCCGACCGAGGACACTTCCGGATGGCATGACCAACAGTCAAGGCTTTTAATGCTCTGATAGCTTGGTGACTTGTACACTTTCTTTTGTGGAGCCACAAGGGTGCATTAAATTTTTTGGTAGGGTTTCCATCAGGAAGGTACGGGGCCATGATGGGTGACTTTGGAAGGTTAATCAATCTATCCTTCTCAGGATTTCCTTTGGTGGTATGGATAGGTTGCTTGCATGTACAAGCCAAGTGCATGCACTTCCCTGCACTTCCAGACTGACATGCAGGGGTCATGATCACCATTGTAACCCATTTTTCTATATAAGGTTGTTAAGCCTCATTGTAAAGGGTTCTCTCCCTGCAGCCTTGAGCTTTATTATGCTCTTCTCTTCTCTTGAAGACTTGTAATCATTTTTGCACTTCTGCAACTGTAAGATTGGGCTTTGGCCTTCGAATGAATTGAAGTTACATTCTTGCCTTCTTTCAACTTGTGCATGTTGTGTATGTTTCCTTACCTTCATGATAAGTGTATGTTGTGGATCCTCTCTCCATATATGTTGTGTTGACTTGTTTTCTGAGTGTGACTTGTGGGAATCCTTCTCCCCTCTTGACACTTGGAAAAATTCCAACTTCCATACATGCATTTGGGTCACTTATGCAACTGAATTTGTGCATCTCTGGGGTATTTTAGTTGATTCCTTGTTCCATTTTTGTAGGGAGAGAAACAATCACTTTGCGGTGCATCACCTCCCTTTTGTTTCAAGCATTCTCTCTTCCCTTTTCCTTTTCAATTTGTTAGGATAGGCTTAGGAGTTAGTTTTGAAGTGTTGAGTTGGTTCAACACCTACACCTATTTGAAGAAGGAAGTCAGCCTTCTCTGAAGATTCAACCCCATGTGCAAGGTCCCACACTTCGGGGTTGTTTCCATGTTTCACAAGGTTGCTAAGTTGATAGCTTAGCAAGGGTGCAAGCTTTTGTGATAATATGTAGGTTAGCCTAGGATAAAATGGGATGGACCATGATCGCATTCTCACCTTGGTGAGAGCGCTAGGAATGACAGTGGGAATGCATTACCGTGATCTCAAGACCGACGAGATCATATTCCTATGGTCTAGGCAAAGAAGAAATGGAAAAACACCAAAAATAGAGGAAAAAGAGGAGGACGGGGTGAAAAAGAAAAACATAGATAGGGTAGATGATCTGACATGTTGATTCGCTTGGGTGAAGTGGAGCATTGACATCCTTGTGAGCTGATAGAGGCAATCAATGATTCTATGAGTGGCTAATTAGCTTGGACCAGCCAAGTGGGCATGGATTGATGTTATTGTATTGGGAGATCTAGCATGGATACCCAACATCGGATCATACATGACTATGTTGATGACACTAGCAGAGGGGTGGAGGAGTGACACTACCACCTTCCATCTACCTATAGGAGAGATCACAATGATAGGTGAGGATGTGTACCAAATCCTCAAATTGTCGATCAGGGGAGTGTGAGTAATCGTAGAGTAGGCACCTCCAGATGATGCCACCTAGAGGTTGGTCAAAGCTGGTGTGGAGCTGCAACATGGGCAACTATCACTAGAGGAGACATTGAGGCAAGCACCTCCCAATAGGCATATTTACTTTTTTGTATGTGCACTGGTCAACAGTTTAATTTTGCTAGATAGAGGCGGTCGATCAATTGTGCTAGGTATGATAGAGGTCATTATAGAGATGGTTGATGGAGGTCAACCTATGGCCTAAGGTACTTTGGTTTTGACTGATATGTTTAGGGAGCTTCATGATATATTCTATCACCGCAACCATAATTTTGGATACGTGACATTACTACAGGTTTGGGCGTGGGAGTACATTGTAGTTACCTAGCTAGTAGGGAGGTTGGCCAGGATGACTGATCTACCAGTATTATATAGCTATCGATATGGACTCCATTATGAGAAGACTGACAATGTAGACCATTGGATGGTCATTTTTGATAGATTAGACACAACACAAATTACATGGCGGCCATATATGGGCTTGACAAGTTGGCCCGAGGATCCTCGACATATACCATATGTTATTACACCTATGTATATTATTGACAGGTGGGAGTACATTATAGAGATATAGACTCGATAGGGTCTGATGGCAGTTTGGTTTTGTTCGGGATGTACCGAAGGCACCTCACTGACTCAGACAGGTTGCCAGAGAGAGGGTTGCAATGTTTGCTCCTTTGTTGGACACAATTAGTCTCATAGATGAGTGGACCCAATTAGCACCCACGACATGGGATCCCCAAGCAAGAGTGGTAGATCCAAGTTTCATAGATGAGTATATAGCATGGTGGGTTGGGATTAGACCTGCACTAGTTGGTAGGGAAAGTTTTCTTCCATTCGGGGTGTGAAGGAGGGAAGGACAAGTAATTGGCATGAGATTAGATTCATATCAGCCAACTCCAGGGAGTGCAGTGGATGCAACAACCACAGTTTTGAGAAGGGTGAGAGGGATTATTGTAGCACTATCAATGCCCATCAGGAGAGGGTGGAGGAGGGAAGAGACATGAGAAGATATAGGGACATGGGAATGGAGAGAGATCCTAGGCCGTGGACATTGATGAGGGTGTACAATCACTCACATAGTTACAGGCATAGGGGCAGGGACAAGTTACCTAGACATGAGGCAGGTTCTGACAATGGAGGCAGGAGGAGAGGGGGGGGGTGCTCAATGGAACCACCAGATTAGATAGCCTGTCTATAGTCATTACAATATTTGTTAGCCTGGGAAGAGGAGAGGATACAAATCATCACTGCAAAGAGAAACAACCTGAGGTAGGAGAGAGATCAAGCAAAGAAGGTCAAGGCACAACTACAGGTTGATAAGGATAGGTTGCAGTAGGAGAGGGACATAGTAATAGCTGCAAGGGATGTCATCAAGGATGCATGATAGATAAAAGAGGAGAGAGTCTCTTGATACTAGTGGGAGAAGGAGGCATGATGGATAGCTGACGATGGAGGAGGAGGAGAGGCATTCTTGGCCACAGTCATCAAGAGGAAGCTTAAGGAGATCCAAGGGTTTTCACACCAAGTAGGGTGGTATAGGGAACGATATGAGATTTCAATCCCTCCTCCACAAAGAGCGGTATACATAGCCCCCCTCAAGCCAGATGAGCCAGCTCCTCCCAACACAGGGGATACAGTAGAGAGACGGGGAGATCCAGTACCAGTGGATCTAATAGGAGGACCCACATATAGTAGAGTGGACATAGCATAGGATCAGCATCAGGATCCACATAGGTATCCTAGGGATATGATCAAGGATAGGGGCTTGTAGGACAGGGACCAGCCTAGTCTCCCCAAAGCATTTTTTACAAGCGATGTAGATGAGTGATGATTATTTTTGATGTACCATACACAAGACTATTCATTGATTGTATTGATTCTTTGAACCCCATGCAGTTTTTGAGCATTAGTAGTGCACTCCTTTCATTTATTCATTATGATTCAAATATTTACCTTGTGCTTGTATATCTGATTTACTATATATGATGTATACACAAACACCCATGTCCATATATTTGTGATAGACATTTTGGATGATCTGATAGATATATATGATGGAGACTAATTCGACCCACTATGTGTATGGCACTTTTCATGTTTTAGATGCATGCATTTATGGATCATGATGTATGTATGGATGCATATGATATGATGTGCTAACAGGTTTGTGATGCAAGATGTGATGTGTGTGCATGATGATTATGTTATATGAGTATGACATGAGATGATATGATATGCACTAACAGATTTGTTGTGCAAGATGTGGTTGTTGAATATTCGAGCAACTGAGAGGGGGGGTGAATCAATTGCCAACATAAAAAAAATATTTTAATTCTTTCACACATCCAAAATAACCAACATAATCAGATATAACATGGAAACACATACCCAAGATAGATCACAGAATGAACACCGGATATGATGTGGAAAACCCAAGAATGGAAAAAACACGAAGAATGTTAGTTCTCAATATATAGCACTGGTTAAGGTGACATCGGTTAAGGTGATTTTTACAAGAGGGTGGCTCACTTCCAGAATGCTCACCACAAGAGGGTTCATTGCCTGGAAAGGATCACTACCAAAGGAAGAAGAAAGAAAAGAGAATCCACCATTGAAACATGAACTGCAATATCGAAACTACTTTTGATGCCTCTCAACAACACACCTCACATAACAATATCAATCAGATTTTTCTTTTTCAGTCTCGTACATCTTCCATATCTCAACACAATTAGATCATCTTCTTATATATACTATCTCTGAGAAATATAATCTTCTAAGTTGGCCAAACAGAGATTCAAAATAGGTCATCACTAAACATTCTGGTGGTGGGAAGGATGAGAAGTAGACCATACCACAATGCACTTCATTAGTCAAATCAACACGTTACATCCATCACAAATATCAGACCCAAATCATGAATCATATGCTACATGAATGTCGCTACACATTCTCCAATTCTGAATTGAACCAGACCCAAAAATAACACTACCGAACTTAACAAAAATAAGAATGAAACCAAGATAATTGATTGATACCATATTCGATAAATAGAGAAATTTGTATTACCACCAACATGAACAAACAACATTGAATATCAACTATAGCACATCTTCTGGAGCACCAAACATTCCAAGAACCCATCTTCTGAATCACCAACTACTAAAACAATATGTTGAAATCAATGACAACCATCAACCTCACATTTACAATAATGATGTGTTGATATAGTAATCTATGTGATTTATGAGTTAAGACATGGATATATGCAAAATGATTAGCGATGGACATGTATGGCCTAGTGATGAGATGTATGCATGTGCATGATATGGATGATTTATTGATATATTATGTAGTATGATATGTATATATGCATATAGATGATTATGTGATGGATGATTATGCATGATGTACTAACCTATCTATGATACAAGATGTGATGCATGTGAATGATTAATGATATGTGATGTATGGATTATGTGCTAACCCACTTGTGATGTAGGATGCAATGCACATGGTACCTACAAAGATGCAAATGCAGTGAATGTAGGACTAAAATGATGATGAAAGAAGAACACTCTAGGAATATTCGATGAGGATACCATGGTGGATGGAATAACCAGGGATGCACGCACATTCCCCAATCGTGACCAATAACTGAAAAGAAATAGGTGAATGCAATACAATAAAAAATGAAGATGAAGAGATCATGGAGCACGAGAACCCTTGGAATGGGTCGCCAATGTAACGAAAACTTAGTTTGATTTAGCATTGTATGTGATGCACTAGGGTATAAGGAAACAAGGTGATTTCATAGCCAATGCATGGACTAACTCAACAAATAGACACAAAATCTTAGTGTAGCACCACACAAATTTACAAAGAACTCTACGAGAAACAATGCTAAAAAACAAGAAAAAGATATGCCCCAATGTAATATGAGATAGTCAAGACCTCATGAGGGTACAACAAGGGACACATAAAGAAAACACATGCCAAACAAAACAAGAACTAACAAGACCACACCCCTAGTTTTTTTATTCCTGGCACACCATGATATAAATGATCGTGACGACCAAGAGGAAACAAAACAAAGGAGCTCAAAAAGAATCAAAAGCCAACACAAGTGCCTCAAATATCTTTTTTCCAAAAGGATAAATGACAGATGGGGATTTGATATTATTTGACTGGAGCAGGGATGCATCCTGCACAAACTGATGAGTGGACAAATGATCGATGATGATGAATAACAAAATATACTTAATACGATCACAATGACAAAGATGCACAAGGATAATTGTTGAAGAATTAGCTAATTTATATGATCTTGAAGACATGATCAATGTGAATATGTACAAATGAAACCTATATACAACTAACATGACAAACAAGAAGTAGCCAAAATGAATATACAGGACATGATAGACACTATGTACAAATAATAGACATAGAAACTATGTACAAGTAGCTATGCATAGGAAACAACTGCACAGAAACTCAGGATGAGGAGCACAAGGAAAAGCGAATGGATGTGAATCATGGCAAAGGGGATACAGGTAGAAAAAGGTACGATGCTAAGAAACGTGGATGTGAAGGGGATGATGATGAGGGTGGGTAGCAACAGATACCAAGTCGAGATGAGATGACATGAGGAGCTAAAGGATAATGGAAAAGCCCTTTATGCATGGAACCCATTTCCAAGTTTTCACCATACATACTTTCCCAAGGCACCACAGGAAGTGGTTTTCACTATAGGACATAATTATTTCTCTTTACTATTTTTGTCTTGTTTGCTTTTCTATTTTTATTTTTTTGTATTTTTGATATTTTTCAAAAAAATTGACATTTTGAAAACATGAGGTACACTATCATAGATTAGGCATAAAATCTTTTCAGATGCAGGATATTAATGAGATAATTAAGGAGATCCCCTTCTGGAATAGAAAGCAGATAGACCCTTGAAACATTTTTTGTTGTTACTACATATGGGCCCAGCCAATTACCTTGAAATTTTCCTTTCTTTTCTCTATCCTGCTAATTTCGTGCATTTTCTTGGAGCACCAGATCACCCACCTCAAATTCATGAGGGTGAACTTTCTTTTGGTATTTTCGCTTGAGCCTAGTTTGATATATCTACAGATGATCATATGCCTTCCTGTCATTGTTCATCAAGAAGATCTAGTTGGGCTATAAATGCCACCCTATAGTCTCTGTCAGAAATGAACTCTTACAAGGATATGCGTAGAGATGGTATTTTGACCTTAATTGGTAAGATTGCTTCTGCACCATTGACTAGGGAATATAGAGTGGCTCTAGTGGAAATTTGGATGATAGTGCAATATCCTCAAAGGGCGGGATTGAGGTGGAGGTGCTAGTCATGATTGGTTTCATTGACAATACTTTTGAGGATACTTAGCAAATATTTGTTCTTTGTCTCAGTCTAGTCGTTACCTTGTGGGTAATATAGGGTTGACCAACAGTGTTGGATATGAAATTTAGAACAAAGATCACATATATGTTAGTTCTTAAAAGGGGTCCCATTATTAGTAATGATGGTGGAGGGGAATCCATAGCAGAAAAGGATATGATATAATATGAATTTGGACGCTTGGACACTAGTGGTAAGTGTGAGAAGGATAGCTTCAACCCACTTGGTGAAATATTCAGTAGTTGTGATGATAAATGTGTGTCCATCTGAGGAAGGGAGGTGGATCTTACCAATGATGTCAACGCCCCATGTGGAAAAAGTCCACGGTGTCATAATTGGTTGCAAATCCTACGTTGGAACATGAATTAGGTCTTCATGTCGCTGACAGGGTACACACTTCTTAACAAATTCACAACAATCATGTTCGATGTTGGGCCAATAGTTTTCCACTCGTAAGAGTTATTTGGAAAGAACATATCCACTCGTTGGAAAGATCTATCTCTTGTGGCTGACTTGGTGAAAAAATAGTAACCTCCTCAGTATGATCATGTTGTTCATGGCTAACCTTACTTAGAGGTGTTGGTTTGGCATCCCAACTGGTATATAAAGTTTCTAAATCATTCCAAAACATGTCCTCCTCAATGTCTTCTTCACTTCTCTAAGCAGGAGGACTGGTTTTAGGCTTAATGCAGCTATCTTCAGGCTCTGATAAAACATCAACAATGTTCTCTTCAAGTATAGGCTCTGATTTGAGAACTTGTTCAAATTGAACAAAAAACTCTTGCACAAGATCATCACCTTCTTATTCATGCTTCTCAAGAACTTGATTTTCCATTGGCGTATGCACAATTCCTTCATCTTGATAATAAAAACAAGGAAGTTCATCAACTATGAAATTGAAAACTTCTTCATCATTACCTTCATCTTGTTGTCCCAACTGATTTATTGGCATTGAACCTAACACAACCTCCTCTTCTTCAACAAAAAGTGGAAGTTAAATTAGACAATACCTCGTGTTGTAAATTGAATTCTTTCTCTATAACTTTTTGTCTTAGCATATTCAGCTAAGTATAACAGCTCTTTTGGACTATAATAGGATCTAATAGATCAATTTGAAGAGCTTTTTGGGCTATTGGAAGGTAGATAGGTTCTTCAAGAGGCTACTCTTGAGGAATTGCAAGGTGATTATGCTCATGTATGGGCTCAGTTTGCATGAAGCACATGGTGTTAAACATAGGGATCTCTTTACCAAAGAAAGGGTTTGGAAAAATACTAGTAGGGTTAGCTTCTTTTTTGGGTTCTTGTTCTTGCAATGAAGGAGGAGTTGATGGTGCCTCTATCTTTTGTAATATAGAAAGAAAAATCTTTGTCAACTCTCCTTTTTCTTCCTCATACTTTTCTTTTTGTACAGTTAATTCCATTACAAGATATTCTTCATACCGTGTGTGTTGCTCTCCTGGATATTTCTTATGAAGTTGCTCTTGATGATCCAACTCCTCTTGCTCATGGAGATAAGCTTGATAAGACCATTCTTCCTGTTGTAAATCAAATTCCTACTGTCTCTTGATATCATCCATCTGCTCATTAAAATTTTGCAATGTACTTTCCATGGATAGTTTCTCATTGTGAAGGCTCTACAATGTGACTTTTATTTCACTAAACTCTGAAGCATTCTTATTTGGATAAAAATTACTCTCTTGAGGTTGATTATAAGCATGATTATGTTGCCATGAGGGTTGAGCAGTGGTGGGTTGGTGGCAAGCATGTTGAGTATGTTGGTTATCTGTTGTTAATGAGTCATTTGGGTAAAAACCAACATATTGTTTGGTTGGATATGGCTGCTAAGAGGATGAAGGAACAACATTCTCATGGTATGGAGGGTAATAATATGAATTTCCTTGAAAAATTGAAATTTTTAATCATAAAAAGAGCTGGAAACTAAAATGGAAGTTTTTTTTTTTTTTAAATACCAGCACTTGATCTTTGAAACCAATTGATTTGAACCTTGAGTCACCAAGTTTGATGACTTCTTGCCTCCAAAGGCTGGAAATGCTACTACTCACACCAAAACAATAGCCAAGGTGGCCTTCTATGAACTAAGAAAAGTTCAACAATCCCACCAGGCATGCCAAAAATTGTTGTCACGGGGATTTGCACTCGATGCAAATGTGAAATACCTACAATCCCGTGAAACATGGGACTACTCTCAGGCTATGGGTATCCTATTGTGAGAGTAGACCTCTGGATTATAGGTCGGCTTCCTTTTTTCACCTAAATCTAGATGAAAACTAACATGGGAAAAGGCATAGAAGGATATTCAAAAAATGAAACTACAGCTAAAAAGGTGATCCACCAATGACTGAAAATGACTTGCTTTGATATTGAACTCACAAAAATCCAATAATGAAACTTAACAACTCACAACTCAACCCTGCATACTTTACATAAATGACTCATGTGAAAGGTTTAAATCTTTCTGATATCTATACGAAGGAAAACAATATAGTTTTCACAATTTCATTTATCAGATAGCATAACACAATCACTGATCTGCATTATAGCATGCTACACCATGACCTGAACATCGAAGGAAAAAAGATACAATGAAGGATTATTGAACAACAATCACAACTATTTCATCAAAAACATCCACAACAATATTTTGAACACCGATATAGGAGAAGGAACCAACTTTTTATTGAAAATAAGGAGTCTTTTTCATCACAAAATCTAAATATTGCTCATGAAAATCTGAAAAATACTCATAAGGAATGAGTTACAAAGTAAGAACCAACTGCTGCCACTACAGGTACAAACTTAGAACTCTCCAAATCTAAGTGAGAAAGAATGACTTATACAAAACACCTCCAAAATTCAAACTTTGGCTCCAAAATGGATGTGCTATCACTTCTCCTCAAAATTAAGCACCTAACTAAAAGAGAACTGCTCCAAACAGGTACAAGGAATTTTGATTTTGCAAACCACTCCAAGAGGTCGGATGTAACAGAAAATCCCTCCAAAAAAGGGATGTAACTGGCTAAAACAAGTAGTTAAGTGCCTCAAAACATTCCTTGACTGAAACTTCACCCACTAGGACTCTCTAACTGAAGTCAAAATCACCATTAGGTGGCCAAATCACCTAATTTTACTCCATATGTTTGCAAATCACCTTAATTATCTCTTAGACTCAAACCAAGATCCAAAGATAACGAAGCCTTTCTCTTTTATCTATCTTTTACTTGTCTCTCAACGTACCCTCTCATCATGCATTAATGATTAAAATTTATCAAAGTGATTTATAACATCACTTTAATAAAGTTTTACAATTTTGAGATAAATGCAAATACAAGAGTTTTATTAAAACCATTAAAAAAACTTATTTGACCTATTTTTCCCTTATAAGTGTTTACGAAACACTTAAAAAGAATTACAAAGAAGGAAAAATGCCACAAAATGAATGTGAAATAGATCTTTTCAAAAAGTAAAATAAAAAATGCCTGTGTATCCATCGGTCTCTTAGGCTTTGAAAATTCCTAAAACAAGAAACAAAAAGATTAAAATATTTCATCTTCCTCTATTTTCATCTTTCACTATTTTCAGGAGTGTTGTCACCATGAAGGGTCGAGTACGAGCTCAAATCACTCCATTTTGTTGCTGGTACTATCAATTTGTTGAAGATCTCTACAGGAAATTGTGAGGTGAAGTAAGATCTCTATTGTTATACTCATCCTTTGATTTTGTGCCTTATGTTGCATCATGACTTATCACTGCAACTCTCACTAGTTATCTTTGATGCTGAGGATATCTTTAACACAATGATAACCATCATATTGGGTTTCTGCTCAATATATGATAAGTGTTTCTCTGTCAATGCTTGATATTGTGACCTTATATTGCCATAATACTTTACCATTTCCTTTAATGATAATATAGGGTAGAGAATTTGATCTTGTGTTTACTGTGGAGAAGAACGCATTTTTTTTTTGTTGACAGTGATCTATGTCAGTATGTTCAGAGATTTCCATGTATTTCTAGCTCTTCATGAATATTTTTGGGATTATTTCATTAGATATTTCCTCTACATATTAATACTACTTTGGTTGTGATCTTGATTGCTAGTACTAGTACTATCTTTGATGTTTATGACAGGGATTTTATTCTCTATCACAACGAGGTTGCTATGGAAACTTGTATTTGAACTTTATCCTCTTAAATCCTCACTTATCTCCTCATGACTCCTTTGGCCCTCTCAACATTGTCAAATGGACATTGTCCTTATGCTTAGGCTATCTTAATCTTGGAACCCTTCCATGAAAATTAGGATTGTCTTGAGATCACATGAATGCATGAGTGCACTCTTTTCATTAATGAAGTCGATGCTTTGTTGGTTCATCACCAACATCTTCTCTTGCTTTTGATCACTTGTTAATGGGGTTTTGACGAATGGGTCACTGTATTTGTTCACCTTGATAACCCTTTATTCATTTTTCATAAGGATTTCTCCCTAGGGTTGCTTCTTAATGGATGAATCCATTGATGTAATCATTGAGACTGCTTTGAGATCTCTGTTTTGAGATTCTTTAAGTCAAAACACTGAATTGTTCTTTGTATTACATTGCTTGGGATTTTGTAGTATTCTGAATTTGCACTTCAATTTTCTCCCTTTGTGATATATTTATCTTATTGAAAATAGCTCCTTTATACTGGTACTCAGTCATCTGAGAATCAAGAAAAATATTACCCATTAATTGTCATGATATGAATATCTGAGTTTTAGTTTGTGATCGCACCTTTGACCTTGGTTGTCATGACCTTCAGCGCTATCATAAACCCATGTCCATTGCTTTTTATTGACTGCAAATTTAATGGTTTTGATTACTATTTACTTATGGACCCCTTGACAAATTACTTCTACTTCTTGACAGTCACTAATCCCTATATCTTTAATCATGGTGTACATGCCTTATGGAGTCTCTGCCAACTTGTACAGGATGCTTATAGTCATTGTTTGCTCCTAATTGGATTTGAATGCAATGAAATTGCTCTTATTGTGCACTCTATATCATATGAGTTCATTATATTCTTATGACTACTTAGAGTCATGGTTTGCCTCTATTGCATTCATTTGTACCTCTATTTTAATGATTGTAGCATCTTTATTCATTGGTTTTGTGCCTTATATTGTTTGGTCTTAGTATGTTACACATACTAAATATGGTACTGCTCATAATATTGTATCAACATGATGGGATCAACCCTTGTGGGAGCCACATTTTACCCCACATGCTATGATTTACTTTTCTTGTATCTAGACATGAAGCAAACAAATTAGATAAAACAATGCACTTGATGATTTTTCCTGATGATTTGATCTATTGCTTTTCATTTATCTCTCTTTTGATGACTAAGTTGATTTAATCTGATAATAACTATAAATTATGTGTCTGATAATGATGCATGTAATTGGATTTCATGCCCTTATCTCTAACAAAATTTTACAATCAACTGCAGGTTTTGGATCTCATGAGCAAATAAGCTAAAAACTAAAGATTCTAAAGATCAAGTTGGACCTGAAGAGTCAACCCTACACTAGCCCTTAAGGCAATGATGGACATGACCTCCTTTTATATGGTTTTCCATTCTTTTATTTGATCTATAGATGTATAGTTTACACTTATTGTTGAATTAGATCAACTTAGTCATTCCCATGGCTTGTGTGGGACATTATCCATTTAAATAATCAATAAAGATTACTTAAAAAAAAAAAAAATTGTGTACTCTCTTATGTATATACATTTGCAAATGTGATAGTAATTTGTTCTTTCTTCATACATATGAATGTAACATAGCAGAAATAAAATATACCTTTATGTTTATAAAAACATAAAACATCTACCTGATTGAGCTTGTTAGTGAAAATAGGTAACAGGTACTAGGGCAATTGAGGACCAATTATTTTGCACACCATCTCTTTGTGAGATGCCTCAAATGTTGGTTGGTGAATTTTCTCATCCGAGAATTCATATTGAGGGTTATTTGACTCAATGATGAGAATCAAATCAATAGTGTCAATTGCATCTGCAACCTTATTTTGTGCCTTGGGGATCTGATCATATTTGATGGTCTGAAAGTTTTTCTTGAGATCATCAACCATTCTTTTGTATAGTAGTAGCTTGTCATCCTTAGTTTGATACTCATTGTTCACTTTCTTGATAACCAATTGTTAATCCCCATAGACTAGGATATCTACAATATTCCTCTGATTATTTGTTTCAAGATAGGTAATGAGACCTTCATATTCAGCAATATTATTGGTACATGGGAAGGATATCTTGAATCACTTAGGTATGAGATCCCGTTAAGGAGTTACAAATAAGAAACCTACCCCTGATCCTTTTTGTGTATATGAACTATTAAAATAAAGCTTCTAGGGGGGTTGTGTTGAGATTGTGTAGACATACTTATCTAGAAATTTTATGACCAATGGATGAGTATCCACGAGGGGTATTTCTACCAATTCGCTTGCAGTTAACCTGTCCTTTAATGGCCTTTCTATCTACATATTAAATATCATACTCACTAAGTAACATCACCCACTTGGCCATACGACCAGTAATGATTGTCTTTGATAATAGGTATTTCAAGGGATCAATCTTGCAGATGAGCTTGATGGTGTGACTTATCATGTAATGTCAGAGCTTTTGTGACCAAAAGACAACAACTAAACATGCCTTTTTCATGGGCTAATAATTAAGCTCATACCCAACTAAATTCTGACTGATATAGTAAATGGCGTGTTCCTTCCCTTGATCATCATGTTGGGAAAGGAGTGCCCCCATTGCAACTGGAGTAATAGAGATATGTAGAAGCAAAGGTCATCCTAAAATTAGTGGCATTAAGACCAGGGGATGTTCCAGATATTCCTTTATCTTGGCAAATGCTTGCTAGCATTGAGCATCCCATTTAAACTCATAGCCTTTTTGAGAAGATGGATAAATGGTTGGCATTTCTCTGCAAGTTGAGCGTTGAAGTGCCTAATAGATTGTAACTTTCCTTGAAGGCTACACAATCCTTAGTGTTTTAGGGGAAGGCATTTCTAAGATCGCTTTGACCTTTTTGGGGTCAACTTGTATCCTGCGCCTAGAAACTATAAAAACTGGGAGCTTACCTAATGTAACTCCAAACATACATTTTTTTGGATTGACATGCAACTTATAATTATCTAGTCGTTCAAAGATCTTCTCAAGAAAAGCTGGATGTTTTTCTCTTGTTTTTGACTTTCCTAATATGTCATCTACATAATCCTCTAGTATCTTATGCATAAGGTCATGAAAAATTATAATCATGGTGCATTGATAGGTAGAATGTACATTATTAAGACAAAATGGCATGACCTGATAACAAAAAGTTCTCTAAGGAGTTGTGAATGTTGTTTTGTGTTGGTCTTCTTTTGCAATTTTTATTTGGCTATATCCAGAAAAAACCATATATGAGGGAAAGCATTTCATGTCCTATTGTCAAATCGATGAGAATGTCAATGTTGGGAAGTATAAAGTCATCTTTAGGATAGGATTTATTGAGATCTTTGAAATCTATACACACTCTAATGTTTGCATCGGGTTTGGAAACAGGTACCATGTTGTAGATCCATTGTGAATAATCAATTGGTCAGATGAACTTAACTTCTATCAATTTTTCCAACTCTTCTTTGACAAACAATGCAATCTGGGGATGCATCATTCAAAGTTTTCGTTTAGCAGGTTTGGAATTTAGATCAACCACCAAATGATGTACTACAAGCTTAGGGTTGAGTCTAGGTATGTTTGCATAGGACTATGCAAAATTGATGGGGCACTTGTATAGAATCTAGGAAAAGACTTGGAACTCTTCGTCGGATAGGGAGGCAGCCACATGAGTGATATGCAAACTTTTTGCAATACCCAAGTTGATTTCTCTCATCTCATCTTTAAGGACTAGTGATGTATTAGGAACACATGTTTCAATAAGGAGAAGAGGGGATTCCTCATCTTCTAGTACCTCAAAGAGGTTTTAACCAAAAGATACACCCTTTCTTTTTTACTATTTTATGGTCTATAGGTGCCTATGAAAGGTTTTAAACTTTAGACTCTTGATATTTTAATTCTTTTTCACTTTTGCAGTTAAATATCCTCTCTTCCCCAAAGTAACCCTAAGGATTTAGCTTTTACATTATATTTTGAGATAGATGATAATATGGTGCACACTCGGTTTCCCCCAGGAACTCAAGCAACACTCTATTATTTTGGAACATGTCAACATGTGCAAAATTTTGGCCCCAATCAATGACTTTGGGATGGTGAAGTGGGAGGTCAATTAGGAGAATAGATGTGTCAAAGAGGGTAGAAGTGCCAAATGTCAAGGAGTTATCTGTATTATCGTACACTTGTTAAACAACCTTCTTAGGCATATCTTTGATACTGATCAAAATGTTTTCATTGTTTCTAGAAGTGCCTGTTGAAGTTGAGGCTTCATGGGAGGAATGTCCAAAACCAAGCCCTTGATGGTAATCATTAGGAGTTGGATCAATAGGTTTTTTGATTCCATGTTCTGCTTGTCCCAATACTCTACCTTGATAATCACATTTTTTGGTGGTCAATTTGTGGGCTATCGGATATTTCTCTTTGACATGATTAAGGCAGGTATCATTATCCACAGAGACATCTCTGAAAATCCATTGGTTGATATCATTTCTATAACTTCATGATTGAGCTCACCATTAGATTGGAATGTGGTGGAGCCACACTTCCTGATCATAGGTTCTTTCTTCTTTTTTTCTTTAGTAGGTTTTCCATGGGAATGAAGATCTAGGGGTAGAGCACCCATTGTGAAGGTTCCTTGTAGAGCATACTCGCCACAACTAGTGTCATTGATCTTAAGTTGGGTAAAAGCAAATGATATGGAAGTTTTTGCCTTGGTAGTAGTGAGTATGGAATCAACATTGACATGTGAGGATGATGAGGTGGCATGAGGGGTTCCAATATTGATACCCAAGAAATGGTGTGAATATGGTGAAGAGACATCAAAAGCACGATAGTACTCAAATAGTTGGGCATCACCACGAAATGTAATTTCATAACCTTAGAATGGAAACTTAAGGCATTGGTGGTAGGTAGATGGGATGGCCTACATGGCATGGATCCATGAGTGACCAAGGAGAATGTTGAAGGGTAGGTTAAGATCAACAACATGGCCAAGTGTGTCTTGTGTTACCAAACCCACATGAATAGGCAAATTGATCATCCCAACTGAGCTTCTCTCAGTATTATCATATGCTTTGATAGTGATGCATTGATTATGCATATCAGCAATAGTGTACACCACTTGAGTAATAAATTTCAATGTGCAAAGATTTAAGATAGAACCATTATCGATCAAGAATGTTTTTGCCTTGTAGCATTTGACAAAGGCCTCAATATTCAATGGATGAATGTAATTGGGATCGGAAACCATGACATCTGATTGGGTGAAACTGGGTGGTATGTGGAGGATAGGTGTCCTGCAATGACTTGGAATTGTGTAGGGTCTATGTTGCTAGTAACGCAAGCCTCTTGTAGTATACCAGTGAGAATATCATGATGAGTAGGTGAAGCTTTAAGAAAATTCAAAATGGAGATCTATGCAGGGGTCTTCCCTAAGTGCTCAAGAATGTTATACTGCATGAACACGGTGCCTGATCAGGAGTAGGAGTTGCAGCCCTGAGAACTATGATGTGATCTCTTCGAGTAGTTTTTGCACATTGAGTATCAGCCCCTTTGACGTAAATCATGTTGGCATGATCCTCTGCATGGGAAATGCATCCTATTGTACTACCATAATCAAATGGGACATTGTTGTAATTAATATTGTTTGTGGTATGAGACCGATTGACTCAATTTAGTTATATTGGGTGACCGATTCAAGACTTAATTGATGTTGGATAAATTGATTGATGACACAATTGATTGGATTAGAAGAATGATTTGATTTAAAGATTGATCTTTGACTTAGGAAAAAAACAATGATCATGGGATTATGATGAAACAAGATATTAAAGGGCAAAAAAATTGACGATGGTGATGACACAAGATTGAAATGATAACCAAGATAACAAATCAAGAGCTAGGATAATGAAAATGATGATGCAAATCAAAACCCTAGTAGACGATAATGATGATGCCAATGGACTAAAACCTTGTTTGGGAGAATAGAAAACTTGCTGAACTAGATAAGAAAACCTGAAACTATGAAAATTTGGGCAAAATAATGAGACAAAAGACATTCTTGCCACTTTTGGGTGTAAACCCGACGTTACAGATAGCATTCCCACAATTTTTGATAGCAAACCCGCGGTTTTGACGAAATTGGTAAAACAAACGTCTAAGAACAATGTTTTCACCATTCAAGGGTGCAAACCTGCTACTTCTAGACTAGGTAAACTTGTTGCTGAAAAATAACATGTTCCAACTATTTGGTAACTTGATTAAATTGACTTTAGTGATTTGGACGCAAACCTTCTATTGAATAACTTGTGGATGGACAAAGTTCCCGCTATTTTGGGAACTCGATGAAATAATGACGGTTTCGCTATTTCAAAGAACTTGGTAAACTAACTCAGTGGAACAATAGAGTTTCTACCATTTCAAGGTGCAAACTTGCTATTTTGAGATTGGCTAAACTAACTTGAGTAAAATGGTGTTCTTGCCATTTTGGGATGCAATCTCATGGTTTCGAGACAGGGAACCTGTGGTTTCTGACTGAGTGAAGTGGTAAAAACTGAATATTTAAACTGCGAACTCATTGTTTCTGGACAAGTTTGGACTTTACTTTTTGGCAAAATATTGTGACACAAAAATATGAAAAACATACAAGCAAAGTGTCTGACTCAACCAAAAGATGAGGGCCTAGATTGGCCCAAGTGATAATGTTTTACTGACATAAACATGAAGACGAATCAAGCACTTGACAACATAGGCTTGGAAACAAAGATACTAATTTATCAAGCTCTTACAATAAAATACCTCAAATGCAATGGATAGATAGAGATTAGGTGGCTCACTTCCCTCCATGACACCAACACACCTTCTCTCTTACCTCTAAGATTCAAAAATCTATGAGGAATTTCTATCTCATTATAAAGGGTACATGAAGAGAATCTTTGGTCTACGATCCAAACTCCCTAAACCAAAAAGCATGGGTTTTTGGCCACTATAACAAAGGTGTTTAGTCATAACTTGGAGACTCAGTGGTTATCCATTTGAAAATGACTCACTTAAGAGCTTCTCCTAGTCCTCATGAGAGGATTTTTACATTTCTCACATGAATGTCAATACTGGGGGAATCGTCAGGATATGCATTTCACCAAGAAGACACAGGTTTTCACCCTAGCCCATTTATATAGTGGACCAAATTGAAAGTACCGCTTAGAGTCATTCCCTTTCACTAGAATATAGCACTACAAGGCAAACTCACTAATAAGATAGTACATGTTGTCTTACACCCAAGGTCACTTGGAGGTGCGAGGGGAGAGGATACTTGTATACTATCTTAGAGATATAATCTAAATAATGAAGACACAACAAACAAGATTAATTCCCTTAGAAAATTGAAGTGTGCAACTAACTAATAGAAAGACATGGTGTAAATTTTAAAACCCAAAGATTGTTTCAAAAGCAATCTCTCTTTGGCAGTCCTGTAACAAATAATTTGGTGTTTAGATTGTGGGGCCTTTGACAATTGATGTAACTGCACAAATGTTAGTAAAATCCAATCAAACACCAAATGTTAGCAAGTTAGCAATAAATTGATAAAATTTAAGGTTCATGAAAATGACAGTAAATTAAACATAGAGTATTCTCGCCATTTGTCAAAGCAAACCTGTTGTTTTCACTAGCTACTCGTAAACCCATTGCTTTGTTGGTTAAAAACATTAAATAGAGGACCAAAAACAAGAAAAACACAGACAGAGAAGCATACCCATGACTTCTCTGCACAAACCCACTACTTCTACCCTCAATCTTGTTATTTCTCCCAATAAAACCTCTACTTCCACCCTCAATCTTTTTATTTCTCCCAACAAACCCGCTACTTAACTATTACAATATGATAGGAAGAGAGAAAACTCGAGAGAAAAAAATTGAAATTATACCTATCGTATGATAGCAAGAATGTGTTCCCACTGTTTCTTGTGCCAATCCCACTATTTTGAAGTGCGGACCCATCATTTCTCAAAATTGAGTTGAAGGCAAATCAAACTTCTACCAAGGTGGAAATCCACCTATATTCCCATTTTCTTGCCTGTAAGTGTCCAAAATCTGCAAGGTAACACACTAAAATGACAAAAAATGTGATATTGACCCGTAAGTGGGTCCCACCGAGCGTGCCAAAAACATGTGAGTAAAAATGTGAGTGCAAAACCAAAAGATTGAAATTAATACTAAGCTAACAACCCAATAAAACACAAATTAATCAAACCCTCAAGATTGGATGCTAAAAAGGAATAAAGCATAAAGTAGTAAACTCTCCCATTTTCCCTGATTTGATTGTCCATTGCTTTGATGTGTACTCAATATACGCTTCCAAGGGTGCTTGAAGATGCTCCATGGCTATGCAAAATGCAAGATACTAAGATATTGATAGATGTAAGATGAATTGTATGTGAGTAATTAAAATGACATTACAACGATATGATTGTGAAAAAGTGGATGATTTGTGAAGAAAAGGGAGGGATTAAATAGGCAAGGATGGGAGGAGAGGAGGTTAGAAAAGGAGACACTTGTCTTCAAAGAGGACAAGTGGCAATCCTCAAAATGCCAAGTGGAATGAGATTTCACTTTATAAGCCAAAGAGACAACTATGTTGGATTATTTGGGAGATTGTTGGATTTGGTTGTCCATTGTTGCTGCTAGGATATGTTGTTGTCATTGATGTCAACATATTCCTATGAGTTATTCCAGTGAGTTTAGGAAGTTTTTCTGATCCGATTTGTAGTTCTTTGTTTATCGGTTTCTATCGGTATTCCCTCTAGTATATTCCGGTGTGATTAGATCTTGTGCTAAGATTTTGGATTATTTTTTGGTATGATCTTGTGTATCTTCATTTAAGATGGTTCTTGATTTGGTACTCCACAAGTTATCTTTCTTTTTGATAGTTGTTGGTTGGTTGTGTTGTTGAGCTTTGAGACATTGACCGATGAAGATTTGAAAAGAGATGTTGGTGCAACTGTTATGGATGATTATAACATGCTTGGTGGTTTTTCCTAATCATGTCCTATTTATTTTGGTGATCCACATTGATCGTTGAGAAAATTTTTTGTGATTTCTACGAACTGGTGATAATTTGTGTGTTATGCAATATTTCTGGTGGTGTAGTGTCTTGCAGTTGATCTTGGCGGGATTTCCGATGGATGTAATTGTTTGGGAATTTGAATTAGGTCAATGCTATGTAATATAAATCATAATATTGGTCTGGTGGTCGATCTTTATATCATGTATTGTAATTTTTGTAATTATGAGTTGAGGGTTGAGGTTTTAGCCGACCTTGTTATCAAGGTTAATGATTTGTATATATAGGTGAGATGCTTATGTAATTTAGGTGTTGGTATTGTGTCTGTATTATCAGAGAGAGGTAAATGTGAGAACAAGGATATATCATTCAGTGAAGTGTTGTGGTGAGTTTGTGTTGCAGGGAAGACAACTGTGCTTAATCGAAACTATCATCAGGCATTTGTAGATGCTATTATTGCAGTTCATTCCTTCCGGATTGTAGCCTGAATCATTTTGTAAGTCATTGAGACTTCCCTGAGGGTTGTAGCCTTCCGGGCATATATGCCTAAATGCATGTGCATTCCCCATTGTAATATTTTCACATACTACTGTAAAGTATCATCTTATTGTGGGTAGGTTCCCACCGTGGTTTTTCCCTTAACTGTGTTTTCCACATCAAAATCTTGGTGTTGTGTTTTATGCTAATTATTTTGCTTATCTAAACTATTGTTGTGATTTATCAGTTAATGTTTTGGAAGTTTAATTTGTTGAGAATCCAGTGAAGATGTATTCACCTCCCCCCCTCTTAGTCTTCCTTCTTGATTGCTGCTAACAATTGGTATTAGAGCTAGATCCTCGGGTAGAAGCCTAATCGCTTGAGGAGATCCGAGATGGTAGCTCAAGGTATTTTTTTCAAGAAGGATAGTCTGAGGTTTGATGGAAGCAACTACATTGTATGGAAGAAATAGATGGAGGTGCATTTGAAATGTCTTGGAGATGATTATTGGAAGATCACTAAGAATGCCTATGTTATTCCTCAGAATGGACCATCCACTCCTGATGAGGTTAAGGAAGATGAAAATAACATCAGAGCAAAGGAAGCATTACTCAGTGCCCTAACTAATTCTGAAATGATAAATGTTATGGAACTTCAGACCACACATGAGATCTAGATGACGCTTGAGATCCTGTATGAAGGTGACAGTCAAGTTAAAGTTTCCAAGTTGCAGAGTTTGAAAGGGAAGTATGAGACATTGAAGATGGGAGATGATGAGAACATACATTCATACATGGCTAAGGTGAATGAGCTTGTCCTTGGTATCAGATCTATTGGTGGAAAGATTGAAGAAGATGAGATTGTTTCTAAGGTGCTAAGATCTTTGTCTCCTTCCTATAAACATAAGTTTGTTGCTATTGATGAGATTCAGAGTGTAACTATTGTGACAAGGGATGTATTAGTTGGAAAGCTTTCTGCATTTGAGCTGAGTGAATTTGGTGAATCACATGGAAAGTCTGAGACAACATTCAAAGCATCAACATCTGTGTCCAGTAAGCAGAAATATGATCCTGATGAGTGTTGGATATCCAGAAATATGAAAGTGAAAGGAGAGAGAGAGAGAGAGCTTGCCTAAAGGTGTTGGTAAGTGTGATGGAAAGTTACCCTTAAAATATTTTTCTTGTAATAAGATAGGACATTTTGCTTCTAGACGTCCAGAGAGAATGGCTAAGTATGACAGACATGATAAGTTTAATAGAAATGATAGATATGAGAAGTATGATAAGCCTTTTAAGTCTAAATGGAAGTTTAGGAACCAGAAGAAATGTTATTATACTGTAGATGAAGGTGTTACAGATGAGGAATCAGAAGAAGATGAAGTTGTGTTCATTGCCATTAAAGAAGATAGTCTTGTGCCTATTGATTCCACTAGTTGTTATGTTGAGGAGAAAGCTTTGGCTGCTAAGGTAGAAGAAAAAGGTGAATGGGTGATTGACAGTGGTTGTTCACATCATATCACTAGTGACAAAAGCAAATTTGTAAGTATGGAAAAGTATGATGGTGGAATAGTTAGATTTGGAGATGACAAATCTTGTGTAATCCGTGGGAGAGGTTATATTTCTTTTGATGGTAAGAATAACACTGATGATGTCTTGTATGTTGAAGGTTTGAAGCATAATATTTTGAGTGTTGGACAGATGATTGATAAGGGTAATGATCTACAATTCAAAGATGGTAAATGCAAGATCTTGAATGCATTCGGTATAGAAATTGCATCTAGAACTAAGAGTGAAGGTAACATTTTTTATTTGAATGCTAGTGAGAAAATTTGTTTGATTGCTAAGATAGATGAGAGTTGGTTGTGGCATAGAAGGATGTGTCATATAAAATTTCATTCATTGATCAAGATTAGTTCTACTCAAGTTGTTAGGGATCTGCCTAAGATTGTTAAACCTGTTAATCCGGTATGTAAGGAATGTTAGTTGGGTAAGCAAACAAGGATTTCTTTCAAAAGCAAAATCCGGTATGTAAGGAATGTTAGTTGGGTAAGCAAACAAGGATTTCTTTAAAAAGCAAATGGTACACACTAGATGGATTGTTAGATCTTGTGCATAATGACCCGTGTGGACCTACAAATGTTAGAAGTGTGCAGGGTGGTAGATACTTTATGTTACTAATTAGTGATTATTCCAAAATGATGTGGGTTGTCTTTTTGAAGGAAAAATAAGAAGCCTTTGAAAAATTCAAGATATTCAAAGCTAAAGTTGAAATTGAGTCCGGATTGAAGTTGAAGTGTCTGAGATCTGGTAGAGGTGGATAATTTTGTTCCGGTGATTTTAATTCTTTGTGTGAGATGCATGGAATCAAAAGACAATTATCTGCTCCTAGGACCCCACAACAGAATGGAATTGTTGAAAGGAAGGATCGTATTGTTTTAGATTTTGCAAGAACCATGTTGATTGAAGGAAATGTTCCGAAGGTTTATTGGAGAGAAGCTATTAGCATTGCAGTCTATACATTTAATAGAGTTCATATCAAAGGTGATACCGGTAAGACTCCTTATGAGCTTTGGTTTGGTCATGTTCCTACTGTGAAATATTTCGAAGTCTTTGGTAGAAAATGTTATATAAAGAGAGATGAGGATATTGGAAAGTTTGATGCTAGAAGTGATGAAAGTATCTTCTTGGGATATTCTACAATAAACAAAGTCTATCAGTGCTATAACAAGAGATTGTGAAAGATAGTTGAGAGTGCAAGTGTGAATAAGGATGAAAACCTTGGGAAGGAGATCAGAGCTTATGATGAAGGTCAACATGTTTTTTTAGCTCCTATTTAGCCTAAAGAACCTAAGTAGAATGATTTGGTAGAGACAGAGATTGTTGCTAGTGCCGGTAAGGATGTTCATGAGCCTAAGTTTGAAAACTAGAACAATCAAAAGACTCTGACATATGTAAGATTAAATCATTCTAAGAATCAGATTATTGGTGATAAGAATAAAGGTGTGATGACTAGAAGAAGTTTAGCTACATAAGAGATATGTTTTATTTCTAAAGTTGAACCTAAATATGTTGTTGAAGCTTGTAAAGATAATAACTAGATTAGAGCCATGGAAGAAGAGTTGGATCATATTGAAAAGAACAATACTTGGGAACTTGTGCCTAGACCTAAGGATAAGAATGTTATTGGTACTAAAAGGGTTTTTAGGAACAAATTGAATGAAGCAGGCGAAGTAGTTAGAAATAAATCCAAACTGGTCTGCAAAGGATATTCATAGCAAGAAGGGATCGATTGTGAAGAAACTTTTTCTCTAGTTGCCAGAATTGAAATTGTTAGATTGTTGCTTGCTTATGTTGCTTATAAAGATTTCAAAGTATATCAAATGGATGTCAAATCTGCATTTTTGAATGGTGATCTAGAAGAACAAGTCTACATTGAACAACCTGATGGATTTTCACTGTCAAATGATGGAGACATGGTATGTAAGTTGAAGAAAGCATTTTATGGTTTGAAACAAGCCCCTAGAGCTTGGTATGCTAGATTAGATAAATAGTTGCTAAAACTGGGATTTGTCAAAGTTGTTGTTGATAGTAATTTATACTTTAAGATTGAAAATGATAACATTTTGATTTTTGAAGTCTTTGTTGATGACATTATTTTTGGTGGTGATGATGATATGAGCATGAAATTTGCTAGTGACATGCAAAAAGAATTTGAGATGTCTATGATTGGTGAGATGAGTTTTTTTTTTAGGTTTGCAGATTGCACAGACATGAAAAGGAATCTTTATATCTCAAACTAAGTATATGAATGAATTGTTGAAGAAGTTTGGATTAGATGATTCCAAATCGGTTGGAATTCCTATGGTGACTGGTTGTAAATTGTCTAAAAATGACGAATCTCCTAAAGATAATCAAAGTTTATATAGATCTATGGTTGGTGGACTATTATATCTTACTCAGACTAGACTTGCCATTATGCATGTTGTGTGTATGGCCGCTAGATATCAAGCTGATCTAAAAGAGAGTCATGTTACTGCTGTTAAAAGAATATTCAAATATCTAAAAGGAACTGAAGATTATGGTTTATGGTATCCAAAGAATGATGATATCATGTTATATGCTTATACTGATGTAGATTGGGTAGGTGATGTTGATGACCAAAATAGTGCTACAAGTGGAGCATTCTTTTTAGGTAAGAAGTTGGTTTCATGGGCCAGCAAGAAATAGGATCCAGTATCTTTATCTATTGTTGAAGTTGAGTACATTGTACTCAGATAGTATGGATGAAGCAAATGTTGAAAGATATCAAAGTTATTTATGATGAGCCTACTGTTATATACTGTGATAATTCTAGTGTTATAAACATGTCTAAAAATCTAGTGCAACATTCAAAGACTAAGCATATATCAATCAAATACATTTACTTGAGAGAGGAAGTCGGTGAATAGAAGGTGAAGCTAGAATATGTATCTACAAAGGAACAAATTGCTGATATTTTTACCAAGCCTTTGCCTGCATATACATTTGTCTATTTGAGAGACAAGTTAGAGGTCTCCACCCTTCCTGATGAGAACTAGATGCATTGAGTTGCATCGATCCGATGGAATTCAAAGTCTTACTCTTTTATTTGGATTGATGAGTTGGTGTTTCTCCTTTGCTGGAGTAGTCTATGTTTTGGAGAGAGATTTCTGAGATTTCTATTGATTTGGTTGTGTATCCCAGTGGGAGAGAGATTCATGTTTCTGTGTTTTAGGGGGAGAGAGTTTGATTTTCTATTTTTTGTAATCTTTGGCATTGTTGTCAAAAGGGGGGAGTGATCATATGAAAAATTTGCTTTATCTACCTTGATCTTAGGGGGAGTTTGTTGGTGATATCTTCTTTCTTTGCATTGACTGTTTTTCACATTCATATGTTGCCATCAATGCCAAAGGGGGAAATTGTTGGATTATTTGGGAGATTGTTAGATTTGGTTATTCATTGCTACTACTAGGATATGTTGTTGTCATTGTTGTCAACATATTCCTGTGAGTTTAGGAAGTTTTTCTGATCTGGTTTGCAGTTCTTTGTTTACCGGTTTTTGTCGGTATTTCCTCTGGTATATTCTCGTTTGATCAGATCTTGTGCTGAGATTTTGGATTTTTTTTGGGATGATCTTGTGTATCTTCATTTCAAATGGTTCATGATTTGGTGCTCCGCAAGTTATCTTTCTTCGTGACAGTTGTTGACTAGTTGTGTTCTTGAGCTCAGAGATGTTGACCGATGAAGATTTGAAAAGAGATGTTAGTGCAACTGTTCCGGATGATTCTAATGTGCTTGGTGGTCTTTCCTAATCTTGTCCTATTTTTTTTGGTGATCCGCATTTATCGTTGAGCAATTTTTTGGTGATTTCTATGAACCTATGATAATTTGTGTGTTATGCAGTATTTTTGGTGGTGTAGCATGTTGTGGTTGATCTTGGCAGGATTTCGAGTGGATGTAATTGTTTGGGAATTTGAATTAGGTCCATGCTATGTAATGTAAATCATAATATTGGTCAAGTGGTCGATATTTGTATCGTGTAATGTAACTTTCATAATTATGAGTTGAGGGTTGAGGGTTTCGCCGACCTTGTTATCAAGGTTAATGACTTGTATATATAGGTGAGATGCTTATGTAATTTAGGTGTCGATATTGTGTCTGGATTATTAGAGAGAGGTAAATATGCGAACAAGGATATATCATTTAGCGAAGTGTTGTGGTGAGTTTGGTGTTGCAAGGGAGACAATTGGGCTTAATCGGAACTATCATTAGGCATTTGTAGATACTATTATTGCAGTTCATTCCTTCCAGATTGTAGTTCGAATCATTTTGTAAGTCAGTGAGACTTCCCTGACGGTTGTAGCCTTTCGAGCATATATATCTTTTGAGCAATGAGCTCTAGGCAGTGTGCCTGAATGCATATGTATTCCCCATTGTACTATTTTCACATACTATTGCAGAGTATCATCTTATTGTGGTAGGTTCCCACCGTGGTTTATCCTTTAACCAGGTTTTCCACGTCAAAATCTTGGTGTTGTGTGTTGTGCTGATTATTTTGCTTATTTGTTATTGTTGTGATTTATCAGTTAATGTTTTGGAAGTTTAATTTGTTGAGCATCCGGTGAAGACTGATTCAACCCCCCCCCCCCCCCCATCTTAGTCTTCCTTCTTGATTGCTACTAACAAAGTATTCTTGAGAAGGGAAAGTGTCATGGAGAGAAATGACAAGTGTCTCCAAGGACACATGTCTATTTGGGAGAGAAACACCCAAATAAATGATTCTTTTCCAAATATTTAGAATATTAGGAATGTGCACACATGTGAGGGGGGAAGTTGCAAAGGATAAGGCTGGTTTGAAGGGATAGGATTGGTTACAACCCAAGGTTAGTTAGTGGGTTTGGTTTAGAGGAAGGGTTAGATGGGGGGTTAGAGTTAGGAGACATGTGGGAGAATGAAATTAATTAATTAATTAATTCCATAAAGGGAAAAAAAGAAAGAAAAAGACAAGAAATGAATTAAATAACCAAATTATGCATTTTAATTATTTAATAGAAGAAGCGTCCAAATTTAATCAATTAAATGATTTATGATTGTCAAATAATTAATTAAAAGGGGACTGTGGCATAATTAATTTAATTAATTAGCTAAGAGGTAGCACAAATTAATTAAATAATGCATAATTATTTAATTTAAAAGCGTTTAGGATAGCTAAATTCAATTAATTAGATTAATCAAATTTAGGTGTCTACATTTTGTAGTCATGGCACTTGACTAAATATGATTGTAACAAACCTGGTTTTGTAGAAGTCAACCAACTTCTTGTAGAGGATTAGTTTCTCATCTTTAGTTTCAAATTATCATTTTCTTTTTAGATGACCAATTGAGAATCACCGTACACCTAAAGATTCTTGATATCCCTTAGCACTACAATTCTTAACCCTGTGACTTAAGCTTCATATTCTCCAATATTATTTGTGCACTAAAGTGATCTCGTATGATTTGGGATTGCATCCCCTTGCAGAGTCAGAAACAAAATACCTACCCCTGAGCCATGGCTTGTGTGTGAGCCATCAAAGTATAATATTCAGTGGAAGGTGTGATATTAAATATGGACTCATCTAGGAAATCAAATAGTAGTGGATGGTCGTCTTGGATAGGAGCTTTTGCAAGTTGATATGCTATCACTTTTCCTTTTATAGCCTTCCACTCCACATACTGGATATCAAACTCACTCAATATAATAACCCATTTAGCAAGGTATTCTGTGAGTGTTGCTTTGTTGAGTAGGTATTTTAGTGGAACCATTTTTGCTACGAGCAATGTCTTGTGACTCAACATGTAATGTCTAAGCTTTTGGGTAGTGAAGATAACTACTAGACACACATGTTCAATGGTGGTGTAGTTGAATACATAACTGACGAGGGTTCAGCTGATATAGTATATAGCTCTTTCTTTTCCATCTTCGTTGTGTTGCACTAAGAGATCCCCTAGTGTTGTTGTCGTTGTTGATATGTATTTTTTGAAAGGTTTGCCTTCAATGGGAGGCATCGGGACCGGTGGAGATAAAAAATAGTCTTTTAACTATTGGAAAGCTTGTTGACATTGTTTGTTCCATTTGAAAGTTACCCCCTTATGGAGTAAATGTTGGAAGGGGTGGCATTTGTCAGCCAATTATGCTATGAATCTCCTGATAGACTGTAACTTACACTGAAGAATTCTCCAATGTTTCAAATTTGAAGGTGGAGGCATATCCATTTTAGATTTTACCTTTGTGGGGTCTAATTCAATGCAACAGTGAGAAACGGTGTAACCTAAATGTTTTCCTTATGTAACCCCCAAAACACATTTCTTAGGGTTTAAACAACTTATATTTTTCCATTTTGTTAAAGATCAATGTCAAGACACTTAGATGACTATCTTTGGTGAGTGATTTACATAGCAGGTCATCTACATAATCTCTCGTCAATGTGTGCATGAAATCATGGAAGATAGTTGTCATTGCTCTTTGATAAGTTGCTCCAACATTTTTGAGGCGGAATGGTATTACATTCTAATAATAGGTTCCCCAGGTGCATGTGAAAGTTGTTTTACACTGATCATTGGGAGTTATTTTGATCTGATTGTAGCTAGAGAAACCATCCATTAAGGACATCATTTCATAACCAGCTATTATGTGCACAATCATGTCAATGTTTGGTAAAGGGAAGTCATCTTTAGGACATGCTTTATTCAAGTCTCTAAAATTGGTAAAGATTATGATGCCCCCAATGGGATTGCTCACTAGAACTAAGTTGGAAATCCACTTTGCATAATCAATGGGTCTAATGAAACCCACATCTAATAATTTCCTAAGCTCAACTTTCACAAGTAATACAATTTGTGGATGCATTTTTCTTATATTTTGTTCAATTGGTTTAACACTTGGTTTCAATGGTGAGTGATGAAGGATCTATTATGAATTGAGCCTTGACATATCTGCATAAGACCATGCAAAGTGTATTTGATTTTTCCAAGAAGAATGTGATGAAGTATGTCTTCTCTTGCTCTGACAATGAAGCTGCAAAATGAATGATCTTAGGATTATCTAGCATACCCAAGTTTATTTCTTGTGTTACTCCACCAACAACTGATATTTTCCATGATCTATTGGGGGTGTTTCCAATATGCCATCCTCAGGCGCCTCAGAGAGGTTTTCACCCTCGAATATGTAATTTATTTTCACTTTTTCAAAGTCTAAAGGTGTCTTACGATTTTCACCACGAAACTCATTTTTTTTCATTTTTATTTTCATTTGTGTGACTGGAAGATGAAGTTGATTCTGCAAAGTCTGTTGGTATGTTCTCATGAATCTTAAAGAATAAATGCTATGGATTCATCATTCTTGAAATAGTCTAAAATTGGTGGTCCTTGTTGGTCCCAATCAATAAGATCAAGGTAAACTAAGGACATTGTATCATTTGTATTGCAAATCTGGTATAGCAAAGGTTAGGGTTGTGATATGGATGTCAGTGGAAACACTATCTATATCGATTTTGGTACTACATGCTTCTGATGGGGTGTTAGGATCCCAAAATTCTTGAATCCAAGCTTTAGGACAAGTTTGGATAGGAGGGGAGATATTTGTATGTTTATTTTTGAAGGGAAGGTCATCTGGATCAATGAAACATCATCTAGGGCATAGGAGCTAGAGGAATAAGAGTCCCATTCCCAATCATTGGAATCAGTTTCATTAAGGTTTTCCTCATGTGTCTCTCCATCATCAAAAGTATGTCCCTCTTCACATGAGGTTAACTTAATGTTGGAGGGACCAATCAGTAATGGTTTAAATCCTAGTTATCTATTTTTAGGTTGTGCTTTAGGCAAGATCAACTCTATGACACCTTGCTTATGTGAGCCAAGACCACTATATCCATTGTATCCTTTCTTTTGCATAATGATAAATCCTTTTTTATACATTTTCAAAGGTAATTGGATAGGTGGTGTGTCTTCATCATCTTTGTAAATCCAGTTAGATAGTTCCTCTTTAATGTTTTCTTTATTGATTTCCCCCCATTTTGAAAATGTGGTAGGAGGTTGATATTGGATAAAAACCTTTGGTTATTTATGTAGAGGATGAGGTTTTCCATAAGACTTTGGGGAAACATATAGCTTCTCAATATGGATTGGCTATGCCATAGTGTATTCTCCACACCCTTGGTCTTGAATTTTTAGTTTTATATGGAATGGCTATGCCATAGTGTATTCTCCACACCATTGGTCTTGAATTTTTAGTTTTCCTATGGACAATTTAGCTAGTGTTTGAGGATCCATAGATTGAGAAGTGTTAGTGGATGATGGAGCTTCTTTGTTAATTAGCACTTTCTGCTCAGGAGTCCCTTTCGGGTTGGCACAAAATTGAAAGTTTTATGGATCTCCAGGGATAGTGATAACGGTTTCATTATAAGGGTATTTCAAACATTGATGGTATGTGGATGGAACTACTTCCATGGAATTTATCCAAAGCCAGCCCAAAATCAAGTTATAAAGAAAATCCAGGTCTAGTACTCGTAGTGATATACTCTAAGTGGCGGATCCAACTCAGATAGGTAACACAATGGCTCCTTTGGAAAGGTACTCTGCATCATCATATGCCTTGATCATTATTTTCTTTCAAGGATCTATGAAATTTTCTAAATATCTAAGAGCTATGATAACCCTCAATGTACAAATGTTTAGTCCTCCTCTGCCATCTATCAAGACTCGTTTGATTTTGGAGTTATAGATGAAGACTTCTAAATGCAATGGATCGTTCTGATTAGGCTTTCTGTGAGGGATATCATTTTCAAAGAAGGTAATTGGGTGAGTGGGAGCAATGTGTCCTAATAATAGCCTAAAACTAGTCGACATTTATGTCAGTAGGAATTGTAGATTCTTGTAAGGCCTTATTTAGGACTACTCTGTGTGTAGGAGATGTACACAATAAATCAAGGATGGATATTTACGCAGGTGTTTTGCCTAAATGACCAAGGAGGTTGTATTGATTGGTTCCTTATTATGTAGGAGGATCTCCTTGCAAAACAATCTTGGATCATCAAGTAGTTACTGCACACTAGGAATTTGGGTCCTTGACATTTATGTTAGATATGTGGCTATCAGGCATCTAGAGACAATTGATTGTATATTGATGGGAATTATTGGTATAATTGACATTTCTCTTGGGGTCAAGAGTGGAAGTAGATTCCTTTCCCTTACCATGATCTAGTAGGGGAGTCTTGAATATAGTGTGATCTATATTGGAGGATGCTACCGAAGATTCTATTTCAACCAATCCTTAGTCAATCAAATCTTGTATAAGTTGTTTTAATTGGAAACATGAAGGGGTTTTGTGTCCCTTTGTTCGATGATACTCACAATATTGGTTGTCCTTCCACCATCCTCATTTTATTATATGTTTTTTATTTTTTATTTTGAGTAGTTGATCAAGTTTTGACTGAAGTAGCTATTTTAACACAGATTCAATGGGCTCCTATAACAATGTGAACTATCTAGGAGGTGTGTATCTAGTTCGAGGAGGTTTCCGTTGGTTTTGTTGCATGGTGTTTGCTACTTGGTTTTGTTGTTGAGTTGGATATTGTAATGACACATTGTGTTGAGTGTTGAGTTGTTGAGGTTGGATGTTTATTTGAGTGTTTGGTTGTTTGTGTATTTTTCACGGTCCTTGCATTCACAACTCCATTGTTGGTAACGTTCTTATTTCTAGACTAGAATTTTCTCTTATCATTGGAAGTGTTAGGATTATTGGTGTTATCTTTGTAGACCTTGATAATCTCCTCTTGTATAAGATCCTTTTCGATGTTTGTCCCTTTCTTAACAAGTTTATTGATAGTGCTAGTAATTTTGTTCTTCAAATCGTACATTAACTCTAGTACTATATTTTTGATGAATAGGTTCACTTGTTGTTCCTCAAGGATGTCAAGTGGATATTGACTCACTAAGTACCACCATATTTGTAAGAACATTATAAAATACTCCCATGTCTTTTGTTTAGTGGTATACAAATCAATCATGGTGGCTTCATTATTGATATTGAAGACAAAGTGATAAATGAATTTTTCGGCTAATTCATTCCATGACTTGATGTTGTTGGGTAATCGTGCATACCAATCCATCACTTGTCCTAAAATATTTTGAGGGAATAGAGGCATAAGATATGTGTCATCATAATGGACTTCCATACAGGACGCATAAAATTCCTTGATATGATCTTTTTGGTTCTCATTTTCCTCTACAATTATCAAATTTGGACACACTAAAGTTATTGGGAAAGGATGCATGTACAAACTTTTATCATAGGGATTAGGACATAGATATTGTGGCATGTAACTTCATTTGATGCCTTTTTTTTTTAATGCTTCAACTTGTTTGGATAATTTTTTGATCTGTTGAGTCATCATATCAAAGGGTCCTTGGCTTAGAGGTTCATCATTCATTCTTGTATGAACTCGTTGTTGATACACTTTTCCTCCTAGTGGGTATTTCTCTTGATATTCAGGAATGGTTGATCTAGGAGTAATTACCACTGATATATCTTGGTATGGGTCTCTATATTGCATTGCGGTGGTGTCTTGGTACTGACCTTGTTGTGGTAATTGTTGATATTTCATTGTGGACTGAACGTGGGGTTGATGTTGAGCTATAGCCTGACCCGGTTGTTGATATTGCACATTAGGTTGTGTTTGGGGAAATTGCATTACTTGTTGGGTTGACATTTGGACTTGCATTGTTGGTAAAGGATGATGTTGTTGTCACCCATGTTGTTGCAATTGTGGTATTTGTTGTTATATCCCTAGTTGAGTCATTTGTTGTTGGAATTAGGGAACTTGTGGATTCTGTTGTTGACATTGTGACACATATTGTTGTTGGTACTACCACACATTTTTTCCAATATTGTGGCATGTATTACTATTGTGCTCGTTGAAATTGTGGGTCTAGTTGATATTGTTGGACAATAGGTTGTTGTTGTGTCATTTGGTGTGTTGGTCCAACATGTTAATAAACTTGAGGTTGATATTGATGCATGTTTGCATTGTTGGATGTGTTTGCAGTTGATGTTGGGTAGCAATTTGTTTCTCTTGAACATTTGGTTCTGCATAACCCAATCATCCAAGCAGGTTATCAATCACCTCATTTTTATGCTTGTGATGTTTAGGAGGCTTGATTTGTGATATCATATTTACTCCTTCCTGTGGTAAGATGTTGCTCGATTGTCCTTGTTGTGCATTTGATATTAATTCACAATGTGGAAGTTGGCATGTCAACTTGTGGTGTTGCAATTGTTTGTTTAGATTTGTGTGATTGTGTTTGCATCTGGCCCAATTGGGCATTCATGGTTGATTTTGAAGAAGTTGCTTGCATAAAGGAAACACTCTCTTGTGTTTGTATGTTTTTGTCCAAGGGTGGTATATATGGTATTCTCGTTGTATATGTAAAAACATCTTGGGCCATTATTGTTGTTGACCTACTTGAGGAACAGTCAACATATTTGGATAAACTATGCTAGCTAATGTTCTTGTCATCGCTTGTGACACTGGTACCATATACGGGTCAAGATGGGGTATTGATGACTTGGTAATAAATAAAGGGTTGTCAAATTTTTTAAATGAACACTTTGAGGGAATTTTTAAAGTTAATTTATTATGAGGTATTTTCCCTAAAGTTGCCTTTGTAGTTTTTTATGTCATCATAGGTCCTGAGATTGAAATAAAGCATGGGATCTTTGAAGATTGATTGGTCCAAAGTTTCAGTGATTCTAGGATCAATTATGGCTTTGTCAATCTGTTTTTGAGACACACTGGTTAAGGAGAAATGACTCTCCTATGAAGAATCTGAATCAGATGATTTTTCTAATTGTACATTTACTTTTGCAAGTGACTTAGGTGGAACATAAACAAAGTCAGAATGAAAAATTGGTTCTAATCTTGATGAGGATCCTATAGCCCTAAGCCGATGGACCTAATTCAATACTTGGTGGCAAATTTGTCAATGTTGTCAATAGAATATTGACCTCTCTTGGTATTACTAATTGAGAATCTGGTCCTAACCCTAATTGAGTTGTATCATGTTGCAGTTATGTGGTTATGACTGGACCCATGTCTAGATTGAAATTCGGTTGCATGAATTGACTTGTTTGTGTTGGATTTGGATTGGGGTCATCTCAATGGTGTCTCTTCCATAAATTCTTGTTGCTTCCTAGAAACTTGGGGTCATGTTTCAACCATATGAACTTTGGACTATATCAATGTTTTTGTTTGTTTTTGGAAAATGTAAGATGAGAATGTTTTTGTTTGTTTTTTGGAAAATGTAAGATGAAATGAAATTGAAGGATGTGCCTGATGTTTTTTATTTTTTGAGATTTAGGAATAAATATGGACAAATGCAACTTAATTTTATGACAATGCACCAAATGTTTGGATTTTGGAATTTTGGAAAATGGACAAATGGCGAATGCACCTAATGTTTTTGGACTTTTGGAGACTTTGGAAAATTATTTAGATCACAAGTCAAAAGGTATAACCCTAAGAAATTGGTATTAACTCATGACCTTTGAAGGAAAAAAGGACAAATGGATGATTAAGGAAAAAGTCTCGCTTGTCACTAGACTAATGATCTAGGATTTTGACTTGATAGTGATTGATAGTAGATAAATTTATCAATAAGGTGTAGACTTCCTAACAATGACATAGATTTTGATCTAAGACTTGATATTTTGGGGATTTTTGAAAATATAATTTATACTCTAAATGTGATATGAGGATGACCTGAAATGAGGATTTGAAGATGACGTAAGCTAAGATGATAATGATCTTGTGGCTTAGGACTAGAATGATTTTTGGATAATGGAAAAGATAAATCTAAAATGAAAGAGGGATTATGATTATGCTTATCCTAAGATGACTTGAGATATGATAAGTGAACTTAAGGCTTAGGATAATGGAAATTCATCAAAAGCTAACCTAATGACAATTATTTTGAGATGATATGAGATGAATCTAAAACTTGGGATAGGGATGATTATACAAAGCTAACCTAAGGTGATTTGAAATCATATGAAATGGACCTAAAACTTAGGATAGGGATTATTATGAAAAAGCTATTGTAAGATGAGACCTAGATTGAAACATATTAGGTTTCCCATAATATGAAATTGTGAGAACCATGTTTGACACTATTTTGGATTTCTAGAAAGAGGTTTTTGGTTGTTTGGAATGTCTAAATTTTTAGGACAAGATTTTGATTTTGGAATGTCTGAAGTTTTGGTTGAGGTTTTAATTTTTATTTAGAAAAATTTTGTCACAAACACTCATAAAACATAAAATACATAAATGGTTGTTTGATTTTGCTTGACTCTAAAATAAAATCACAGTTACAACTAAAAGGGGCCTAAATTAGCCTAGATTTAAAATCATTGGTTTCAACAATTGAAAGCACTTGGAAGAATGTACAACTTAGGTTGGATAGAGGATATTACTCACTAAGGCCCTTCGCTATAAATAGCAATACCTTAGACAAAATAGATATGCAGAGATTTGGTTACACTGGCTCCCCCACCACGACATGGGGACACCAAATCTCATTCCTTGAAGGTTTAGACACCTTTTGAACCAAGGAATTTAATACCTTACAATGAAGGGTACATGAAGTTTTAACTTTGGGATATGATCAACATACCATGAGTTAGTGAGTATGGGTTTTGGGTTTTCTACAACAATAGTTCGTAGTTATTCTTGGAGGAGAAAGTCTGATGAGCAGATTCGCGAAGCGAGCTACTTAAAGCTCTGATAACTCTTATCAAAAGACCTAAATTTAGATTGCACCTCGGCTACAAGAAACCTTTTGGAAAATCCTTTTATATAACGGCCCAAAAATAAATACCACTAAAAATTCACTATGAGGTGAAAAAATACCCAAACTTATTCTAGTTTTTGAAATACATTTTGAGGTGATGAAATACCCAATGATATTTTTCAATAAAAGAAAACTCGGGTGTTGTTGTCAACTTTCTCTTTCACCCAAGATCCCAAAGACAAGGAGAGAAGATACTTGGTGCAACTATGGGTCCACCATACAGAATGAGCAAGCGCTCCAAACATGGAAAACACACATTCATCCCCTTTAAGAAAATCAGATATTTTATAACCTACAAAAAACAAACACACAATTTGTTTGGGGTTTTATAATGTCTTTGATAATCATCCTGCACCAAACATGTTAGTAGTTTTTTAATTTCATTCTTCATCCCATGAATACCAAGGATACTGCACAAACCATTATGATGCAGGAGCATCCCTGGTTCATAGCAATCTTGCATCAACACAAAACATTTTCTTTATGTTTTTCTTTTTGTTTACAGTTTCAACTTTTCTTTCTGTGTGTCCTGGTTTTGGCTCACCAGATCTTATGGAGTTGGATTCTACTTTAAGACCTTATCATCTTTCTTATTTCCAGACCGCATCGCATTTGGATCATTTTCCGACAAGATATTGCTATCAGTTTCCTAGACAAGTTCTTGTTATCGGTTGGCAGTTTCTTGTTACCGGTTGCTTGGACTTATTTTGGTGATCTACCCGAACCCCTTCTAAAGCTTGTGGAGCCTTGGGCATTGATTCTGATGTTCCTTGGCATGTGGATGACCTTTTCCTGTGATCTACATTTCATCCTTTGTATTTTTCGGAGGAATCTCTTGGTGGAGGTCGACCTTGTTAATTTTACACATTAGGTCTTGTTCTATGGGTTTTGATGCTTTTTGGGCCGACTGGATCCTTTGGATAGTATATATAATTGTAATTGCACATTAGAATGTAATAAATTGAAGAATCATGTGTAGAAGATAGATCTTAAGATTCAAGGTCTCGGTTATGACTTATTATGTATGTTCTACCAAGCTTGTGAGTCGGTTATGCTATAACCCAATTGTTACTAGTTGGTTGTAATCAATTTTTATGAAATAAAACAATCTGTCCTGCATTGCCTCCATCATAGCTTTGTGTTTCCATTGTGTTACTCTTGTTGACTGGTCTGGATTGATCTCTTTGAGGTCCCTCCACACTTGTGACTGCTTCAAGTGGTATCATAGCCGAAGTTTCATTCTGGAGGTTGCGTATCCTGAAATTTTTGTTGTAGGGTGGCGGATTGTAGATGACCTACAGCTGCAGAAGACCAATGTGAACCATGGCATAAAGAGGAGCTAGGAATGGTGGAGCGTGTGGGAATGCAGACCCTGATTTGATGAAGATGTTGCGAGGTATAAAAGCCCGGTTGGAAGCCATGGAGACAGACCAGAGAAGAGGTTGACATATTGAAGATGTAAGTGAAGATGAAGGAGAAGAAACTCCGATAGAACAAGCAAACCCATTGACGGTTGATCTGGATGAGAAAATGTTTTTGAGGGTTTTGAATAGGGCGAATACTAAACCTTATTTTACCCCACCGAAATATGATGGGAAGTTAGATTCAGATGAATTGATGGATTGGATTTTGGAGATGAAGAAGTATTTTGATTTTAAAAACACTGCAGAAGATTTAGGAAGGTGAAATATGCCTGTATCCAGTTGAAAGGTCATGCATCTCTTTAGTGGGAGAATTTGCAAGTTGATAGACAAAGAAGAGGTAAAGAGAATATTAAGACATGGGATCAAATGATTGCTAAGTTTAAGTCAAAGTTTATGCCAATTGATTATCAAGTGAATCTCTTCCAGAAGTTGTAGAATTTGAGACAGAAGGAATCTAGTGTGAAGGAGTACACCAAAGCATTTTTCAAGTTGAACATCAAATCTAGACATATTGATGATGAAGTTGAACACATTGAAATATATTTGAATGGATTGCAGATGTCCATACAAGATGAACTTGGTTTGATCAAATTGGACAGTGTTGAAGAGGCTTATTAGTATGCCCTAAAGGCAGAAGAGAAACTAAACAAAAGACATGAGCAGAGGCAGAGAGGCAGAGGTGGAAGGTTTACCGAAGGAAGATTTCAAGGAGGAAGAGGATATACCAGAGGTAGAGGAACCAACATACAGATCAGAACAAGGATAAGGAAGTAAACAAAGAAGGTAATTCATACCAGAAGGATGATAGAAATTTCTATCAGAGGAGAGAACCGGATGGCTACTGAAATGAGAATTATGGAAGACAAGACAAGAGATCATTTAGAGGAACTTGCTATAAGTGTGGAGGAGAAGGACATTATGCATTTGAGTGTAAGAAGACATAATATCGGAAGAGCAGGAGTGGTGGAAGAAAACCCCACCAGATCAGACAATAAACCAGAAGAGGGAGAATTATTGGTGATGAGGAGAGCTTTGTGTCATACCAGAGGAGATGAAGAGCCCTTGCAAAGGAAGAATTTGTTGAAGACCAAATGTAAAGTATCTGATAAGTGTTATAAAGTTGTCATTGATAGTGGTAGTTCAGATAATCTTGTTTCAGAAGAGATGGTGAATAAGTTGAACTTGGAAAGATTGAAACACCCTAAGCCTTATCAGATAGCATGGATTCAGGATGAACATAAGTTGTTAGTAAGTGAGAAATGTTTGGTGAAATTGAAAATTGGGAATTATCATGATGAAGTCTTGTGTGATATTATGCCTATGAATATTTTTCATCTTTTGTTGGGTATATCTTGGCAGTTTGATAGATAGGCGGTACATGATGGGAGAAAGAATACTTATACTATTATGGCCAATGGGATGAAGCAAACCTTGTTGCCTTTGGAGGAACCTTTGAAGAATGAAGTCTATACAAATGCTAGAATCTATTTGGTAGATGGAAGGAAATTCCTTGATGGATTGAGACATGAGAATATGTGTTTTTCCTTAATTCCTAAGAAGACTGAGAAACCGGAACTAGAAGGAGAACTCTCGAAAGAGATAAAAGATTTGCTGACAGAATATGAAGACGTCATTTCAGATAATCTACCTGATGGATTGCCACCTATGAGAAGTATTAGTCATTGCATAGACTTGGTTCCCCGAGCTAGTTTTCCTAATAAAGTTGCACACTGGTTGACACCGATAGAGAATGAGGAGCTTTTGAAGAAAGGTTTGATCAAGGAAAGTTTGAGCCCTTATGCAGTACCAATAGTATTAGCACCTAAGAAGAATGGAGAGTGAAGAATGTGTACTAATTCCAGAGCAATAAACAAGATCATAGTGAAATACCGATTTCCTTTGCCTAGGATGGATGACATAATGGACTATTTGAGTGGAGCAAAATACTTTAAAAAGATATATTTGAAGAGTGGATATCATCATATTAGGATCGAAGAAGGAGATGAGTGGAAGACAACATTTAAGACAAATGAAGGATTGTATGAATGGTTGGTGATGCCTTTTGGATTAACTAATGCACCGAGTACTTTCATGAGGTAGATGAATGAGGTATTGAAGAAATTCTTGGGTAAGTTTGTTATTGTGCATTTGGATGACAATCTAATTTTTAGTAAGACAAAAGAGGAACATTTATTGCATTTGAGACAAGTTTTGGAGAGGTTGAGAGAAGAAAAGTTGTTGATGAATACCAAGAAGTGTACTTTCATGAAGGACAAGTTCATCTATTTGGGATTTATGATATATGAGGATGGTTTGAAGATGGACCCCGAGAAAGTGAAAGCAATTGTTGAGTGGCCTACACCAGAAAGCATTGGAAAGGTAAGATAATTTCATAGATTGGCTAGTTTTTGTCGGAAGTTTATCAGAAATTTCAGTTCAGTTTGTAACCCTATGACTAAGCACATGAGAGGAGATCAGAAGGAATTCAAGTGGACCACCAGAGAAAAAAAAAATTGAATTGTTGAAGCATAAAGTGCCTGAGTAGCCTGTGTTGGCTTTACAAGATTTCAATAAAGTATTTCAAGTGGATTGTGATGCAAGTGGAATAACAATAGGAGCAATCTTGAGTCGGGAAGGGAGAGGAGTAGCTTATTTCAGTGAGAAATTGAATGATGCCTAGAGGAGATATTCAGTGTATGATAAGGATTTTTATGCCATAGTTCAAGCCTTGAAGAAGTGGAGACATTATGTGTTGCCTAAGGAGTTTGTGTTATCTATAGATCATCAAGCTTTGTAGTATTTGAATAGTCAGAGTAAGTTGAATCAGAGACATATGAGATGGGTAGAATTCTTGTAGAGTTACACCTTTGTGTTGAAGCATAGAAGTGGGAAATTTAATAAAGTTTTTGATGCATTAAGTAAGAGAAGGAATTTGCTAATAGAGATGAGAGTGATAGTATTAGGATTTGAATATTTGAAGACCTTGTATGATGAAGACCCAGATTTTGCAGAACCTTGGAAAGCATGTAGAGAATCGGTTATGGTAGATAGAAGCAAGTGGTTGGATTACTTCATTCAGGATGGGATCTTATTCAGAGGAGTTCAGTTGTGCATACCTAAGAGTTCTATGAGGGAGAATTTGATAAAAGAGAAACACGGTGGAGGTTTAGCTAGACATTTTGGTATTGGCAAAATAGTAGCATTGGTGAGTGAGCAGTACTTTTGGCCCCAGATTCATAAGGATGTTAAGAGATATGTGCAGAGTTGTATATTTTGTCAAGTTGTAAAGGGTAGTGGTCAGAATGTGGGATTGTATAAACCTTTGATAGCACCGGTAAGACCTTGGGAGGATATAAGCATGGATTTTGTACTTGGATTGCCTAAGACACCGGGAGGGAATGATTCTATATTTATGGTAGTGGATAGATTCTCGAAGACAGCTCATTTCATACCTCATAAGAAGACATCAGATGCATTACATGTAGCAGACCTATTTTTCAAGGAAGTGGTAAGATTGCATGGATAGCCTAAAAGCATAGTTTCAGACAGAGATACTAAGTTTGTTGCCTATTTTTGGAGAACACTTTGGAAGAAGATGAAGACATATTTGAAGTTCAATTCTACTTTTCATCCATAAACTGATGGACAGACAAAAGTAGTTAACCAAAGTGTGGGAAACTTGTTGAGATGTTTAGTTGGAGATTAAACTGGAAGTTGGGATTTGATCCTTGCACAAGCAAAGTTTGCCTACAACAATTTAGTGAATAGGAGTACCGGAAAAACACCTTTTCAGGTTGTTATCGGAGTGCATCCTAGAGGTATATTAGAATTGAGAGACATTAGCAATGAAGACCGGAGAAGTTCAGAAGCATAAGACTTTGCAAATCACATGGAAACCTTGCATATTTAGGTTAAGCAACATTTGGAATACATGAATATCAAGTATATGGAGAAGGCAGATGAGAAGAGAAGACATAAGGAATTTGAAGTTGGTGATGAAGTGATGGTATATCTAAGAAAAGAGAGATTCTCGGTTGGAACTTATAACAAGTTGCAGATGAAGAAGTTTGGACCTTGCAAGATTTTGAGGAAGTTCAGTTCTGGAAATGCATATGAAGTGGAATTACCGGATAGTCTAAGTATTTCACCTATGTTTAACATTGCAGATCTTCATGAGTATCATGAACCAGAATTCAGTGAGGACAGTATTGCACACTTGGAGAAATAGTTACCCCGGAAGGAACCAGATCAAATTATAGACATTTTGGATGGTAGGATTGGGCGTATTACCTGGAGCAGTTGATGTAAGGAGTATCTTGTGAAGTGGAAGGACATACCAGTTAAAGATTCATCTTGGATTTATCAGGCAGAGGTAGACCGCCTTGGTTTTCCTCTAACCCCAACAAATTTTGAGGCTCACTTTTTCAATAACCCCGAATGTCTGATGCAGGAGCATCCCTGATTCATAGCAATCTTGCATCAACCAAAAACATTTTCTTTATGTTTTCCTTTTTGTTTGCAGTTTTAGCTTTTCTTTCCGTGTCCCAGTTTTGGCTCACCGGATCCTGTGGAGTTGGATTCTACTTGAAGACTTGGTCATCTTTCTTATTTCCAGACTGCATCGCATTTGGATCATTTTCCGGCAAGATATTGCTATCGGTTTCCTTGACAGTTTCTTGTTACCGGTTGGCAGTTTCTTGTTACCGGTTGCTTCGACCTATTTTGGTGATCTACCGCTACCCCTTCCAAAGCTTGCAGAGCCTTGGGCATTTATTTCGATGTTCCTTGGCATGTGGCTGACCTTTTCCCATGATCTATGTTTCATCCTTTGGATTTTTTGGAGGAATCTCTTGGTGGAGGCCAACCTTGTTAATTTTACACGTTAGGTCTTGTTCATCGGGCTTTGATCCTTTTTGGGCCGAGTGGATCCTTTGGATCATATATATAATTATATTTGCGCATTAGAATATAATCAATCAAAGAATCAAGTGGCGAGACTGTGTGTAGAAGATAGATCTTAAGATTCAAGGTCCCGATTGTGACCTATTATGTATGTTCTACCATGCCTGTGAGCCGGTTATGTTGTAACCAAGTTGTTATCGATTGGTTGTAATCAATTTTCATGAAATAAAACAATTTGATATGCATTTCCTCCATCATATCTTTGTGTTTTCATTGTGTTACTCTTGTTGATCGATTCGGATTGATCTCTTTGAGGTCCCTCGTCACCAGTGACTGCTTCACATTAGTACCACAAAAAACCTTATGCTACATAGAATTGAAAACCCTGAAAAATCTAATGGAAAAACCCCAAATTGAAATCAACTTATACCTATCAACTACATAGGGACAGAGGGTCAACTATGCAAAATACAGGCCCAAATGCACAACAGGATGCTTCAACTACACAACATGAAGTTTCAACTATGCAACAAGAAGTTCCAATTACACAACAAGAGCCTCCAATTGCGTAACTCTGGTCTCCACCTATAAAATAGAGAGAAAACCAAGTCAATTTGTTAAATTGATGATATGAAACCCTAAATTGAGAATAAAAACATTGAAATTGAACAAAAAAAAAATCTCAATTCTATCTAGGTTGTGGAGGAGATAACTGAAAAGATTGATTTCATTATTGCTCTCATTGTCATTGTCGTTGTTGTTCTTATTCTTGTTCTTTGTGTAGGATGTTTTCAAGGCATTGTGCTCTTTATTCCTCTCCATCTAAGACAAATCTCGTACACATATACTCTACAACACTAGTTTTTGTGTTCCAAGCGAGGTTATTCAACTTGAAAATGATGTCTTCTTGCTCATCTTGGAAGACTAAGTTGGGATGAAGGATTGGGGTCACGTTCTCACAAAGGAGAACCATTTTGATTCATTCTTTTAGACTTTAATTAGATTGAATGTCCTAAATGCAAAGTGATTTCATGATTATGCCAAATAAGGTTCTATTTGAACAACTTGAAATATTAAATGAGGACTTTAAAAATGAATTGAAATTCTAATAAACTAGATTGTGTTCCTTTTCACAAGTTGCAAAATTGAAATGAGAGGTTGGTTCCTAATTGAAACCTAATTAAACTGGGTGATAGTTGTTATTCATTTTATCCAACTTGTTAAATAAATGAGGAATTGAAACCAATTTAAGACCCTAATTATCTAGTTGAGGGTTCATTTTAACCATTTTGCAAGCTAAAACATGAAATTGATTCCAAAATTGAACCCTAATTATACTAGGCGATGATTGATTCAACTCCTACTTAGACTATGTGAAATTTGTGATTTGTTTTAAACCAAATTAGTTTGAGATTTGATCATCAAACATTGTTATGAAATTGAAAATTTGCATGCAACACACTAGTTCTTCAAAAACCTACATGTGAGAAACTTAATCAGAAAATTATTTGCATGTAATCAAGATAACCCTAAAAATCCCTGCATGTCAACAATGATCATCAAAAATTAACTATCCTAATCAACGATGTATAGATCTCAATCAAATGCACTGAAAACGTGATCAACTGCATAGCAAAATTGATCAACTGCACAGGAATTGGCCCCAAATACGTCGGTTTGGGCTCCAACTGTGCATGAAGAGAGCCCACTTGCGTAAGTTTTGGAATCCAACTATGCAGGTATGGTCTTGGACTACTCAAGAGATGAAATTTTGACTTTTTGACACATGCATGCTATAAAAAACTCAATCAAACATCAAATTGGACATGCGTTCACGTTGGGTTCACTAGAATGGCGATCAGGAAATCAGGAATCAAAACCGAGCATAAATGATAGACTAATCTAAACATGTAAACCGAATCCTAATCCAACCAATAAGACCACCAAAACAAAACATAAATAAACTAAAAAGCAAAGCATCATTTCGATATTCCTTTGGTGAAGCCTTACTACTTCTTCTTTCTTCTCTAATGGTGGTATGTTGCTCTCATGGTGAAAGATACATAAATGTAAATGAAAGCAATTGTGATGGCAAGAAATAATAGGAGTTTGATTATCAGATTGTTGGATTGACAAAAGTAATGTGATAGCATGATTATGACAACTAAATTGATAAATTAACAATGCTTAAAGTAAATTGCTAAATGATTATTTTGACAAAGTAAGGATGTTAAAACTAGATTGCTAAATGTTTTTTTCGATAAAACATGACGCTAAAAACAAGATTTCTAAATGATTCTACAGAATAACAATGCTAAAACTAGATAATTTGACAGAGAAATGAGGTCTCAATTTATAGAAAGTCCAGATTTGATAGACGATCAAGATCAAAATGATTTTTAGGACATTGAACATACACAATTGAGTACATGAGAAAGCTACCATCTAGGAGGAGGATGAAAATGGAAGAAAGAAGAGGAGAAGATATCCAAGATAAATAATAAATAAAATCTTTAATTATCTCCTCATAAAAACCAAATTAGCAGCTTAGAGATATTATGAAGATTTTAATAACTAAAAATTATTAAATATCTCCATATAAAGGATAAATAGAAGAATTAAAAAGTTTTAAAAGTGAGGATTATCTCCAAATGAGAGGATAAATAGAGATAATTAATAAATAAAATTTATTAAATATCTCCTCATAAAAAGCAAATAAAGATAAATTAATAAATAAGATTTATTAATTATCCTTATTTTAGAAGAAGATAAATATGATAAATTAATAAATATAATTTATTAATTTATTATTCACATTTATGAGTTAGATAATTAAATAAAATGTATTTATTTAATTAATGGACAAAAGGGGTCAAATAAATAAATATTAAATTTATTTATATAATTTTTAGAAGAAGGGTTAGTAGGAAAGAGGGTTTAATTAATTAAACCTAATAGGCCAAATAGGTCAAACTGACATCCAGTGACCTTAATTTGGTCAAATTAAGTCAAATTGAATCAAATTGGGTGAAATCGAGAAGGATTGGGAAGACCGGGAATATTAGGTCAAAATGGGTAAATCAGGTCAAAGGATGCAAAAAGGGAATAAAATGATGCCATGGGATAGAAAACTAGGATGGATTTTGGGATAAATTGATATCATGGAATTGAAATGGGGAGAAAATGATATCAATTGGACATAAAATGGAAAAGAAAAAGCAATACATGATCGACTAATAGTAGACTATATGTGTGATATGTAAAAAATAGGAGACACATGCGTTGACCATTTTTTAGTGGCTATAGGTGGAACAATCACAAGAGGTTAACTTGGGAAACATTGAGAATACAAGAATAGTGGGCAGTTTGCAAAGTCACACCATTTAAAAAAGAGGGCTTCATCAAAATTTTCAAAGAAAGGCAAATAAACTTTGCATGGTCCTATGATGATATGCCTAGACTGAATCATAATTTAGTTCTTTATCGCTTACATCTTATCCCAAGAGCTAAACAAGTAGAGTGGAAGTTAAGGAAAATGCATCCACAAATTGCCTTGGCTAAAATTGAACTCAAAAAGTTATTAGATGTGGGTTTCATAGGATGAATGACTATGCAGAGTGGATTTCCAATCTGGTACCGATAACTAAGACAAATGGGAGCATCAGGATTTGCACTGACTTTTGAGATTTGAACAAGGTTTGTCCAAAAGATGACTTTCCCCTACCAAACATTGATATGATTGTTGATCTTATTATTGGATATGAGATGCTCTCTCTTATGGATGGATTCTCTAGATATAACTAGATCAAAATAACACCAGAGGATTAACATAGGACCACCTGCACTTGTCTTTGGGGTCCATATTGTTGGAATGTCATGCCCTTTGGCTCGAAAAAATGCTAGAACAACTTATCAAAGATCCATGATGACCTTGTTCCATGATATGATACATACTATAATGGAATACTATGTTGACAACTTGTTGGGAAAGTCAACTACATGGGATGGTCATCTTACAGCCTTAACCAAAATCTTTGATAGATTAGAGCAATATAATGTTAGATTGAACCCAAAGATGTGTGTCTTTGGTGTTATTTAGGGAAGCTCCTAGGGTTTATTGTCCCACACTAAGGAATCAAAGTGGATCCAGTATAAGTCAAAGTAATCTTGGACATGCCTCCACCCTCTGATATCGAGTAGTTGAGGAGATTACAAGGAAAATTACAATCCATCATAAGATTCATTGCTTAATTGGTAGATAAATTCCATCCATTCTAACATTTACTCCATAATGGAGTCTCTTTTAACTGGAGAAATCAGTGTCAACAAGCATTCCAAATGCTTAAAGATTATCTACTCTCACTACCTGTTTTGTTGTCTCCTATTCAAGGGAAGCCATTATTGTTGTATATATCAGCTACCATATCATCCTTAGGAGACCTTATGGCTCAACAAGATGAAGAAGGAAAAGAAAGAGCAATCTACTATATTAGCAGAACACTAGTAGGGTATGAATTGAACTACACTCTCATAGAGTGTGTGTGCCTAGCTACAATCTTTGTATCCCAAAAGATCTAACACTATACGTCGAGTAAGAAAATAAAACTCCTAGCAAGGATTGACCCACTCAAGTACCTTCTCAATAAAGTTTCTCACACATGAAGACTAGCCAAATGGGTGATGATCCTTAGTGAATTTAAAATAGAGTATGTGGGCAAGAAAGCCATCAAAGGATGGGTAATTACAAGTCAACTTGCAGAAGCTCCAATTCAAGCAGGTCACCCAACACTATAAAATTTCCTGGATGAATTAAGGTTCATGTTAAATGTATCTACATAATGGAAGTTATATTATGATGGATCATATATCAATCATGGAGCGGGAGCAAGCATCCTATTCATCACACCACAAGGGGACACCATACCAAAGTCTTACAGATTAAACTTCTCTTGTACCAACAACATAACAGAGTATTAATCTCTCATCACTGTTCTCCACACAATAGTTCAATGGAAGATGAAGGATATCCATGTTTATAGGGACTCCTAGCTTGTGGTGAACTAGGTCAATGATAAATACCTCACCAAATATGATAAACTAATTCCCTACAAGCACATGGTAGATAATTTTTAAGTACTTTGACAATATAGGATTTGAGCATATACTCTGCATTCAGAATAAAGTTGTTGATACAATGGCCAATATAGAATCTCTTCTTGATATACCAAATAATGTGGCACATTATGAGTTCTTGGTTGAACAAATTATGATTCTAGCCTTCAAATTTTCTCCATCATAATTTATGTGTGAGATTGTTTGTCTTGATTCCTTGTGGTATAAAGATATATATTCCTACCTCCACAATCAACACCTTTCTCCTTATTTGTCCCATAACCAACACAAAACCCTTATTCGACAAGCTGAGCCTTATGTTATCATCATTGAGACCTTATATTGAGAAAGTCTATATGGAACTCTCCTCAGATGTATCAAATCCACAGAAGCACAGACAACTTTACAAGAAGTACATGAAGGTATTTGTGGATCCCACTCTAGTGGTCTTGCCTCAGCTAAGAAGCTTATGCAAACCAGATACTATTGGCCTACAACGGAAAAATATGCATACAAGTTTGTATAGAGGTTCTGATAATGTTAGATGCATGAGGACCTGATACATGCACCAACTCAGGAACTATATCCTATAACATCTCCATGGCCATTCTCACAATGGGGAGTTGACCTTGTAGGGAAAATTAATCTGACCTCTTCAAATGGACACAAGTTTATGCTTACCACCACAAAATATTTCACAAAATGGGTGGAAATAGTTCCCCATACTTATGTCACCAACAAGCAAATCACCAAGTTCCTGCTTAACTACATCATATGTTGGTACAAAGTACCCTTGTCCATCATCACAGATAATGGCTACCCTTTCAAGAACCAATATGTATGTGAACTATATGAAAAGTTTTATATCCAACACTGTCTCGCAACACCCCTACTATCCCTAGAGAAATGGTCAAGTTCAGGCAATAAACAAAACCATTCTAAAGATCCTAAATAAAGTTGTTAATGACATTGGCTATGGCTGGCATCTCCAACTGAATCTTTCCTTATGGGCTTATCAAACTTGTGTTCACAACCCTACTAGTGCCACATTCTTTTTCCTTGTATATATATATATATATATATATCTATACTCCCAATCGAGGTTGAGTTACCATCACTATGAGTATCATTGCAAAATCTAATTTCAAATGAAGAGTATCAGGTAGAAAGATTGCATGAGCTAGAACTTCTTAATGAGAAACATCATAATACATTAAATCATCTATAAGCATATCAGAATCATCTCTGTCAAATTTTTAATAAGAAAGTCAGGGTTCACTTCTTTGACATAGGAGACTTGGTCCTCAAAGAGAATTAAAGGAATCTAGTAGAAAGAGAGAGACCAACAAAATTTGAACCAAACTAGTTGGGCCCATATATCATCACAACAACATATGGAAGTGGAACGTATCAGTTTTCAACTCCAGAAGGTGAACCATTGCCAAATCTCATCAATAGTATGCATCTAAAAAAGTTCTACATTTTATCCTTGGATCATCCTTCGAAAATCCAAAAAAAAATGAAAAAAAAAGTGTCACCCAATGAAAACCTGGTAAATAGGCATCTTGTGTGACTGCAAAAAATTAATAAAGAGAAATGATTTTCCCTATAGTGAAAACCTAACAAGCAAGCACTTTTGGTAAGTACCATGGTGAAAACCTAGTAAACGGGTGCCATGTGTAGAAGGTTACAACCTCATCATCTATTAGCATTCTATTTGGTCAACTGTCACTTCATCCTCCATAATACATCTTGTCGACATACCTCTCATGGTCTGAGATTTGTTGGTTTTCAATGTTATTACTTAATCTTCACAATAAGTTAGTCCATCTCTCCATTCCTACGATTCATGGTTCTAGGCCTGACTGGGGGCAAATTTCCAAAACCAAAGCAAATAAAGTCCTAAAAAATAATTAAAAAATAAAATTAAATAAAGTCTTGGAAAAATCATAAAAAAGCATATAATGTCCTAAACAAATCAAAAAAAAATCAAATAATATCAAAAATCCTAAAAATTGAAAATTTTCATGAAGAAAGACCTAAAAATCAAATAATCAATCATGAAAATTCAAAGCAATAAAATATCCCTCAAGCAAAAAGCAAATGTATAATCAAACATACAATAGATAAAAGCATCAAGTCAACCAAATCAGGCAACCAATCAATCAAGTATACAATCAAAATCATCATATATCTAATCATTTGAATCAATCAATCCATATCTATCATTTATCATTTTTTCTTACATAGAGAAGGGTATACTAAAAATTAGACAAATCAGTCTTATACTGGGTATTAGTTCTTTGAAACTAGACATCATTATCATCATCACACAAGCAATCAACATCTATAAAGATCAATATTGTTGTTGACTCATTTGATCAAGTTAGTCTTATCTTCTATTGTTTTATCTCAAATTATTTTCCTATGCTACTCAAGAATGTCCACAAGTGACTAGAGGAGACAAGATGGTTTAGAATCTCATTTTTATTTGTTTATTTTTTGTGGTGTGTTTTCATGAAGTTTTATAGCAAAGGTATTTTGTGTGTCTATGTTGGCAAATTAATTCAACAAGAATCCTATTAAAAAATGAATTCTTGGATCACTATGCTTGTGACCATCGCACATATCTTGACCCTTAATGCATAAACCCTAGAATGCATGGAAACAATCCATGTTTGCAATATGTTTGTTAGTCGCAATGGGAAAGCATTTGCACCATGGTTTTTCATATCTTGGGTGCAAACACCTTTTTTTCCATGTAATAAGGCTCAATGATGATATTGTTTCACACTGATAAAACCACAAAAAGGATTCACAATCAATTTAGCCAACCACCTTAATCTCCTAACTATTCCTCACTCCTCACTAACTCGTTCTTCTACTAAACCATTTTTTTGCTAGTTCATAGTCATTTTCGTCTAGTACTCCAACAAACAAAAATAACTCCATCATGCACCCATACATATGCTAGAATAGCATATCATCTCCATTGCATCACATTGCATCATCATATATGTATACATTTCAAAAATACAAAAAGACATACCATTATGCATATAGAATCATGATAGTACACAATATCCATACATATCCATCCATAAAGTAATCATAGTAAACATGCACTATAGTAAACACAATATACATTTAGGACATGCACTATAGTGAACATACATATAATCATATGTATCTATATAGAAACCATTACATCTGGGGCATACATCATATCAAACATCAATGAAATAAATTGCATCTCACATAGAATCATAAACATGTACATACATCATAAGAACATGTATCCATACCGATAAAAAAAAACATGCATACATCATAAGCGTACATCATAAAGCATATAAAACATCACTCATATATCACATAGAATCCATTGTATAATCATCATTATAACATAATATAGAAATTAGCATGTATATATAGAATGATGAGACATCAAAATAAGCATCTCACCAAAACTACATATCATATATATCTCAAAAATACTGGTGCCAGAGTACAATGTCATAATGTTTGTATAAAAGTACAAAGTAAAGTCCGCAGACTTGATAAAAAAATATGCAAGTTTCTAAAATATCAAGAGGTATTGCCACCTTCTTCTAAACCAACAAGCCTATTAGGTCTAGCCCCAGTGGAAGAACCAACACCACCCTATCCTGTAGAAGGTTCTCTATGAGGACCCATAACTCCCCCACTTTTATCTATAGCCCTAGACTATGAACGATCCTGAGATCAATTGCCCTATAGCTCAATGCACTCTACCCAATAGGCACAATAATCTCATTTAAGCATCTCCAATAAGAAATCTCATATCCTAACTCAACAAGGTGATCAAACATCTCCCTAACGCTAAGATCAAATACACCGATGAATTATCTTTGGTAAGCATCCTCTAATAGTTGAGCTCTACCTATAGTTGCATAATTCTCAACCCTAATTCAATCCCTCTTAAAAATAAGTTCATCTCACTCTATTATCCATGCCTCTTTCTCCTCCATAAATAAAGATCTATCAACAACTCTATTTGCCTCTAACTACTCTACTTATGTCTACAACTCTATGATAAGCTCCCTCTATGTCCACACCTGTGAACTCAATGCACCAAGATCATGGATCTCCACCACATCATCTCCAACATCTATATCCTACATCTGATCATCATCATCATCATCATCATCATCATCATCATCGGCCTCCAACCTATAACTGTTAGAATTAATACTATCATACTCCTTGATGTCCTATATATAAACCATGGACACATTACCAATGGCTAGGGCATCTCCTCCACCATCTCCTCCATCTCCACTAGCGCCTCCCTCTCTACCATCTCCTCCATATTTACCAATGCCTCCCTCCCCACCATCTACCACACTAGCTTTTTCATCTCCTCCTCTTCCTACACCTCTACCATCTCCATCATTACCTCGATCCACTCCGCCAACTCCTACGTCTCCACCCCAACACTGTTGTAAAGGGGAAAATTAGGTGACTTGGCAATTTGCAACAATGGAGGAGAAATCACCAAATCACCTATTTTCACTTTGTGGAGAGATGATGCCTTTACATTCAAAAGAGGGGCTAAATCCACTAGATTCAGACACTAATCAGATTAGGAATGAATACTAAGTAGGTTGATTGAAATGGAATATGTTTGAACCTCTTTTGTAAGTTGACTAGTTGAATTAAGACTAAGTGCTGGAAATGAAGACAAATATGAGAAAACGGTGAGCTAAAGATTTAGGATTTCATCGTGCACTTGGATCTGAGAAGTTTGAGATGATCCGGAGCTGCTCTGTGAAATCTGCCAAAAGTAGTAGGGACCGTGTGTCCAGACCAGATCGCCCACCCTCTCAAGGTCCTCTGAACTTTTCGTGCATCAAAAAGGGTTTTTCTTTTTCTACAAATAAAGCTTAATTCTAGAAGTACATTTGTGCACCTACTTGCTACACATAGAAGGAAAGGGAAATGTGTTGGGAATAGGGATTTTCCTTTAGGTCAAACCTTGGTTTTGGAATTAACCAAGTGGTTGAAATAATATATTTGAAATGACTAAAACTAGGAATCCTCCTCTTTGAGGAGATGTTGAATTGACTGAAAATGAAATGCTTATACTCCTTGTGAAGTTTTGCTTGCTCTACATGTAATTATGATTTCATGAATTGGAATGATGATCTCCTCTTCAATGCTTGAAATCTTGACTCTATTGCTACTCCAAAGCTTGAAGGAAGACATAAAATACTCAATTTCTCTTGAATGCTTACTCTCTTGAATGCTCGGATGCTTGATAATGATTGTGGATGATCGTGGATGGTCAAATGAGAGGGGAAATCCCTCTTATATACTTCCCTGTGGGAAACTTGAATTAACTTTCAGAATTGAGCCGACATGGAGGGGTTTTCCCTCTTCAAATTTGAGATAGGTCAGGGGGAGGTGCCCAAGGATAGGTCCCCATTAAGGGGGGCCATGGCACCATGCCCTAGTCCTGCCCTAATTTGGGGTAGGATCAAGGTGGCAGTTGGATTCATCATTGAGTTGAATGAAGTTTTGACATGTGTAAGCATAATCAAGTCTTCGATAAGGCTAAGGCGCACAAACGCTAAGGTGAAGACCCAAATGCGATTGCAAATTGAAAGGGGTGCAATTTTAGGATGCTACAACTGCCATCACATACATCCCCTTCATCCCCTCCATCTCCACCATCACCTTTTTCATCTCCACCATCTCCTCTACTACATCTCTCCCTCTTACGGCATTTGGCTCACACCCTACCCCTACATCTCCCCAATCCCTCTACTCGACCCTATCCTCTACCCCGACCCCAATCTCAATTTTGTCTATGTCGATGACTCATGGGAATAGGAATAGGTAGCACTAGATATGTAAGTGAAGAAGGCCTGTGGATAGCCCACCATGCGTGATACTATGGATTAGTGCTTTCATCAACCATATTTGAACCCTAGTTCAATTGCATTGGCTAGAGATTGTCAAACTTTGTGTATGCTTCCCATGGACTAATGCAAGGACCCCAATTGCTCACTTCTTGGGTAGTGCGAGAAAAATAAGTTGTGCCATTAGGAACACCCTAGTGCACTCCAAACTACCTAAGAACCCTATTGGAAAATTGAATGTCAGTGATCCTCTAGGACTAAACTGTTTACCCAATCAAATATATTTGTTATCTATAGTAGGGGAGGTGCTCAAGATCGCCATCCCATCTTAGACAAGCCCTATATGGCCTTCATATAAAATGTTGCAATATATCCAACTCATGTCTCCAATACAATATGCGACCAACCTATTGTTGTGTCATAGCCCCTATAGAGATATACACATATGGAAGACCTAGCTCAAGATGTCTCTACACAATTGGCCTATACACGATAGTTTGCTCCCAAGCCTAAATCTGAAGTAAAGTAATTCCATAATAGAGAGACTAAGTACTTGAATATGCAATTGTGTGGAGCTTATAGTAGAGGATTGCCAAGACACATGGCCCCCATGCGTACACCTAACTACCATATATCATGCCCTCTAGAACATGTCCCCATCCCATATGGAATCTATGGTTGTGCCTATATGGAGCTAGTATGCCAACAACCACAACACCAAGAATGATAATGTATCGATCATACATAAAAGAAATCATCTCCCACCAAATCTCCTAGTAGTCATTGATGCTTAGATCAACCAAATCACACTCAAACAATCCTAGGGTGTGGTTCACATATCACCCTCTCATTGTGAATAGGAATCCAGAGGATGCACCAAACATCCTTAAGCATCATTGAAGCCTCTCCACTCAATAAGTGGAATGAACATGTCTTTGAATACCATCTCTCCACAAGCGCAATGATCAATCCACGATTTGCCCTAATCTTAGGCATGTAGCATACATGATATAAGACAAGTACTTATAAGTACCCTGCTCAATTTCATCCAAATAATGTCACAAAGAGAGGCACTTAGGCTTACTCTCTTATGTACCCAACACGGGCAAGACTACCTAAGTCTAAAAAAGAAAATATGTTAGCATATGCAAATCCTAGGACCTAATTGACCAATTGCCTAACGATTCACCTACTTGTGTTTTTATTAAAGCTCTAAAAATGCAAATGTTGTACACTTAATTTCAAATGAGTTACAAATAAATCAAACATGTAGCTTAATCACCAAATGAGAAATTCTATTAGCAAATGTGTAAATTCAAATGCACATGTGCAATACTGAATTCATTAAAAATTTCACAAGCAAATGCATTAATCAATTCTATAATGCACAATATTTAAATTGATTGAGGTACAAATAGCAAATGCATAACACTATTTGCAAATGAATTAAAAGATTCGTAAATGCGTAAAATGTGCACGCATATGTGACACATTTAATTATTAACTCCCTAGGACCTATCAAAAAATGTGACAAAATGAAAAGATTGGATTGAGCACTTACCCCACGACCTATCCTAAGTCGCCTACCAAAGGTATTGACTCGCTACACACGATGTGACTCTCAATTGACGTCTTCTATAGCTCCATAATGATGCTCAAAATGCTCTCTAAGCTTTGAAAATTTGCTAAGTTCACGATGCACAAATGAACCCAAATGTGCCTCCAATCTCTTATTTATAGCCTAATTATGCCCTAATTAGGGTTTCCTACTATGTTAATTGTAGTCGGCCTTTTTTACATTCTAAGCCTTGCGGGTTGGTCATACAAGTTGCGTTCTCTCCGTCGGCTACATATTTGGACTCTTGGTCGTATTGACATCAAATTGACCTCCAAATAAAAAAAAATTGACCAATTTCCCAAGGGAGAACCATATTACCCTATGGCAACTGGTGCATACTGGGGCATAATTTTATCCATTTTTTTAAAAACAATGCCTAAAAAAGCATTGTCTGAAAGAGGGGCAAAATGTAGATACCCAAAATTGTCCCGTGTTTGCGGATTCTAATTTTACTAACAATTCCTCTTTATTAATTAAATAATTTTAATTATTTAATTAATTCGACTTTATTCTTATAGATTAGCATTATTCCTCCATTTCAAATTCATAATTTGAATTTCCCTATAATTCATAATCAATTAATCTTTAATCATTTTCCTTCTAATATTAATTAAATAATTTTATAATTTAATTATATTTAAGACTGCAGAAATTGGGTATAGCACCCCTTATAAACTACAGTGTGCTTGGTAAAAAATTTAATGTGATCGGATGCTAGTGCAACACATCCCCTAGTACTATGTGGGTTGGAGGGAGATTGGACCTTGTGATCTCAAGTTTTACCACAGGAAGCTCTCACCAATTGAGCCAGCCACCCAACCTTTATTATTTAATTAATCCTAATTATTTACTTTAATTAAATGATCTTTATTGTTTAATTAAATCAATTTCTACTATTTTCCAATGATTAAATAATTGTACCAAATTATTTAATTAGCTAACAATATCCTCTCAAATTAAATGAATTTCTACATTTATTTAATTTTATTTCTTCCTCATTTCAAATAAATTTCATTTCCCACTGAATTCAAATTAATGTTTATCTCCCTCTCATTTCAATTTTAATTTCATATTTTTGAAAACCGAAATTTCCTTCAAATTCAATTTCATCTCAATTTCCTACATCGCATGTTGAAAATCCTTAACGATCACGGACTCTCAGTTCCAACTAGTGTGTCAGTAATCACTTTTTCTAACTAATCAGTCGGCCCAATCTTTTTCAAATCACCTTTTTCTAACTAATCAATCAATTCTCTTAACTATTCAATCAAATCAGCTATCAAGTCAATCAAATTTAGTCAACTTGAGTGCAATCATCTCCAACAAACTTCTCTCATCAATTCTACACCATTGATCAACTCTGCTACCAAATCAATCTTGACTGTCAATTCAAATTCTGAAAATCTATAAATTCAATATTAATTCTCAATATCAATAACTACATTCTTGTAATTCTTGTGCTTACATTCTGCAAGTATCGTACAACTCTGAGAGCCACTACCATCATATGCAAAAAGGAAGAGAAGAACAATAGAAAAATCGTGCTTACATTCAACATGGAGTTTGTCATTGTTTTAATTGTTTGATTCTTCATTTGTAAAATTCATTTGCATACTTTTATTGTGTTGAAATTGGATTAGTGATAGATTAGGGTTGCGGTTGCTTTATAATATATTACATTAGGATTCTCCCAATTTTTATTTGTATACAATGACACCTTCAAATAACCCTAATGTGGTAACCAACTTTAAAGTACAAATATTTAGACCCACTACTCCATCTATCAAGATTCGTTTTATGCGATGTTAATGAATAAAGGCTTCTATGTGGAGAGGCACATTATGATGTTGTTGGGGAAATGTACCATCTTGCTTAGCGAATGTAAAGTAATGAGGCAAAGAGAGGTGTCCCATCATGGCTTGGAACTGATCCATCTGTAGGTCAGTAGGCACATAAATCTCTTGCAATGCTTTATCTAATATGGCCTTATGTGAAGGTGATAAACGTAGGAGCTCAAGATATATGAGTGGGTGTTTTCCCAAACTAGTCAACAATGTCATACTAATTGGTTGAAGAGGTAGATTTGGATGTGGTACCATGAAGGGTTACTTTACCCTAAAAATTTGTTACATTACATTCAGGGGTTTTGTTCCTAACAATTATGGTCGAGACATGATGGTCTATTTCGGTAATGTGATTAACTATGTACTCATAAGAAACGTTAGTGTAATTGGAATTATTGTTGGGAGTTATCTTGGAGGCATCTCCCTTATCATGGTTAAGTAAGGTTTTTTTTAACACCACATGTTTCTCATTGGATGAATGACCTTTGGTTTCAATTGCACCATTGTCAATTAAGCCTTGGATAATGTTCTTAAGCTTATTGCAATTGCTAGTCTTATGTCCTTTGTTGCGGTGATAGTCACATTACTCATTGTCATTCCCCCAGGTTGGTTTAATCGTATGCTCAAACACTCTTGCTTTTGGTAGTATGATAAGCTTATTTGCAACAAGTTTTTGCAATGTAGATTCCATATTTTCATCCAAAGGTGTAAATTTCATCCACGGTTGAATGGTAGGTTTGGGTGTTGTCCTTTGAGTGTTAACTTGATTGCTTGAGGCATTAGGCCCTGGAAAAATTATCAAATGTTGGGTGACCTTAATCGTGTTTGCATCTGCAACCCCATCATTGACTGGGGTTTTTCATTAGCACTTGAGCTAGGTGCATCCTTAGTGTCCTTATAAATCTTAATAGTTCCATACTCAAGAATAAGTCTCACAATGGAAAAACCTTTCTCGATGACTTCTTTGAATATGGTCAAACATTGTGATCAAAGTTGAAATCCTATCTCAAAAATTATTTTTTGCATAAACATTTTGACCATTTGTTTTTATGGAATATGAAAAGCACACCTAGTAGCTAGCCTTCTCCACCTTTGTAAGAAAATTTTAAAGGGTTCTCTTGTTTATTTTTTGGTATTACATAAGGCAATCATGTTAACCTCATGCTCAATATTGTAGGAGAAATGTGAGGTGAATTTCTTAGCAAGGTCACCAAAAGACCTAATCCCATTAGGTAATCTTGAGAACCACTCCATGGCTTGTCCACCTAGACTACATGGAAAGAGGCACACTAGGTAAGTGTCATTGTCGTCCACCTCTATGAAAGCTATGAAGAATTCCTTTCTATGATATTTAGGGTCACCTTTTCCCTTAAAATTTAGACACATTGAAGTTCGAGGGAAAAGGTGGCATAGGCAAACTCCTATAGAAAGGGTAAGGGAAAATGTCTGCAATCGTGTATCTCCTAGTAGAAGCCCCTAATTGCATCTTGGCTATTTGTTTTTATAGTTGTTGAACTTGTTGGGTCAAAGTATCGATAGGTTGAAACATGTTTCCTTGAGCCATCCCTATGTCTAGAGCACTAGGTGGAGGTGGAGGGGGAATATCATTTTGGTATTGGTATTGGTAGTTGCGTTGTTAATTGGGAATTTGGTAAGTGTTTTAGTGGCTTTGGTATTGATGGTTATGAGTAATATTGGTATTATGAACTTGATTATGGTTTTAACCATGAGTTTGACCATTATTGTGACTAAAATTATGAGCTTGATTATCTCCTTGACCACTTATATTGAGGTTATTGAGATATTGTTGACCTTGGTCCTGATGATCATGTTCATGCATAGTTTGAATGGGGATGGGTGAGTTTTGAAAAAGGGATGAAGGTGACTCGTGTATGGGGATGGCTACAAATCCTTATCCACTATGACTAGTATCACTGATATTTTCTCTTACTTGTGACACCTCAAAATTTGTGGGTAATTTGACACCTTATTGGGCTAGTATTAGGAAATAATGATGTTTATCTTGGTTTAGCACTACATTGAGCATTTGATTAAAATGATAATCATTATTATGGTCATAGATTTCCTTTTGTGTGGGTTGTTAATTGTCATCATTATATGTAGGTAAATTATTCCTAACGTGTATCCTTTGATTGAAATAGTCATTAGGATCCCAGTGTGAGTCCATTTATTGAGATTGTTGAATTAGTATTTTTAGTTTTTGAGCTCTGATTTCGACCATACAAAGGAGCGTTTGACCTAGGTGATGAGGTGGAGAGATGAAAAGAATGATGACATGGACTAGACTAAGGTGATGACTTGGGTTGAGAGGATGATGAAGACAAGTCAAAAGTTGTCTTCAAGGTCCTAAAGTTAAACTCCAATGATTACAAGATCATATTAGTGCTATGATGTATAGCCACAAAGTGACAACTCAAGAAGGATGTGACTTAGAGGAGATGATTAATTCTAAGGTAAGTTGATACAACTTAAGAAACTAAGATGATCTCCTACTTGAAGATGATAGATCTAAGTAGAAACCACCTAGTGATGTCAAGGTTGAGACAAGATTTCGAGGACAATGACAACTTTTGATTTTGAAGGATTAATTTTTGGAAAAGAATTTTGATCTAATGAAGGAGATGAGATCGAAGATAATTGGAAATGGAGAAAAATCTGTGGTGAAACTGACTTGAGGACTGATCAAGAAGCTTATGAAGCTAGGATAAAATGACCAGAAGACTAAAAAACTCTACTTAAACAAAAATACAAGATTATGAACCACACATGTAGGAAAATGACCAAAAATGGAGATTACTAACCAAAATGCAACAAGATATTGCAAAAATGTAGCTTCCCAAGGCATAAACACAACAAAAGGTAACAAAAATGTAGGAAGGCCAAAAATATGCAAAAGAAACACAACGTTAGCCAACCTGAATCTATGCACCAAAGTATTGATCCGATACCTCAAAAAAATAGGTTAAATGCAATGAAATATAAGTGAAAGACCTCTGCAAGTTTGACAACCAAGATACCCTCAAGTGAAAGATGACATATTGCCAACAATATTTTCAAGGTGCTAACTTATGAGGACAAGATTTGTACTGACTTGATGTGTCTGAAACCTAGGGTGATAGTACTAAAGTGGACTCGAATGATGCCAAATTTGAATTTGGATTAACAAGTTACAAGTTTTATTGAGTGTCCACATTGATATAAATTACTAATTATAAATGCAACAAGAGACCTATAGAGACATAAGAACAGAGGCAAAAAAGACAAGATAAGCTACCAAATATGTAGCTAGAAGGGATAGAAATGCAACAATAACTCTTAGATACAAAAAAAGATCTATCAAATATGCAATGTTTCCTAACAGAAACTCAAGGTAGCTTAGGAACATAGGTTTGGTGAAGGTTTGCCTAAGTTTGTCTAACATGTCAAAATGTGACCAAATCTGAATGTTTGATAATCAATATGGCAAGAAGACACTTCAAACAAAATACACAATGGCTATTGATTGTTTGTGATAAACAAATAAGGACATAGGCAAGGCTCCAAAAAACCCAAATTTCCCCTAGTTTAGCACAATAGAAGACACCTCAATCACTCTTTTACACCCTAAAAGTCAAGGCTTATTGTAGTGAAATCAGGCCCACACTTGATACTTCATCAACAAATGCATAACACCGTAAGGATTAATTTACATTCTTGTCTTTAAGAAAGAAGGATAGGTAGGGGGTCCTAAGGTTGGAGGCATGACTCAATCACCCTCTTTTCGGAAGCCATCTTTATCTTATACAAACTATTTTTTTTTGTCTCAACATAGCAAAGTACAAATGGTGAGTAACTTCAAGGTACAATATGCATCCCTTACATCAAAATCACAACAAAAACTTAATCAAAAGGGTGGGATACTAAAATAAGGTGTCTAGTCACAATTTGGGGAAACCTACATATGTACATTCAAGGTGAGACACTTAGCCTCTTTTCAACCGCTTCAGGGCTCATACATCACTTGTACAATTGACACACTTAGTATGTAGTTGTACGTTTGAGCTCCAACTTTTTCTTTTTCCCTTTTTCTATAGTGACCTAAAGGAAATACCACTTTAGGTTGTTCCCCTTTGTTGGTGTAAATAATTATTCATCTTGGATATTATTACACCTTACTTAAGTTTACTTAGGTACATGCATTTAATAGTAGTTTGGGTATGAGACACTTGGGTGTTTGTGCCACATTGGGATAGTGTGTGTAAGAGAATTTCCACTTTTTATGGTGTTGATCTTATCTTGTTATTACATTCCACCTCATGTGGAATATTATTTTATTTCTCCTACCTAACCACACCTATTTCCTACCTACCCTTGTTTCTTATTGAGCCACATGTCATGTTTGTGTTCTCAAATATCCATATAACCTTGCCTATATAAGCAGGCTCATCTACATTGTCTATACACGGGCAATCAATCAACATGTTGTAATGATCTAGTTGAACATATTTTGCATCTTGATAGAATACAATTTATTCCTATCATCTATTTTGTTCTCTCTTATTTGTGATTTCCATTGCCTCTAGATCTTGGAAAAATATCCCATGGTATCAGAGCCATTAGAGTGTCATTGGTTTGTCAATTGAGAGAAATTTGATGTTATTTGGGGTTGTATATTTTGGAGTTTTCTATTGTAGGTTTTTATTGAAGCTTGATGGGTCAAATATGAGGTCACCATTGGATTGAGGAGGTCCAAGAAAGTCAATTTTATCTTTTGTTTCATTCAAATCGGACTTTGGAGGCCAAATCTAGAGGCATTTGAAATTTGAAGTTGCGACGGAAATTTTCCAGAAATTATAATTTTGCAGGCAATTTTCAAATAGTGATATCTCACTCATCCAGACTCCTTTTTTCAAGAAATTTGTTTTGTTTTGGGGTAAAATTTTGTGATCTATACAATGGTTCAAGAGTTTTTTGTTTTTCGGATATAGGTTTTTCAGAAAGCATGAAATCCCAATTTTTACAACTTTGGAGGCTTCATTTGGGCTCATATGGACTCCTTTTCAGGTATCATTTTTTTTTCAAGTGCATAATTTTTTTGTCTACTTTCATAATCTGCCATTAGTTTGCAGTGATTTTGAGTGGATATTGTACTTTTAGTATTTGGTCATTTTAGGCCTATTTGGTACTTGTATTTTTCTTGGATCACAGTTTAGATCACTAGCAGTATTTGTTGAAGTCTCGTATATCTCATTTTGAGAAGTTGTAATCATTGAAATTAGAAGTCCACTTTGCTATTATTTGCAAGTGCCAACATGATCTTTTTATGGGGGGTCAGTTGTTCATTTATATCTCTTGGTGAAATTCCATTCGGAGGCATCTTCAACTATAGTATTCTACAGGGCTTCTTTGTTGGTGGCATCATTTTCATGTTTCCACATTTGAATATTTTATCATGACGTATGCTCTTTCTTGAGAAATATTGTACTCGCACTATCATAAAGTACCACACCTCTTTGTATCTTGTCATTGTTGACTATTTGATGTAATCCTCTTGTACACATAGATTAGGAATATCTTGTGAGACTTAGTGCATGGCTCCGGTTGAGACTTAGATTGTACACATTTGTGCATGGCTCCCGTGAGACTTGGATTGTACCAGTATTTCTGCCATTTACGAGTATCTAGATGATGCTCAAAGCAGGTTGTCTCCATGCCTGGTCTTCATTTTGTTGCAGCGAGTGATTCATCGTCATCGACTTGGCACCTAGTTTTGTCACACTTTGACATTATTGGTGTAGTATTGGCTCTCTTTCTTCTTTCATGGGGAGGTATTTTGGTCATCATCATTGGACCATCCTTACAGGAGATTCGACATTGAGGAGGGGCTTCATGGTCTCTTCTTCATCATTAAGAGCATTGTGTGCTTTCATCATCTCTCTTTGGGGGGAGGGTTTTTTCCCATTGGGTTTTTCTCTCTTTCTTTGTTTATGAGAGATTGCATTTGCATTTGTACGTGGGTACCTAACATGGCCTCATAGTTGGGACCCATCTTGCATTGCTTAGTTGCATTGTAGATTTAAGTGCATTCCCCTAAGTTGCACTTAAGGGGGGTGTTTGTGTAAATAATTATTCATCTTGGATATTATTACACCTTACTTAAGTTTACTTAGGTACATGCATTTAATAGTAGTTTGGGTATGAGACACTTGGGTGTTTGTGCCACATTGGGATAGTGTGTGTAGGAGAATTTCCACTTTTTATGGTGTTGATCTTATCTTGTTGTTACATTCCACCTGATGTGGAAAATAATATAATTTCTCCTACCTAACCACACCTATTTCCTACCTACCCTTATTTCTTATTGAGACACATGTCATGTTTGTGTGCTCACATATCTATATAGCCTTACCTATATAAGCAGGCTCATCTATATTGTATGTACACGGGAAATCAATCAACATCTTGTAATGATCCAGTTGATCATATTTTGCATCTTGATAGATTATAGTTTATTCCTATCATCTATTTTGTTCTCTCTTATTTGTGCTTTCCATTGCCTCTAGATCTTGGCAAAATCTCACACCCTTGAAGTGATCACTTTTCCAAAGGTAGACCCTCTAAAAAGAAAAAGAAGACATTATGATTTCTCTTACACCCAAGATCCATGAAAGCAAGGGGAGAGGATACTTTCACAACACCTTGGGTTATAATCTAATACACTAGGTGTGCAAGTGCTCAAGACACAACAAACAAATGATTCTTTTTTAAGGCACAAAATCCAAATGTGAGCTATTCTAAAAAAAACAAGTGCAACTAGCTACCCCTACAAAACTGGAAGTTACCAGTTGCAAAAATAACCCTTTTTTCCATGCTAGGTCCTACAAGAAAGGTATTAGTAGTCTAGGGGTCCTTATACAACCGAAAACATGTTGCACTACTTCATTATTTACACAAAAGGGGATAGCTAAAATAACTAAATCTGATAATGCAAAAAGAAAAGAGAAAGAATATACAAAAAAATAATTCAGAAACATAATTACAGAAACACAATAATACCTATTAGAAATATTGTAGAAATATTGACAAAACTCTCAAAAATTCAAACAGAGTAGTCTGGGAGCCTACAAAATTAGAAAACCCTACAAAACTAGAAACACGACTAGATATGCCAAAACATAGCAATATCTACCAAAAATGCATCAAGATTTATCAAATTCACACTTAGATTAATCATATGTGTGTCAAGATTAACCAAATACATGTGAGGATTAACCAAATATGTGTTAGGTTGAGGTGCACTACCCTAGGGAAAGATACAAGGGACTTACAAGATAAGACAGACTACCTTAGGACAAGATACAAATAACATGCTGAGGAGACTCACTATCTTTGAGCAAGGTACATGGAAATGTGAATCAAGATGAATGGGCCTTCAACACTACTGCCTCCAACAATCTCCAAGTATGAAGTTGTCCATGGATCTTTGTCCCAAGTCCCCAACTTGAAAATAATCACCATACACTTCCTCTATTTCAACTTTGCATTAATAACTCTACAAAATGATATGATCATGTAGGCCCAACACATAAATTGATGCACACAATCATCCACACTCTCAACACCAATTTGGCCTTCTATATATATCATCCTCTTCATCATAAACCCCAATTAGGTTGGCCATAATAGGGGACAAGAATAAGTCCTATAAAGTTGTCGACCAAACATAATTGTGGTAAAAGTGGTCCAATAGGAGATAGAGAGGACCTAAAAGAATCATATCATACATTTTTGTAGTGTTGTTAATTGTCACTAGGCCAATTTACACCTCATGTGTGTGCTCCGACTTTAGCACATCTCCTCTTTATCTCCTATTCGAGTCCATTCAATGCCTTAAATCTAATTTTGATGCCATTTACACCTACCAAATGACTCTCTGGAGGGGTGTCCTCCTCTCTAGGCCTAAATTATGGTCCCTAATTGAGGAGGACCAAAGCGCTAGCCCTGGTCCCCCTCAATGGGACCCATTTTTCAAGTGGAGGATGGGACCTATCTCTTCAGTGAGAAATGAAATTGGTGACTCTTTGTGACTATTGGAGGTCGACCTAATTGGTAAATTAACCTAGGATTTCATATATAAATACATTTAATCAACTTAATTTTTATCCAAGCATCGTAATGAAACATATAAGCATTCAACATCAAGCATTTTCAGAGGTCTTCAAGACTACATATCCTTCATTCCTTCATTGTGGAGCAAAATTACATCATTCATATGCAAGCATGTGTGTGTGATTAGGGTTTTGTCATGCCATTTCATACAAAATATGTGATTACATTCAAGAAGCAAAGCATCATTATCAGTCATTGCAGATCTGAGGTATATCTTTCCATTGTATATTTCAATATTTACAATATTTCATTCAAGGTTAATTCCTAAACTGAGGTTTGACTTAGGCAAACCCCTATTCCCAACCTATTTCCCTTCTCTAGTGTGCACAGGATTAGGTACAAAGTTGCAATCTTCAGAATTGGCTTTATTTATAGTGACAAACTGATTCCCCATTGGAGTGCAAAAAGTGTGGAGGACTAGAGGAACCACCATCCCGGTCCTGACAAATTAGGAGCTCTTTCTGGGAACATGTTTTAATATTCTTACATTCCTCAAATCCAAGTTTGTGGCTCGATTCAATGATTGTAGCTCGTTGTTTATGCTTTTTTACTTCAATTCCAGCCTATTTGCCATAATCTCAGCATCTTCAACAATTCAATTCAACTTAAGGGAAAGAAGAGGCACACTTAAAACCCCCTTGGAATTAGATCAGAATCTAGATCTATCTAATTCCTATCTTTCCCTAATGTAATGGTCGTTAAGCAAAATTAGTGGTTTTACCACACCTTAATGGTATAAACCCTAACTTTTTACCATTACATTTTGGTGAACCCAACTCCTTACACCCTTAATTCTGATTTATGTTCTCAAATCTAAGTGTTTATGAAATTTAATATTCAAATTTACATTCACAAGTTTAATTTTTTATTGAATTACATAAATTTAGAGGTTAAATTCACACAAGCCCTAATTTTTTATTCTAAAATTGAGCTTGTGGGTTGTCTAATTTGGATCAATCATTTCAGATCTGATTATTCATTTAATTTAAAATTCAAATTTTCCCTCCTAAATCTCATTTTCAAATTGAATTACATAAATTCAGAGGTTAAATTCACACAAACTCTAATTTTTAATTCTAAAATTGAGCTTGTGGGTTTTCTAATTTGGATCAATCATTTCAGATCTGGTTGTTCATTTAATTTAAAATTCAAATTTTCCCTCCTAAATCTCATTTTCAAATTGATTTACATTAATTTAGTGGTTGAATTTACAAAAAATCTAATTTATAATTCTAAAATTTATTTGAGGGTTGCATAATTTTTCAAAATCCATTTTCAGGTTTGATCTTAATGATATGTTATGCTATGATTTAGAGGCATTTATCTTTCAAATTTGAAATTCAAAATTTCCCTCCTTTATTTAATCTTCTATGCATGTATTGAGTGAACATTACTTTGGTTACATGGCATATGAGTTTCTTGTTTGATCATAAGTGCATATGGAGTTCTTATCTTATTTTGCTAGTTCAATTTTAAGTTATATTAAATATGTTCATGATGTTCCCTTTATGCATATGATGATAACTTAGTTTTCCCTTTTATTCATAGCTATGATTTACCCTCTCCCAAAATTGGTCCTACCAATGAGGGCATATTGGTGCAAAAATAAAATATGAACACTGCTTTCAAAGATCCCCCTCCTAAAGATGAATCTTTGGAGAGTGATGTTCATCCTTCTCCTAAAATGTACCTCCCACACAAGGATAATTTGGTGCAAGGTGATGATATTGTAGCTAGTTTCCCTCTTGATACCATACCTTATTTTCATGATTTCCCCACTAGAGATGAAGCATTAATGATATATTATGGTCCCTTTCTTAAAGATGGTCTTACTCATGATGATACTCTAGAGCAAGATGATGATACCACCTCTCATCATTATAATGTTTCCAACTCTCTCTCTCCCAAAAATGAAGAACCTAACAAAGATCAAATCAATACCATTCATATTGTTGAAGAAACTAAGGTTGTTGTCCACCTTCTTCAAGATGTCTCCCAGCCTCAACAAAAACCAAAAATTGTTCCTGATTATCATGCAGTGCCTTACACATACAATAATGAGTTTTCTTTGCAAACTAATAAGAAGATACAAATTGAAGCACAATATACTTTATTAGTTCCTACAATTATCTCTCCAATTCAGAAAAATACACCATCTACTAAAGAAGTTCCTAAAGAAGAACTCTTGGAAGATGATTGGGGGTCCTTATATTTCACACCTTCTTTTATAGAAAATATAAGATGCCTAAATTTGATACTCAAAATTTTTATCCTAACACATGTCTAGAAATTGATTGGGCTTCTTTAAACTTCAATCCAATTCCACCTAAGAGTAAACCATCTTTTTATCCTACACATGAATACAATGGGAAAGTTTTAGGATGTGTGCAACAAAGTCTTGAAAGTAATGAGAAATCACACTTTTCTAATGAAAATCTAGGTTTTCAACCTCTTCCTTTATCAACATCCCCTTATTCTTTGTCCATATGTTCTCATCTCAATATGGTATTATAACAAGATAATGTTTTGTCTGATCTTCTTCACACCAATTTAATATCTCTTCTTTGGCCTAAAAGAAGAAGGAAACCTAGACAACAACTTGAAAATTCTTCTTTTTGTAAGAATCATCAAATTCATGGCCATCCTACTGATGAGTGTCAAGCTTTGAAAACAAAAAAATAACATTATATTGATTTAGGTATCATAAAAACAACATGTGACAATGAATGGCGTATTTCTCATAGTCATTTCAAATAACATTCAAGTTCCTATTATACATTGCTCCTCACTATGTGACATTGTTAGCCTACCTATTGGGGGCTCATTTTTATTCATGGTGGTACAATTTCAGGTGTAATCATAATTAGTGAGGAACATAATAGTCTATTTATTCTTGTCTCTATACTTGAGGGGCAAGAATATTATCTTTCCTCTTTCTAAGGTTTTACTATTCCTTTATGGATTTCATTTTTCATAACTTGGTGTCCTTTCTTGCATGGAATTATCCTTCATGGGAATACATGTGTGAACCTTGGTTATGACATACTCCTTGCTTGAAACAGTACGCCTCTTATGAACAATCTCTCCTTAGGGAGTGCGTAATCCTTCATCATAATTTTTCCTTGTCCTCTTTCTTGGGGTGAAAGGATGGCATTTTCCTCTCTTCTTTTTGAAGATTACCTCTTATTTTGTGTTGGATTTTCATATCATGATGTCCTTTCTTGCATAGAATTATCCTTCATGCAAGTACATGTGTGTTCCTTGGTTAGGACTTATTCTTTGTTTGAAATGGTACGTCTCTTATGAATAATCTCTCTTTGGAAGTTGTGTAATCCTTCTCTTTGTCCCTACACTCAGGGGGCAATGATTTCTCTCTCCTATCCTTTCTAAGGATCCAATATTCCTTTGATTGAGTGGTATTTGTTTATGATTTGATGTCATTCCTTGTGTTAAGTTGTTGTTTTCTCAAGGATTCTCTCTTATACAAGAGGCATATGTCCTTGGATACAACCTCTTTCTCACATGAAAATGTATATCTATTATGAACTTAACCCTCACATTGGGTCAAAAGTGTGTCATCCTTCATTAAGAATCCCTTTCACCTAGCAATAGGGGGAATGTATGCATTCTTGTTCTCCTTCCCTTCTTTTGGTAGAAGATGTTATATTTGTTCAAGAACTCCTCTTGGAGGTAGATGTATTTTTGAGAAAAGATCTCTTCTCCACCAAGAATCCTCTTTACACTTGTTGCAAGATATCTCTTTTTCAACTATCTTAACCTTGCTTAAATAAGAGTATTCCCTCTTTACCTTGTCAATTTATGAGCATTGTTGCCCAAATAATATCTCCTTGGCGTTGAAGGCAGGTATCCTTGTTTCTAGCTTCCTTAAGACATCAACATAGGGCTATGTTGATTTCTTAAGAGGGGGGGGGGGGCGTACATATTGCCCTCTTTGTACCATATTGTACTATATCTTTGCATGTCTTAAACAAGGTGTTCAGACTTAGAAATAGAGAAAACATATCTTCCAAATGAATTAACTTAGTGAGGATCCCCACATACCAAATTAGGACCCAAATATAATATAAACTTCAATGCAAGCAGAGATGCCCAAGGATAAACCGCATGAAAGAGAACAAATCTTGTCAGCTAAACTAAAGAAGTTACCTTGAAACACAAATACTAGAACCAATGCAACAACAAATAGGTCTTTTAGCATCATGCAAATCATGCAAGAGCATTCTTTGAACATCCAAAAACATCCCCAAATACTTCTTTCACATTGTCACATCAAAAACATACTGGCATAACACAACTAATACATAACACTTCATTTCAGAAGGCCATGAGAAACTAGTCATGAACTAAAAATCATTAACTCTTGCAGACAACGTCAACACCTAAATATTGAATTGAGACACAACACACGATATAAACATGTCCTCCAAGCCACAACACCTAAAACATCAACATATAGAAATGTGTCTAGCATTTTCTAGACCAATTTTGATAGACAACCAAATTATCAACAAACTGTAATTACCAACCACGTTAGTTGCAACACCAGAGACCTGAAAAAGATATGAGTGCAATGTGTATAGAGAATACACATTATGTCCAAATCTGCAAGACTAAATCATCAAATGCAGAGGAAAGTGGAGTATTCTTCCAACCCATCTTCAACATACAACAACATACTCCATCAAACTTCCAAGAACCAGAATGTCTCGAAAAATCATTTTTTCATTCAAGAACAAACAAGAAATATAACCACTACTTTGTAGCATAATAAACATCTTCATTCTATTGCCATGCTTCTAATCCTTGTCTCAATATTCCTCATCTCAGAGCATCTAATCCTCATATTAATATTATATCATCATCATGTTTGAATACATCATAAAGTAGACATCAATCACCAAACTAAGCGTGGACATCAGACACCAAGGAGGTGGACATCCACAACATAAAGAAATTACAACCATTAACCATATGTACTCTACATCAGTGGCAACAACTTCCAATAATTTCCCTATACACAAGTGATCATCATACTAGACATGTGATCACTGACAACATACAACTTCATCCTCACTTCTTCAACATCTGCAACAATCTCTATCCAACCAATCACCATATCATCAATGACAACACAACAATTGTCAACAATCAAAGACAACATATATTGTTAGACATGAGGTTGGCATCAATGACAACAAATATTGCCAACAAAATTGGGTGTTATTATCTCAAGCTTAAAAAATTGGAAACTTTTCTCAGAAATATCCTCAGGCTTTACAAAATTAATAAACTAGAAAATTGGTAGTGCATGTTGATCGATAAAAAAGAATAAAATGCTAAATTACCGATTCTTGTTTAGTTCACAAACTTAGTCAAAAAAAGAGAGTATTGAATTCATTTAGATTAAAAAAAATTATATTTAAAATTTGAACCATAAAAAACTTTTTATAAATAAAAAAATCTATTTATATTCAATACATTTATTATATTTGAACTTCATTACTTTAAATTTATTTTTTAAATAATACTTTAATAGTTTAAAATCTTAAATATATATAATTCTTTTATATAGTAGTTGTAGAAACTCCAAAGAGAGTTAAGCTTCTCTATAAAAAGTATCACAATAATCCTTATTTAGATTTTCTTTCTTTTATATTTTAAATTTTATAATAATCTTTAAGTATTATGATGAAACACGAGCATATAATAATCTTTAAGCGTCATGATTAAACACAAGCATAATATAGCTACAAATTAATACGAACACATTACAATAAATGAACATAGAAGGTGCAAATTTAATTTACGGAGTTTGAAGAGCACTCCATTGAGCTCAAAGAGCATTACACCATCCCATACAATATTTTTGAGAATGAAATTTGCATAGCTTTAACCTATTAAAATATTCTATTGAAACAAAGATTAGAAAAATAAAATATAAAAAGTTAGGTCAATGTTGTGAACAAAAAAGGCAAGTTGTGGCTAAGAACTATGGAAGCTTGATTTAAAAAACAAGAAGCACTGTAGGACAAAGTATCAATTAAAAAAATAAATAGATTTAAAACAAACAAGAAGCAAATACAAATGCAATGGAAGAATGAGGAAATAATTCATTAAAGGTAAAAAAAAAAAAAATTAAAAACAAACAAGAAAATTGCAACAAATATAAAATTTAATGAAAGTTAGTGGGAAGAATCCATTCAAAGTAATTACCATTGCAAAATCTAACATTTTCGTTTCTTGGTTAAAAAAATTTATTTCAATTTTTTTTATAGTTGAATACAACTTTTAAAATATTTTTTACAAAAACGTAATGAACACACTTAGAAATTGGAGCTACTCATAGTCATTTTGTCTAACAACAATGGCTCATGAATGTAGGAGATTTGAAAAGAACATGTGAAACAAAAAACATTTTCCTAAAGTTTATATGCAATTTTTTTCAGTTCTCAATTATAAAAATTAATTGTTGACAATTTGATTGGCTAAAACATTTGGGTCTTAGAGCAGATTTGAAATATAAATGAATTAAAAGTTACAACTTTTAGTGATACAGAACAAGTGGGAAAAAGTAAATAACATGGTAAATTTTATTACAGAGTGAGCATGATGTGAATATAATCATTATTGTTTATGTCAAATTTGAACCTATTTGTAAATCCTACTAAGCCAACCACTAACCCTAGATATTCAAATGCATTCAACAAAACTCAATAGAGAATGTCGAATTTGAACCTATTTGTAAATCCTACTAAGCCAACCACTAACCCTAGATCTACAAATGCATTCAACAAAACTCAATAGAGAACTATCATACAATGTAAATAAACCATAAAATAACAAAAATTATACCTTTACATCCATGATAGGCTTGTCTCCATTGTTCTCATATCTCCCACGATCGATTATATTTGATAGTGTTTCTCTCAAATTTGTGTTGCGCTTGCATAAGAGCTTAAGGAAGAATGGATGTGGTTGTGATGATGTATGGCTAATAGTGTGATGATGTATTGCTGGAGTGATTTTGACACAGTGTGCGTATGCTCAAGCTATGTGTGATGTAGTATTAGAGGAGGAAGCCTCATTTATAGAGATCATCCTAAAAATGGGGGATTTAGATTAATAGGTTAAATGATGGATGGCCAAGATCACATAGATGAAATATAATCAATAGGATTTGAGGGTAGGTAGAGATGAAGGGAGGAGATTAAGAGGTGAAATAGGATTACGAGGTTATATTTGAAATGGAGGGATGAGATTAAGAGGTGGGTTGACTTTGGCGAAAACACAAAGTGAATGAAGAGACAACTGACACTTGTCACATGCCTACAATTTTAGATTATGATCCATGTAAACAACTTGGAGGGCTAGGATTACAGAAAAAAAAAAAAAGGGAAGGAATTAGTTAAATAAATAAAAGTATTTACTTAATTAATAGAGGGAAGGGGGCTACATTAAATAAATAAAAATATTTATTTAATTTAGGAAGGAGAGATTTATATAATAAATAAATATTTATTTAATTTATAATAGAATAATGGAAAAATGATTAAATAAATAATAAATATTTATTTAATTGAGTTAGGACAATTTTAGGTGTCTACAATATTAAATTGAGTTATATAATTATAAATATAGTAATTTTAAATTTTACAAAAATACTTAATAAGTTAATATTATATTTTATATATAAATAAGTTTATATAAGATATATCCCATTAATGGGCCTGGTAGGATTGATCTTGCTCATGGTTTGAAGGGTAGAGTAGCATGGGAAAAATCAAAGTTGGGTTGGACAAAGATTAATTTTGATGGTGCATCAAGGGGGAATCCAGTAGTCTCGAGTGTAGGATGCATTGTGATTTTTGGCAAGGGGAGCACATCGACTGAAGGATGCCACCAATAATGAAGTAGTGGCACAAGTTTCTTTGCTTGTCGTCTCTCTAGCAAACAAACTTTTAGTCACTAAGTTACATTTGGAAGGAGATTCAAAAATAGTAACAAAGGCTATTGCTAAAGGAGTCTCTCATTGTTGGAAAATAAATAAAACTATTTATATTATTGGGAAAAACTAAAAAGGTTTCAAGATTTTAAAATCTCACATGTTCGAAGGGAAGGAAATGTCAAAGTTGATCACTTATCAAATCAAGGGTGTGATTTAAATGACCAAAGTGTGAGGTGGTGGGATGACCCTAGTGAGCATGAGTTCAGGGTTTACTTTAGTGGTGAATATTCACCAATGGCGAATATTTCACGTCGGTGACCTAGAAAATGGCGAATATATTGTACCAATCGGGGGTGGCCATGTTGCCTGGATTTTATAAATATTCATCAAATGCACGACCCAATCACCCATTGTTTTATGTAATTAATTGTATCTCTATCAAGATTTTCCAATAGAATCTACGTTTTCCACATGGTAAATTCAATCTTTTCGCCTACACTTTTTGAGGTTGTCTTAATAGACGACCATAATTCACCAATAGCCATATAAAGATTAATTGGCCTAGAGGACCCAATTAGCCTGGCATTTTGTGGAAGCGTGTCTCAATTCACCTCAATTTTTGCAAACTCTATTATAATTTCCAATTAATTGGACGGACCATAATCGCCTCAAAAATTACATAAGACGTGTTATAGTTAAGCACGATTTGCCAAATATTTGTATACCATATAAAATTCCTACCAAAATCACCAAATAAGGATTGGTATAAATACAGTCAAAGATCAAATTTATCTCTACACAATTTGGTCGGTTCTGAGCTCTCAATTCAGTTCACTAACGAAGTTTTAGACCAGGAACAACCATTGTTGTTGATTGGATTGGTGACTACTAGTGACCTAAAGGTAAGTGATCATATTTTTGAAGTGTTATAATATTATTTTGAATTCATCTCTATTTGTTTGCATTGTTGACTTCATTCTGTATTTCTCTCAGGAACTTACCCGAATATTTAAATTTGAAACAACTTTCTTGCTTTCTATATTAAAATCAAACCAAGTTACATAGAGATTAACATCATATTTTCCTAACACACTACCCATTACATTCGACCTCCATTATTAACAGACCCACCTATGCTAGAGACCACCCCCTCCCAAAATATAGAAAAACACATCACCCCCCTTAGATATATTGCAGAATGATGGCCAACTACTCTCCAATTTCCATCACAGCTCTAGTGGAAGCCTCCAAGAGCCAGTTATCCCCCCTATCGATCATCCTTTGAAATGGATCCAAGTTATTGTTTACCACTCCTACCCGATAAACCTCCCAAGCTTCTTCAATAAACGATATATTTTTGGTATCTTTTCAACCTTATGCTTAACAACCTCCTCATCCTCCTCCTTGGACCCAACAGAACCATCCTCCTCTGGATCATCCTCGGAGTCTGACGAAACATAGTTTTAGGGGTTGAAAAAGGTGAGAAACATGCTAGCCCCCAAGTCAGCCTCCTCCAGAATGGCATTGGCTACTGCATGCCTATCAACTGCCCGAATGAACCCATCAATCCTCTGGATGTGAACCTCCCTGGAATCCAGAACATCGACCAGTGGGCTAATTACAACCTCATACATGAATCCATCACACCAATGCCTGCCTACATCAAGCATGCATTCAACTAATCTCTTCACCACGACAAACACTCTTTCATCCATATGGAATAACCGTTTGCATTGCATTCATAGAGTTTCATTTTTACACATACAACTCACCCCGAAATGATGACCATGCTTCCCTTATAATGACTCCTTTCCTCTACAACAAGCTTCTCGGTGTCTGCCTCCAACGTGGCTCTCCCAATCAATCTGGATAACTTTTAGATCCATCTTCCCTCCATTTATAGCCCATCTCCTTCTGAATTCTTCCATGGATAGCACTAGGAAAGGAAAAAGTACTCTAAACCTCTATTCTAGACCCAGGAGACGTCCCTTCCAAATCACCCATAATCAACTTTGTGATACAACTGTCAAAACCAACAAAGGCCATAGTGGTACTAATATTCCTTATCTAACTAAATCCCATGTCAAACTCCTACACATGCTCAATCATCTCTACCCAACTTCCACCAATCCTATTCTCCAAATGATCCTCCCATTTCCACATGATATCTCAAGTCTGAACCAGAGCATATCCTCCGGGAAAAACAACTATGGATGGTTGATGCTAACCAATCCCCTACCTTGGAAGCGGAGATGAATCTCCACCCTCCACGACACCTATTTCCCTTAATTTCAATAGCTTCCTCAAAGGGAAAAATTATGGTTAAAATTCATTTATTTTTCTTTCTTTCTTTTATTAAAAACATTCATTTATTAAAACCTTTCATTCCTGATAGTGCTCACACGTGTCTCTAAGTCTATTCCGGGGACTTTTTGAAGAAACCTATGTCCAAAAACAACTTCGGCCTGAAATGGAGCTTATATCATCGATTAAAATTAATTAAGTATAGACTTAGAGTTAATTAAGTATACGATTTATAATAGTTGAATAATTATTAGACAATGCTCAGACCTGTCTCTATTCTGATGACTTTTTGAAGAAACCTTTGTCCTTCAGAACTTCGGGATTGAATAGAGCTTATGTCGTTGATCTGCGATCATCCAATGGTCATTAAGTTGATTGATTAATTTAATATTTAAATCTAAGTAATGAATAAATTTATACTTTGTTTATTTCATTTTATTTGCATGTATTTTTAGTTCTCTATTGGTTGATTGTTGAATTAGTTTGTAGATCTAGGGTTAGTGGTTGGATCTTTAGGGTTTACAAATAGGTCAATATTTAGCATACATAGATGTATGTACCTATTATGTGATAGTTACATATATATATAAATTTTTATACTATGATGTTATAGACAATTATGGATGTATTTATGATGCCTATATGTGATAATTTTAATCCATATGCTTGTGAATATGATGCTATGGATTATGACCTAACATTTATGTTGAAAACACCACAAGATTGAGAGGGGGGTGAATTAGTCTAAACCAAATCCTAAACTTCTTTAATCCCAAGTACTTATCAATTATTATTAACAAATTAAACATCAATGCAAGATGAAACAAAAAAAATACCAAACACATGAAAACCATAATTTTTACTTGGAAAACCTAGTGTGGGAAAAACCATGGTAAGAATCACACTCACAATATCAATATAATAAAAATTAAAATTAATGACTTTCATATTTTACCCTGTCATGCACTTACTTTGATATCAACGGTCCAGATCTCTACACGACTGTGCATTTAGATCAAGATGCTCTTTCACCTTAACTGTGCAACCTTGCTACACACATGGCACATGGGCCCTGCTGACGCCAGGCTCTTCTTAAGTGGAACAATAAGATAATGCATGTTGGAGGTCAAAGTACACGTCAGAAAGGGTTGGCTCAATCTATCCTCCTTGTTAATTAAGCATACAATTTGTAATAGTTAATTAGACAATGCTTAGACCTATCTCTATTCCAGTAACTTTTTGAAGAAACTTTTGTCCTTTAGAACTTCGGGCCGAAATAGAGCTTAGCAATCATCCAACGGTCATTAAGTTGATTGATTAATTAATTACAAACTTATAGTTAACTAGTACTTGCAGCTCATTATATGGATAACCGAAAGAAAATTAAAGATAAAATTTAATGTAGTTTAATATTACAAGTGAATAAATTAATCTAGTATTTAAATCCAAGTAATGAATAAATTTAAAATAAAAAAGTACCTCATTCGCACTTATAGAGGTGGAATTAATGCCAAATTGTGCAGATTGATTGTAGAACAAAGCTCAGACAACACATTGATGGAAAAGTATTGATGAGCTTGGCTCTTGACGACGGAGTAGGATGTGAGGAGTATTGATTATATATTCTTTTCTGGTGGCCATTTCTATTAAACATGTTTAAGAGTTCTTTGAGAGAGTGTTACAAAGAGTAGGGGCTAATATTGAATTGAAGGGGTGTCGGCACTATTGCAGAGGGAACATGGAAGCTAGTTTCACATTCAAAATGGAGAAGAAATTGGTGCCCTTCATGGGCAAAGTGTCGGATAAGAGATTGAAGGGCCTATTCTTGTTCAAGGATGAAAGGCTTGTGGATGTGAAAAACTCTCTTGCTGGGAGAGGAGATTGTCCATATTAGTCACAAATACAGGACTGATATGGAAATATATTCCCTTATTGCTTCATGGGGATTGGAATTTGAAAAGGATGCATACAAGGTGAAGAGGGCCTTGCAAACTTTAATTGTGGCAAAATACTTGGGAGGGATGGATTCAATCTTGGAGTGGGTTGTTTCGGGAGAGGGTTTCATCATTTATGAAGGGTCGACGGAGCTTGCGGACCTACTACCCTTTGTTCACTGGCAAGAGGATGAGTTGAAGGCGAGATGTAAAGAACTCGCAAGAAGAGGATGGGAGGCGGGTATTAGGGTTTGTTTCAGAGTTGGATTTGGTGGTGGTGGGTATAGATAGATGGATTGGATGGAGGTTATTTGATGACTCCAATCTTTTTGTAATCTTTTTGAAGTTTTAAATCAATAAAATATCATATTACCTACTGGTAGGTCTAGAAAGTGACAATCTAATAAACCCTAACAATAAATAGTTGCATAAGGCCAACACCCATTATATTCCCTCAAAATAATGAAATATTCGCAAAAATAAATCTTTGAACAATTTTTTTTTGATAAGTGAATAGCTGGGTAGGGCCAAAACCCATTATATTAAGATTTAAAAAAAGATACAACAGTATTTGTCATGTAGTCAAAAACACATTCTCAGTAGCATTTGCAATGATCACCCATAACAACCCATAACCCACAATACAAAATTCAAGCATCAAAATAGAACGAAGCATCTGCACCATACTTCAGGGCTAGGAGACATTCCCAGTTCGCCTTGCCACCTCCACAGCTTCATGTTCCTCCCCGACTTTCTTGGCTTGTAAGATGAGCGGGCAATCTTGTCCGCAGTTAGCATGAGCTTCACCTGTTGCAATTTCCTCCACACTGCATCTATCATCCTCAATCCATTCCTCTCCACTCCCCAACTCCAACACCCCTACAATCTCAGTCGCATCCTCCTCATCAATTTCATCTTCATCTACCAACCCTTCAGTGGTCAGGTAGTCCCAATGCCAATCATTCTCCTCAGGTTCCTTTATTTTGGCTACATACATGAGGAAATTGATACTGCATAGTATATCACTCCTTCGTGCCTGCAACAACTACGCATCTTGCATTTGCATAGTTGAAAATTTAAAAACCATTCCAATGTAATAGTTTCATGGGAGGGGAATGAGAAGGTTCTCATCCACATTGTTGATTACCACACCAATGTCACACAAATATGCATGCTTAAACACCATTTGGGTGAGTTTTTTCACCCACTCCTTAGAAACCTTGACATTTAACAACATGGCAAGAAAAAAGGCTGGAATGTCCGAACTGACCCTATGCCTGTGATACGCCATCATAAACTCCAACCCTAGCATTGTCTTGACTACATGCATTATGTATGGGTGGTCATTCACTAAGACCCCCCCTTACCATTTATATGTGACTTCACCTACAAACGATGCATGTGGTTTCGTTGTCCTGAGCATAATTGATGCGTCCATCACTCCCACCTCGGTGTTTCCAGCTTGAACCTGTAATGTGAAAATACGGTACCCCAATGCCCAATTTAAAGGCATTCGATCAACTTCAACATAAATGTCTCATTAAATGCACACTTACCATAAGTTGCCTTGTGCAATATATATTAATAGTATATATATCTTCTTTTTTTATTTTTCTAATTTTTTATACAAGTACATAAACCCATAAACAAAATTTCACTTTCATAAGAGATTTGCAAAGACAATTAACAAAACCTTTGATATTATTATTCATGTGAGATCAAGAAGTACATTCTAGAAGTAGAGACTATATTTGTAGTAATTGTCATGACAGATCATTAACTAATTAATATTGTTGAAGGAGTATATGCATTCTTCATTGTGGAAGACTCCACATTCTAAATTAGAAACTACTACTATACCCTTTTCCAAAGAGACCAAGATTCCTTCCAAAAAACTCTCTTAATTACAGCCTTGGAATTCCTTTTATAAGAGTAAGGAATGCAACAAGCTTCAAGTTGTATACAACTACCATGTTCTCATTTGACATATGTTTGTTTTATATGCATGGAAATGATATATTCCCATTATGAAACCTAAAATAGAACGGGATAACTTATCAAACCATATGACTAAAACTATCATGAAACTATCATGGACCACGGTGAAGAATAAAATATTGTTGAAATTCAATTGCTTGAGTCGCGCCACCATCACATTGTTGATAACTTTATGGATGCAAGATTCTAACTATAAAAAATAGAGGAGGAGTTTTACGGATGCAAGATTCTAGCTATAAAAACTACTGGATGAGCTCCACAAAAACTAGTGGATGAACTCCAGAGATGGGTATTGTATTCAGAACAGGGGTCCGACTTTAATTATCAATTTTAACTAAACAAGCTCTTTGCTAGAGCCGAGTCTTCCCTATCCTCATTGTTCTCCTCCCCGCTCCCTCTCACTCTTAGGCTTCAAGAGATGAGGGGTTGAATGTAGGCAGCCAGGGAAAGGCCATCTGCAACTACAAATGGCCTTTGAAAATTCCTTTAGCTACGTCCTCTGATTTGAAAGTCCCTTTAGCTACAAAGCAATTTGTTGTGTTGCTATAAACACAACCTTCCTGAAATATTCTCCACCTGGTGTCATTAAAACTATATCTTATGAACACACAGGAAACATCTAACATCTACATATGGGCATTCCATCTCTACTACCAGTGTTGTTGAACAAGTGTAGGGAAATATTTATAATGCTCCTTGATCAACTCAACTGCTACTGATTTATGAAAAACCTTGAAGCTCTAAATTTAGAAGTTCTAAATATTCCTTTTCACCTTTTTGCCTTTCCAAAGAATCAAAACTCTTCATGTTGGCATGCAACTCTTCATGCCACCTAATGAAAGGATCAAAACTCATCAATTTACTACAATCATTTAACTGGCAATTCAATATTTTCTTCAAGAACAAGCTAACATCCGTACCCATGCAACTCTTCATCAAAATGACAAGCATAAAGTCCCCTGACAGGAGGAGTGATTTCTATGTGAAAAGATCACTTAGAATCTGAGATGAAGATTTCATACGTGCTAAATGTACGTTTCTAATTCCAATGGATATGCAGTATACTTTCTATATGGGTTATTTTCCAAAAAATTGTGAAAGATGCACCTTAATTATTCTACATTTAATTGGACTTTGATTTTGATGTATTTCTAAAATAAAGGATATTGCACTTTGATTTTGATGTATTTCTAAAATAGATCTCGAAGTCGAATATGAGATCAAGAATGCAAACCCAAGCAGTAGATAATTTCATAATAGTGAGTCACTTGAGCATTAATGCTTAGAGTTAACATAACTTCATGTGTAGTTGCATAAATTATTCTTATAGATCCATTACATTACTCCAGACTTACAGTAACTTGCAAATAGAATGTAATTCCTTCCTTGAAGGAAATCAACATTCACACTACACAGTCAAACATTGACAATGAAATTTCCAAGACAAATCAAAATATCCGTAATATTATGATTCACCATTCATGTAATATCTGAAAGTACAAATGAAGACAATGTTAGCAACAATAATAAATATAGTAGTCTATTCATGAACTAATTGAAAAACTACTGAGAGAAAGTGTACATTGTGGGTTAGTGCAGGATCAAGGGGGGCCAAAAAGTGGCGATGTGAAAAAATAGCCTTCCTCACTCGCCTAAAAATGCGAAAATCCGTGTTGACTTTTTGCTAGGCCTGGGTGTCAGTACACCTTGGCCTGGTAATTACCTATGCAAATCGGATATCCGATTGTTATTTGTAATTTAATTTAAAATATATATTATATGTTACATATTATATAATATATAATATATTATTATATTATATAATACATATAATGTAATAATTTATTATATAATATATTATTACATTATATATATTATATAATACGTATTATATAATATATTATTATATTATATTATATTATAATATAATAATATATTATATAATACAATATTATATTATATTATATATTATATTATATATTATAGTATTGTATTATATTATATATTATAATACAATATTGTATGAATATAATACAATTTTGTATTATATTATATATTATAATATATATAATATAACACAATATGTATTATATAATATAATAATATATTATTATATTATATTATATTATAATATAATAATATATTATATAATACAATATATAATATAATATAATATTATATTATATTATATTATATTATATAATATAATACAATACGTATTATATAATATAATAATATATTATATAATATATTATTATATTATATATGTTATTTAAAAATATTTTAAGTATAGAAATCGGATATCCGATTTTCTGAGACTTTTATATTTCGACAGTGACATTCCCGTGAGTTATTTTTAACTCACAGGCCGCACGAATTCATCAAAATCCGATATCCGGTGTTTTGACAAAAAAATGCTAAAAAATAGATTAAGAGGTAAGAATTTTATTGTTTTGAATCATTTTCATTCATTTTTTGTATTTTTTGTTAATGTTTATTTGATTTTTCATTGAAAATATGGTTTTTTTCATGAAAACTAGGTTTTTTTAAATCAAATACCTAATTGTTTAAATTTGTTAACTAAATTTAATTGTTTACATTCAATTAGGTTAAAAATGGGGGATAACAATGAAAACACTGACCAAACACAACTGCAACAACCAAACCCTCATTTGCCAAACCCCCCCTCAATTCAAGATTTGATTGCACAAAATTTGAATGAATTGAGGGGGATTGCAGAAGTATATCGTAGGATCCCTCGTCTAAACCCATTGTTTGATCCTCTCACGTCGATCATAAAAAGTATGGAAACCATGACTGAGGAGCACGATGCCACCCTTTTGTGGCGAGATTCTATGAAGAAAAAATATACAGATGGCTTGTCGCATAAGGATATCAAGGATCTTGAGATATCCAAAGCTGAAATCACCTCATTGTTTGTCAATCCCCGTACTGGTTAGCAGTAGATCCCCAAAAAAATAAAACTTTCTATCAAATGGTGCACAAATGATGGGATTGTGAAAAACTTTTGGGATTGTTGGTGGATGGTTTTCGACAAACCACCCAACAACAATCTTGGTATCCCCTTCTATTTCATAAAAAAATTGTATGCTGAGTTTGTTTTACACAAACATGTGAGCTACTTTGACATCCAACCTTTCCAAGGTGTAGGTTTAAGTATGCCCCAAAATAGACCTGGGGTAGTCAGAGTAGTCCAGGGCCCATATGTCCCCCCTCGTCCTGTTGATCCCCCACCTACAATTCAACATCCTGATATCATTTGTGAGGTGGCTTCACAGACCATATCGGTTATTCACTCTTTGAGTTGCCTTATGGTTTCTCAGGCTACGTCAGTAGCTCAACCTACTCTTGATGGTAGCGGTACATCCGATGCTGGTAACACGTCATCCTCGGCTCCACACATATGCGTGCCCCATAGTTGTGTCATGTGTGGGCACGTATGCTTGGGTCCACTTGGACAACCCGTTGATCCTCATGTGGACAGTGCAGATTATGAGGTGAATGAGATGCATGATGCACCAGATGTTATTACACAGACTGGAGTATACCCTGGGGAGTCCTCACATGCTAGAGGCGAGGAGGCACTATCATTATACATTGATGATGTATTGGTAAGATTTGTGTTTTCACAGTTCATGTTATATTTTAATTAAATATTTATAAATTAGATAATATTAATTACTAATTTTTATTTACATGGTCTATTTAACAGTTGATGACCGAGGATGAGTTGAGACAGATTCAGGAGGGCACCTTGTCGGCCATTTCATTTGGCCTTGATAGCTTGACAGTACATATATTATTGCACCTAGTCGTTTGTATTTTATTGTACATGCATGCTTATCATTTATATTGGTATTAATTAGATTATGTAGTAACTTGCATGTATATCTTATTTTACTCTTGTAGGGCACAAGCAGCACGAGTGTGGGGCAGTGTGATTTAGGATCTGGTAGTGCAGTTGAAGACAAGGGAAAGGTAATTGAATGCAAATATGATTGAATGAATAGTTTAAATAACTTATAGTGATTATACATGTCTAGACATAGATTGATAGTTTCATATACTTCTTGTGAATATATACAGAGAATTCTTGGCTTCACATCCTTGATGACTACGCCCAGTATACCTGAAGAAGAAGAAGAGATGCCTCAAGTAGATGTGTGTTTATTTTATTTTTTGATTAGTAGATATAATTTGTTATTATCAGTGACAATTATATGCTAACTTGTATCAATGTCATGTTTCTGAACACATGTAGGTTGTGTATGAAAATATTCAAAACATACCTCCTCTACCGAAGACATACATCAAGAGTCCTGCAAAGCTGAAGAGAAAACGTGGAGATGAGGTAAACATGAATAGTTCAATTATAGTTCATTTTTATGTTAACTTTTCAAATGTGAATTATATAATATAACTAATATTAATCGTGGTTTGTTTTTCTTGTGCAGGATCCTTCAGAGCCAAGCAGTGCAGCGAAGAGGATCGATTTTGATGATCCATCAGTAGCTTAGGATGTTATAGATAGTTTTGGGATGCTTACATGTCTAGTTGGCATGTATATTTTGTATATGGACATACATTCACGTATTTAGACATACATTTTGTTTTAGTTGGCATTTATGTCATATTTGTGTATGGACATACATTTGTAATCATTTGACATTTTTATAAATACAGAAGTTGATATTCGATCATATAAATTGTTGCTCATCTGTGTGTGGTGTTATCATGGAAATCTTTAATCTTCATTCCAATAATTGACAATGGTTAATAATGGCTATTTAATGAACAATACAATTCATTTCATTTCATTGTAAGTGTTGTTTTTATAATGAACAATATAATTCATTTAATGAACAATACAATACAATTCATTTAATGAACAATACAATTCATTTAATCAATAATACAATACAATTCATTTAATCAACAATACAATACAATTCATTCAATGAACAATACAATTCATTTAATGAACAATACCCTACGCATGCTCCTATTTTTCCCCCCCACTCTATCGAACGCTTGGGGTCATACCCTACTGGCGTAGTCCCTTGAGCGCCCTAAGTGCTCAAAATTGTCAAACTTTGACAGGCCCTAACTCGGAATCTGTGGCACCTGCGAACAATCCGTTTGAATCTATGGGGCCACGAGAGGGGTCCCTACAAAAGCCTATCTCAGTTTTTCAAGTTGCCCTACGGTTTTATTAGGGCAACAATTTTTCGGTTGGCGAAAAAATCGTCAGTCTCACTCAATGGAATGTTGTCGCGTGGCCGATTTCTCATTATTCTCATTGCGATGACGAACCATCGGCTCCGACATGTCTAGTTAGGCATTATTACCCTATGCATGCTCCTATTTTGGCCTCCCACTCGATCGAACACTCAGGGTCATACCCCACCGACGTCGTCCCTTGAGCGCCCTAAGTGCTCAAAATTGTCAAACTTTGATGGACCCTAACTCAGAATCCATGGCACTTGTGAACGATCCATTTGAACCTACGGGGCCACGAGAGAGGTCCCTACAAAAGCCTATCTCAGTTTTTCAAGTTACCCTACGGTTTTATTAGGGCAGCAATTTTTCGGTTGGCGAAAAAATCGTCAACCTCAATCAATGGAATGTTGTCGCGTGGTCGATTTCTCGTTCTGCTCGTCGCGATGACGAACCGTCGGCTCCAACATGTCCAGTTAGGCATTATTACCCTACGCATGCTCCTATTTTCCCCCCCACTCGATCAAACGCTCAGGGTCATACCCTACCGGCGTCATCCTAAGTGCTCAAAATTGTCAAACTTTGACAGGCCCTAACTTGGAATCCGTGGCACCTGCGAACAATCCGTTTGAATCTACAAGGCCATGAGAGGGGTCCCTACAAAAGCCTATCTCGGTTTTTCAAGTTGCCCTACAGTTTTATTAGGGCAACAATTTTTCGGTTGGCGAAAAAATCGTCAGTCTCACTCAATGGAATGTTGTCGCGTGGCCGATTTCTCGTTCTGCTCATCGTGATGATGAACCATTGGCTCCGATATGTCTAGTTAGGCATTATTACCCTACGCATGCTCCTATTCCCCCCCCCCTCGATCGAATGCTTGGGGTCATACCCTATTGGCATCGTCCCTTGAGCACCCTAAGTGCTCAAAAATGTCAAACTTTGACACGCCCTAACTCAGAATCTGTGGCACCTACGAATGATCTGTTTGAACCTACAGGGCCATGAGAGGGGTCCCTACAAAATCCTATCTCATTTTTTCAAGTTGCCCTACGGTTTTATTAGGGCAACAATTTTTCGGTTGGCGAAAAAATCGTCAGTCTCACTCAATGGAATGTTGTCGCATGGCCAATTTCTCGTTCTGCTCATCGCGATGACGAACCATTGGATCTGACATGCCCAATTAGAAATTATTACCCTACGCATGCTCCTATTTTTCCCCCCCACTTGATCGAACGCTCGGGGTCATACTCTACCAATGTCGTCCCTTGAGAGCCCTAAGTCCTCAAAATTGTCAAACTTTGATGGGCCCTAACTCGGAATCCATGGCACCTGCGAATGATCTTTTTGAACCTATGGAGCCATGAGAGGGGTCCCTACAAAATCCTATCTTGGTTTTTCAAGTTTCCCTACGATTTTATTAGGGCAACAATTTTTCGATGGCGAAAAAATCATCAGTCTCACTCAATGGAATGTTGTTGTGTGGCCGATTTCTCATTCTGCTTGTCACAATTATGAACCATCAGCTCTGACATGTCCAGTTAGGCATTATTACCCTACGCATGCTCCTATTTTTCCCCCCCACTCAATCGAATGCTCGGGGTCATACCCTACCGACGTCATCCCTTGAGCGCTAAAATTATATATAAACAAGCATTACACTATAGACACATAATGATCATGAATATTTCCATGTATTGTATATACATAATTACCATTACACTTGCATGTGACATCCATGAAGGGATATGCAAACATGATTTTTTTTTTCATGGACATTGGATATCATCAATATTTCCAAGCATTACACTATAGACACATAATGATCATGAATATTTCCATGTATTGTATACACATAATTTGCTCATGGACATTGTATATCATCATAACAATGTTACATCAACTCACATCCATATACAAATACAACATCCCACTTCATTTGCATCAGACATCCTCATGTCCTAAGAAAAAAGCTTGCATACAGCAATGCCTGTATATAAATGAAGACCAATACAAATTAGTTTGGCAAATTATAAATAGATCATTTCAAACATTTTTAAGACGCACAAGATTGTATAATTACGAAACTTACCAATTTCTCTGTAAAGTATACAAGCATAACTTTGAACAAAGACGCATGTTGATTAAAGCCCTTTTCACTGCATTTCTCTGCATGGTTGAAGACGATGGTAGATATGGTCATTTCTAAATATCAATACATTCACTTGACTAAATGTTTATGCACAAAATTTTATCTCATTAATGCACAAAAGAATATGACCCCTAACGACATGATTTGGTGTCTTAAGGGGTCCTATGGTGTCGTTAGGGGTCATAGGGTTAATGGGACACCATATGACCCCTATGGACACCCTATGACCCCTAACGACACCATAGGACCCCTTAAGACACCAAATCATGTCGTTAGGGGTCATATTATGTCCTACGACCCTGTAAGACACAGTATGACCCCTAATGACATGATTTGGTGTCTTAAGGGGTCTTATGGTGTCGTTAGGGGTCATACGGTGTCCATAGGGGTCATATGGTGTCTTGGGACACCATAGGACCCCTTAGGACACAATATGACCCCTTAAGACACAATATGACCCAAAGCGACCCAATATGGTGTCATTAGGGGTCATATGGTGTCCTAAGAGGTCATAAGGGTTCATGGGATACCATATGACCCCGTAAGACACAATATGACCCCTAACGACATGATTTGGTGTCTTAAGGGGTCTTATGGTGTCGTTAGGGGTCATACGGTGTCCATAGGGGTCATATGGTGTCTTGGAAAACCATAGGACCCCTTAGGACACAATATGACCCCTTTTCCCTACAATATGACCCAAAGCGACCCAATATGGTGTCATTAGAGGTCGTATGGTGTCCTAAGAGGTCATAAGGGTTCATGGGACACCATATGACCCCTATGGACACCATATGACCAGTAACGACACCACAGGACACCTTAAGAGACCAAATCATGTTGTTAGGGGTCGTATTGAGTCCTACGACCCCGTAAGACACAGTATGACCCCTAACGACATGATTTGGTGTCTTAAGGGGTCTTGTGGTGTCGTTAGGGGTCATACAGTGTCCATAGGGGTCATATGGTGTCTTGGGACACCATAGGACCCCTTAGGACACAATATGACCCAAAGCGACCCAATATGGTGTCATTAGGGGTCATATGGTGTCCTGAGAGGTCATAAGGGTTCATGGGACACCGTATGACCCCTATGGACACCATATGACCCCTGACGACACCATAGGACCCCTTAAGACACCAAATCACATTGTTAGGGGTCATATTGTGTCCTACGACCCAATAAGACACAATATGACCCCTAACGACATGATTTGGTGTCTTGAGGGGTCTTATGGTGTCGTTAGGGGTCATATGGTGTCCATAGGGGTCATATGGTGTCTTGGGACACAATAGGACCCCTTAGGACACAATATGACCCAAAGTGACCCAATATGGTGTCATTAGGGGTCATATGGTGTCCTAAGAGGTCATAAGGGTTCATGGGACACCATAGGACCCCTAACGACACCATAGGACCCCTTAAGACACAAAATCATGTCGTTAGGGGTCATATTGTGTCTTGTGACCCCGTAAGACACAATATGATCCCTAACGACATGATTTGGTGTCTCAAGGGGTCTTATGGTGTCGTTAGGGGTCTTACGGTGTCCATAGGGGTCACATGGTGTCTTGGAACACCATAGGAACCCTTAGGACACAATATGACCCCTTAGGACACAATATGACCCAAAGTAACCCAATATGGTGTCATTAGGGGTCATATGGTGTCCTAAGAGGTCATAAGGGTTCATGGGACACCATATGACCCCTAACAACACCATAGGACCCCTTAAGACACCAAATCATGTTGTTAGGGGTCATATTGTGTCCTACGACCCCGTAAGACACAATATGACCCCTAACGACATGATTTGGTGCCTTTAGGGGTCTTATGGTGTCGTTAGGGGTCATACGGTGTCCATAGGGGTCATATGGTGTCTTGGGACACCATAGGACCCCCTAGGACATAATATGACCCCTTAGGACACAATATGACACAAAGAGACCCAATATGGTATCATTAGGGGTCATATGGTGTCCTAAGAGGTCATAAGGGTTCATGGGACACCACATAACCCCTATGGACACCATAAGACCCCTTGAGACACTAAATCATGTCGTTAGGGGTCATATTGTGTCCTGCGACCCCGTAAGACACAATATGACCCCTAACAACATGATTTGGTGTCTTAAGGGGTTGTATGGTGTCGTTAGGGGTCATATGGTGTCCATAGGGGTCATATGGTGTCTTGGGACACCACAGGACCCCTTAGGACATAATATGACCCCTTTTCCCTACAATGTGACCCAAAGCAACCCAATATGGTGTCATTAGGGGTCATATGGTGTCCTAAGAGGTCATAAGGGTTCATGGGACACCATGTGACCCCTTAAGACACCATATGACCCCTAACAACACCATAGGACCCCTTAAGACACCAAATTGTGTCGTTAGGGGTCTCTCTCTCTCTCTCTCTCTCTCTCTATCTAAAATATGACTAATAAAATATGATATCCGATTTAATCGAATATCAAATTTTTGTCATGTGGCAATTTACCAAATAAATGGCGGCAACGAGAAATTTTTTGGGGACCACAAATTTTTGTACTAAAATCGGATATCAGATTTTATCCGATATCCAATTTTTATAGTCAAATTTTCAAATTGCAAATTTCAGCTCGGGAATGCTTTGGTATTTGGCTTGGAAGTGACAAGCCTGGAAAGTCAACTGAAAAACGCGTTTTTCAGTATTCCTTGATTTTCCAAACTTTACACTGGTGGCTGATGACTTTTTTTGTAACCAAAATTGATAAAAAGAAAAGGGTTTTTTAAGGATGTTCCCAGATTTCCAACAATATAAGTCTAGTCTTATTTTGACTTTAATAAATAATTATTATTAATTTTCTAATTGAATTTTGACAATAGTCCTAATTGATATACTGATTGAAAAACACTCATAACTTTCAAACGGTATAACATTTTTTGAAACGGAAACATGCATCACATCATATGCTTTGTCTACTATAGGGAAAAATTAAAAAAAAAAAAAATTCATAAGGTTTTGACCAAGTTAAGGTGGTCAGACGTAGGAGTTTCTGAATTTCTGAAAAGCTGTAGTAAAAAAATCATAAATAATTATTTAATTTATAAAAAATTAAAACAAAATATGTGTCACATCCGGACATGAGTCTAATACTTATATTGTAAATATTATAAAAAATATTAAGATTTGATTGTGATTAGGGTGGTCAGACATACGTCTACTTATTATTTGTTTCCTGAAATTTTAGTACCACTGCATTGAAATTTGAAATTTTCATCAAATAGGATTTTTTTTTTCCAAAAAATAACTAGTAGCTTAGAAACTACATTCAATTTTCTATATATTCTCTTCTTGCATATTTTATAAATAATGTTTACAACTTATTCAAATTTTCATGTCAAGTTGCATAACTCTGATTTTCTGAAATTTCATTGCCACTTAAGGGCCTGTTTTGGCACAGCATGATCCTGCACATATCCTTGTTTCACCATGAAACCATCCTACACACTAGACAAGACAAAGTCCCATTTCTAGTTCTACTCTCCCTAGAGGTAAGAAAATTACCGAATCCTTCTTTACGGTCTTGATATTCCTTTTATAATCATAAGGAATGCAACAAGCTATGACCTTTTACAAGAATGTGTAACATGTATTGCAATGTCGTAAAACCTCCAGGCCAGTATTCATGAAAGCTTTGGTTTAGAGACACATAAAAGCTTCCATGAATGTGAACTACCTTATGAGCCATGCCACTATAGCCCATTTGTGTTTATTGATGCAGAGAATACCAGGATACAAGATTCTCATTGTATTTATTAGTAGGTGGGAACTTTAGGATTTTTGATCAAGCAGGGATGCTTGACTCCAAAACCGCATCTCCTGTGTCTTCACTCAACTTTCTCTTTGCATTCTACCCATTATAAGAAGGACATGGTAGTTGCCAGAGAGATCATAATTATTTACAACTGTAGTTGAAGCCTGTAGTTGCACTCGAGCCTTTTAATAACCCTCTGACTACAAGGTAAGTCATCAATTTTCTTTACTTCATGGCATCTGCAAACCTTCAACCATATCTCCTTATGCCAGAATACAACAACACCTTCTATGCACTTCATTTTAAAACCTCTAAAAGAAAAACAACAACACTTCCTATAAAATTATCTCTAGAAAATGTTTATCTTCTATATTCTGAAATGCATCATGTGAATGATATAACATCTATCTTCTACATTCTGAAATACAACATGCAAATTGATAGCCCTGAAAATGACCATGCAAAATATGGTGTTCTTGACATGATTTTGGTAAATTTTGAATCATTGTTGCTCTCTTTTTTTGCCCTCAGGGTTTAGGGTTTAGGGTTTTTAGGTTTTTATGTTCTTGGGTGAGATTTTTGTTTTAAAAACCCAAACCTGTTATAAACTTGCATTACCTTTTTTATTTTAATCATGAGGGTTTGTTCCATCGTCAAAAGGGGACCACATTCTTTTCCTAGGTGTTATCTTCTACCGACCTTTCTATGCCTTTGTATTATGGTCGCCCCCCCTCTTTTTATGTTTCTGTAGGTTTTCATTTTCCCTAAGTTTGACTTTGATATTTCAACTTATATCTCCATGATTAAATATCGAGCAACTAAAGGTCCCATGAATCTGTACGTGTTTCGAATAAACGAAGATGTTATGACCCAAGCGGAAAAGATGCTTGAAGGATAATGACAAGTATTGGGCGGACTTTGTAAGATGCACATAATGAACGAGCATATCAAACGACCCTCGTAGTCCCGCGATGAAAGATGTAGGGAGATTAAGGACCGCGACATCACGAGATGATGCCACATGTCCCAGGCGAGTTGAACAAGTCCGATAGTAGGGCAGCTGATAGAGCGGATACTCAAGGATGATTTGGCAGCGCTTTGTCAAGTTTTAATGGGCCCACTTGCTACGTTGGAAGGTCAATATCAGTATTGACCGATGGTGATCGTGCAATATACCATGCTAGACAAATCAATGGTGGAAACAGAAAAAAGTTTTCAAAAGGAGTGATTCAGACTGTTTGAGTGTTGTTCATGCGGGAAAGTAAAGGCGTAAGGAAATAGGCCCGTTGATGGAATAAACAAAGACAAGTTGAGACAAGTGGATGTCGTCCGACTCTCAAAATGCTGATTTGAGAGGTGTTTTGTTGGGTCGAGTCGTATTAGCAGGACAAAGGTGGCAGTACCTAAGGTGGCAACATTTGCAAGTTTTCATTGCCACCACGAAAAGAAATCAAGATCCTCATAGAGATGAAAGGGATAAGGATGATTTATGAGCTATGAGTGAGGTGATCAAGGACTTGTCAACAAAATCATAGGATGTGTATTGTTAGAGATTCTCACAGTAAGGCAAAAAATCAAGAAATTGTTATCGAGAAACTTTCCAAAGATAAAGACTCAGTATCCAAGAAGAGGATTCTGAAGCAGAGAATTTGCAATCAAGAAATCAGGAACAAAATCATTCACGTAAGGTGAACTTGGTCAGAAGGCAGTGAATTGGCAGTTTGAGTCTGACAATGTTCTTGATTCGATGGATATGATTTTCTGAATCCATTTGCTGACAGGATGAGTAGAAAAGCATTGGAATGATGATTTTTCCCATGCATGAACATCGCCAAGAGAAGTATTTTCATTATAAATATGACTGTGTGGTGTCTTCAATTGGTAGAAAGAATAGAGAATTCATTATCTTCTCATAAGGTTTTGAACAAGATGAAAATGATCTTTGAGCAATATCGTGCCAAGAGTTACATTGAGCTCTATGATACCATATGGATTTCCTCTAGGAATGAGTATGCTTATAGTCGATGGAGTCTTGGAAGTGGGGAGGATAGTCAATAGAGGCTTGGAATCTATTTCTTTATGGAACAAGCCCTACATGGCACATCCTCTGCTTCTTCTCTGTCACTCGTTGGCAGATAATTAAAAAAGGAGCCTCATGAAGGAATGGGAGCAGAATATGGTTGGGAAGGAGTTGGCAGCTAGTCATTTCTGCAATGAAATACAAGCTACAACCCCTTCTCCTCCTTATATGTTCCTCTACAAGCTCCTCTTTCCACTTTCTCCGATCTTGAGCATAAAGGCTTGAACTCCTCTTTTAGTGGAGGGGCGATTTTACTTCTTGTCGGGATCTAAACCCTCTTTGAGAAGGGGTAAATACTCTATAAAACATCAAGGCACATCTCACGGTCCATCTGGAAGCATCAGGGGTGATAGTGGCACGATTCAAAGGTTTTTGTTTCTACCACAATACAATTGGGAATTTTGGTTATACTTCATCATGACCACTAGCATGGATAGTCTTTTGGGAGACTGTGAGGAATATTTTTGTAACAAAGTAACAAGCGATCTTATAAGCTTGTGATAGGTATCTCCTCTAGCCTGAAGGTTGTTGCTCCCTTGTTTCTATAGAAGGGAAATCAGGGCCATGAGACAAGGGTCGAGAAATTTGGTCCATAATTTTGGATCCAAATCCTTGGTCATGTATACTAGGTCTAGGTGAAATGAGTAGGTTGTAATAGGAATTTGTAGAGCAAATAAAATGGGTTTTGCGTCTTAGTTTGTTTCAGGTTCTTGAAGGAGTTATATGTAATATAATTTATAATAGAAAATAGCTTATGAAATGAATGAAAGTATTGTCCGAATTCATTTTCTCTAATGTATGACTCTGTTATGTTTTTTAATGAGTAAGTTCAAGGGTTTTTCTCGTTTTTGCATTGTTGTGATGCATGTTTCTTCCATCTTACGCTCTGACCTAAGGGCTCAGCTAAACTGCTTAGATAGGGATTCCGATAAGTATTTTGGGTTGGGATAGACAGATGAGATACATTGTAAGGCTAGGTTATCTTGAGATCTTTAGCTATTAGATTAAGGTTTCTGTTGCATTTTTATCTTGCATTCTGCAATTTTAGTTGCCCAATGGATAAGGCACTGACAACTGCTTGCAGTCATTTTTCTATAACATTTCTTTACTCATAACTCATCGACAACTTGCTATTGATAATATCATAATATCTTTTCATTTTTTGTGTATGATGTTGTTTGTCGAAAAGTCATCTCGCACTCCAAAGTAGGTTGAGGATGCTAGCCACCCTGTAGCATTCTCTCTCTTTGTTGAGCCTCCTTTTAGGAGTGAGACCATCTAATTTATTTTAATGTCGCCTGCAAGTGTGGTGTAGAGATTGCAGAAGCATTAAGGGAACACCCTCCCGGGTTTTGTAGAGCCCGAAGTGTAGAAGGATAATAAACAAATCCTTGTTATATTGTTGGTCCAAGTCCTTGAGTATTCTAAACGGTTTGGAGGTTGGCCTCTCCATGCATGATTGGAGGGCTCGACTTGGTTTCTGTCCTTGGGGCAGTGCAAACACCCTGCCAAGTGCGTTTTGGGGAACCAACACAAATAATGACCCTATTTCTCAATTTGAGAAGTGGTAGCAATTGACTGTCGGGTCTATACTTTGGATTATTCCACACACTATATTAATCTGTGTGAGATGTATTTTTCTCTCATTCCACAAGAAAGCTTTCATTCCAATAGTCTTGACACTTGTACATAACTCACATACCTCAACACAAATTAATATTGGTAGCTTCTCATTGAATATTAAATATGTGCTATCCTCCATATTTTTCTTCCTCTAACACACACAATGTTTTGAGTTTTCTATGCAAAAGGATAGCAGAGAATCCTTGATCAAGATTTCATACGTGCCAAAAGCGGCTTTCTAAAAGATTTCATATGGATATGCAGGACACTTACAACTAATACATGTGTTTGCTATATCAAATTTTTTCTCCAATTAGTAATGGAAGATTAGCCTTAATTATTCTATTTTTTTTATGTGATTGAAAAACATTAACCAATGTAATTATTACTTTTCCCCCAAAATAATGAAATATTCGCCTTAATTTTTCAAAAAGATTTACGCAAAAGAAAAATATTTGCCAATAAAATTATTTTTTTTTCCCAAAAAGAATGAAAATTTCGCTTCAATTTTTGTACAATTGTTACACAACTGAGAAAAATTCACCAACGAAATTTAATATTTTTCTCCTATTAGAAAAAAAAAATCGCCAAAAAAACTAATATTTTCTCCCAAAATATTAAAAGATTCGCCAGGATTTTACACCTACCCCGGGGAGGGGGGGGGGTGGTGGTTCTTAAAGTTATCCCTGCATGAGTTTCTAATGGTTTGATGGAGTATTATTGAGGAGTTGGCAGGTGGTGTATTGCCCATGATCTCCTTCATCATTTGGGTGTATTATGTGTATCGATCCATGCAGCGCTATAAAGGCGCTTGAAACATGTTTGCCACCATTTTTCTCTCTAATAAACTGCATGGCAGATTGACAATATTTGAGTTGGAGGTGGCACAAGTGGTTTGAACATAAATTGCTGATTTGGTCATATTGTACACCATTGATAAGAGGATGAATTAAGATCATTATTGCTAATTTGACATGGGGTAAGGTGGAGCCATTTAAATACAAAGGAGGGCTACATTTTGGCCTTTTCCAAGGTTGAGGTGTGCAAAGAAAGCTCCAAATAGTGACTGACATAAGGATGTTTGAATAGTGCATAGCTAGTAGTCATGGAGACAAATTTTTTGCTTCATTCTATTAAACAACAACTCGTGTTTTTTGGAAAGGTTTTAGAAAAAGGCTGGGGGTATTTCAAATTTGATGACCCCATTTTTTTGTGGATCATGGAGGTGCTGTTGGGAGAAGAGTATTTGAAGTCGAAATTTTATTACAGAACAAATGCTGACATAATTTCCTGATGGTTGCAAGGGGGTTGGTGTTTGGTACAAAGGAGGAGGTGATTTGGGTGGCAAAAGCGTGCATCCCAAACCATTCTTTGTGTGGATTGACCTCTTTGATGAAATGATTTGTGGTGGGAAGAGGCTTGAGGTGTCTATTTGGAGAAGGAATCATACAAGAAGGGAACTCTGCAAAGTTTAGACCCTTTGTTCTCTGGAATGATGGAACAGACCACGAGGCCATAACATAGGAGGCATAGGTGGGTTGGGAGGCCCTGAAAGATTTCATTCACGAGAAGGAGGTGATGTGTGAATGTCACGAGCAACGAAGTAGAAGGATGAGGCAAAGAAGACCAAATTTGCTCTGGATGACTACTAGGTCAATGACCCTGGTAACAAAGAAGATGAAAGTTCAGTTTGTCTGTAGTTTTTGTTATATTTTGTTTAAAGAATTTATGTAGAATTGGAATGCTTAAATTTGTAGTTTGAAACAATGGTTGAAAGCCAAATTTTGGGTGGTGGGGTAGTAGATTGTAGGCAGGATAGTCTCTGTCTGCGGGTAGCTTGGTATGAATCGGGTGGCATATGTGACAAGGTTTATTTTTTTCAGACAATGTTAGGGGTTGATCCCTTATTATTGCTATTATCATACAAGTTAATGTATGAACTTTTTATATTAATAAAATAATATCTATTACCGATAAAAAAAAGTTTATACAAGATATAATTTTAACTTTTCAATTTAAATTGTTATAACTTATCATTATAAGTATTATAATCAATTATACTATAACTATAATTTTAATTAATTATTTTTCTAATTCATTATTATTCAATTTTTTTAACTAAATAGTTATTAATTAAAATTATTGTACTCAAAATAATTAATTAAAATCTTAATTTTACATAATAATTAAATTATAATTATAATTTTGGTTACTATTTAATCATAATTATGATTAAAGTTAAAAATTAAGATTAAATAATAATTATGATTCTAACTATTCAATAATTAAATTACAATACTAAAAATCCAAGTACTCACAATTTTAATACTTCTGCCTAGATTCTTAAGGCTTCTAATACTTCTCAGACAGTTGATTCTTCTAAATCTTGAGATTGATCTACGGGTAATAGCTTTAATATGGGTAGCATCACAAACATAGAACTAACCCCTATTGGCTCCCCTCAATCAACCCAAGCTTGGACAAAAGTTAAAAGGAAGAAGAATAAGCCATCACATCAAATGATGTTAAGATCTTCCAAGATAGGGAACTTTATTTTAATTTTGCTAAAATCGCTCCTTTTGTGTACTTGTTCTTAGATGGGAGCCACCTAGATGCACCCCTATTCATGGGTGGATGCATTTTTTATTTTTTATTTTTTATTTAATAAAATTATAAATTTTTCGCAGCCTTGACTACGTATTATCCATAAAAAAGAGAGAGATATATATAATAAAAACATCAAAATAATCATACTTTAATAAATTTAATTTTAATTATTATTAATTGTATTTTATATTGAATTGGAATAGAAATATTATTTTAAAAAATTTGATTTTTGTAATGTGAGTTACATTAGTCAAATTCACTTACAAAATTTAAAAAACTTTTACTTTAAATTTATCAACTAGCAATTAAAATGATTTTTTTTTGACAGATCTCTAAAAATATATTTAATTTCTATAATGAAATATTTACAAACTTTAGAAAAGATATTTTTTCTTATTTTTTATTAATTTTTGTTAAAAAAATTAATTACTTATTAAAGATACAGCAGGGAGGCTAATAAATCTAAAAACAGAAAAAATATACACCCTTACATTTATATCAAATTATTCACCAGTATGTCCCCACTAAAAAGGGCACAAGTTCCAGTACTAAAACCTTTGTAACCCTTTTTAATCCAAATCATGAAATATCTCAAAAGCTTTTTACATATTTCGTGGGTCCTTGAGTACAGAAATGAAAAACAATCAAACTGATATGAAGCCTCGAGCAATAAAAATTCTCTAGACGTACAGATAAATAGAAAAAAACAAAATATATAAATTGATTGTTAACCTCTAGTCAAATGTCTTGGAAAAGGGACCTTAATTTTTTTACGTCATGTTAAAATATTTTGTTAATATCATCAAACTTCTCTCAGAAATGCTATTTGAAGGTTAAAATTCTAACCACGTTACAGTTTTTTTTTTTTTTAATTAAGTTTTTTTAAGGTGTTGTAATATTGTTAATTGGTGCCTCCAATTAAAAAAACACAAATTCTTGGTAGATGCAGCCTCTATGAAGACAGATCTTGGATATGAACGGGTAAGGGTTTTCATAGATTTATACAGTTGGAGAATCCATGATACCACCTTAAGGAGATGCTAAAGTAGGGATATACTGTACTGGACCCGCTTATTTGAGGAAGTGCCTGGTTGTTTGGCTATGGCATGCTGCCAGGTTACGCATTTGAACTCTGGTACTAGATGGAAGTGCAGTTGGACCTTGTGGACCACAGACAACAAGAGGAATAAAAATGATATTATTACTCTGTTATTCATGGAAAATCATCGTCGCCATCTTAAATCCCTCACTCTTTGCATGCTCTCCAACTCCTCAAAAGGACAACCATCAAGGTACATGGATATACAATGTGTATTTGCTGATAGGAATCAATGTGCAGAATGGAAACCATCCCTTTAAAAATAAAATAAAAATTAAATTGTATTTTGGTTACTGGTATGATATGAAGATGAAACTGATGGAACCCACATGGGCTCTTTACACTTTTGATTATGGGGTCGACAAAATGATTAGTCTGCATCAATTAAAAGAAAAAAATGAAAGCAAAAGCAACTTGATATTCTGATGATGTTTTTGGTGATATTATTGATATTGTTTACCAAAAAGATCATGGAAGAAATTACTACTCATGTGGAATAGGTTATTAAAGGATGAGTGAGTATTAAATACTAAACACAGTTAAAAATCGTATGAATATAAATTGTTTAAATTATTGACTTTGTTGAGTAGGCTATAGGGAACACTGTCTGTGATAGCCTGAACCAATTACAAAATTTGTAAGCGTGGGACTTGTTTTTGATTGCTCATCATCTTCACCACGAGTCAAAATTGGTGGCAAATGCAGCAGTATTCTGGGCAGAACTGACTTTATTTTTCCCCTCTCTTAGTTTAAAAAAGAAATGTTATGGAGTACCCAAGTACAAGCAGTAGCAGTGGTAGCAATGGAGTATCAATAAATGTAAATCAGTACCGAAGTGCGAGTATAAGGGCAACCAAGAGTCCAGGCATCACAAGTTATGTCGTACTTCACAGTCTCTGCCTGGAAAGCATCCAAGGAACAACACCATGCAGCCGGTCTAATAACCGTGTTACTGTTGAACCACTTGGTGAGGTCCGACATAAAAAATCGAAAATCCTGCAATTTCTATACCATCACAGTCTCATACAAGACATCTCGCATGAATGTGGGCCCTTGTAGACAATGCTACAAGTACACAGTATCTGCCATAAGAAAAAAGGAATGAGAAGCCACATCCTGTCTTGTAGGTATGGGAAGAATTACCTGGAGTTGTTAATTTTCCGGACTTAATAGTTCCTTGTTACAGACATGGCACATGTACTTTGGCAACTACGTGTCATCAACCTCTGTGACAATTGAAATAGCTCACAGTGCCACAGTCAAATTATGTAAACTTATTTGATATATTTGACAACTGGTGCTGGTAGTCAAGATCTTATCTTACTTAAGATTATAGCTTCAGTAGTGAATGTGTCAATTAGATAATGATGTAAATGATGAAATCACTTTTCTTGTCCAACACTTACCAATGTGATGGGAGCTAGGGGAGAAAACGGGATTAGATGGGACAGTAGTTCTAGCTGTAAACAATGGATGCCAAGGACCGTACATATGAATTTGTGCACTGCTGTAGTTGACATGTTGAGTGTCCTGTCTGAGGAGTGCTTTAGGTAGTCTGGTGTGCGTTAGAGCCTTGAGACTTGCCAACTCAAAAAATAAATTTTGAGGAGTGCATTCACAAGAATGGAAGGGAATTAATGGGGGCCCACACAAGCATTGGGGTATGAAAGAAAGAAAGAAAGAAAGAAAGAATTTTAACATCCACGAGGCCAAGAATAGCCTATGGGACAACCTCTCCAATCTGAACCAACTTCTGAAAAGCAGGTCTGTGCCTATGCAAGTCGATGATGAGTGTGCCCAGCTTCTCTATATGTTCCTTGCTGAATAAATTATACCATGTGTTATCAGTTAAGATATTGACAAATGTAATGTCCCCTTCTCGATGATGTGCTTTCAGTGGTCCATTGGCCTATTCTTGAGACCCGTAGGCTATGTGGAATGAAGAATTAGGGTTTCAAACATTGGTGAAGCGAGAAATTACTATTTTTAGTAAGTTAGGGGTTGGCTGTTTGGATGATGCTGTCTTACTGAGCTTTTCATGCTCTGTCATTGGGTGCGAAGATTATGTTTTTCGGAGTAGTAATTCATGACTTACTATTTTTAGTAAGTGGCAGTATAGAGCATTTCTATTTTTGGCAATGGAGAAGGTCTTGATCCTGCAACAGTTCTATGGTTTTCTTTACTCCGCTTCATCCTGGTTGTGTTGATGATCAGTAAGGGAGGCATAAGTGATTTAATTAAATATTATTTCCTTGTCTAAGGTTTAATATTTAAATAATTGCATTTACTGATTAAATGTATTGAGGATGACTTAGGGGAAAATAATTAATTGATATCCATGTGTTTTTCCTAAGTCAAACGGCATATTTTTGGTGGCAATTGGATGGATAAAAACATCTCTTGTTTTATGTTTTTTATATTGCAAAAAAAACGCCACCATAAGGCAAAGTTTGAACTTGCCTAGGAAGAGGGAAGTGGGCGCCATGTTGGAGGACTTGAAACGAAATGAAAGGGAATTTGAGTTGAATTTGGGTGCCATTTTGCATTTGAATTTGAGGCAGCTTGGAGTTATAAATACGAGCCTTGGGCTCTCATTTTGCTCATCTTGAAGAATTGCATCGTTATGTTGCCGGATTGGCGTATGAACTTTGAAGCTTCGGAGTGTGGCTCCCTAGTGTTTCCAGTTTCGTACTTGAGATATAGTACCTAGGTGTGTGATGTATTCTATGACATTTTCAGTGCATATTTCAGTGTTTTGGAGTTTGGAGTGATTTCTGGAGTTGTTGGTTTCCCTGTGGTTGAAGCAAGTTTTCGATCATATCTCTCTGCCCGAGCGAGCGATCATTTTGGGTACTGGTTTAATCTTCCTTCTTGCTGTTGGCGATACATCTTGTAAGTTTGTAACACCTTTTTTTGAGTTTTGAATTTAATATTGCAAATTGAAATATCCTAGCTAGGTGTGGGTTTTGGAGAGTGCATTGGGATGCGTGCAGGGTATTTTGAAGTGTTTTTGTAGCTCCCTTTTGGATTGTCTTAGTTGCTGCTTGTCTAGTATTGCTTTGGGAGTGATTTGGAGTGAATTGAGAGAGATTTGAGTGAGATATGAGTAATTTAGTGAGTTTATGGGTTGCTGGTTATACATTTTCGGCTTGTTGTTTTGGTGTTGAATTAGTTTGATGATCATTATCTCTTGTGTTAAGTAATATACTTCTACTCTCACTTTCCTCTTTATTGTAAGGTTAAGTAGTAGTACTACTAACCCATTCTGGATTGTATCTTCATATCCCGTTGAAAAGTGAAAGAGGCTGGCTTGCCGCCTATATCTGATAATTTGTAATTCAGTCCTCCCACCGCATAAGTGGTTGAGGGATATTGGTTGTAATGATCCTCCCGCTGCATAAGCGGTTGAGTTGAGTAATTTGTAATTCAGTCCTCCCGCTGCATAAGCGGTTGAGTTGAGTAATTTGTAATTCAGTCCTCCCGCTGAAATATTGCGGTAGAGTGATTTGTGTTTGCAGTGTTGTTCTCTTGGCTGGTTCACCGCCAAGTTCCTTGCTTTCCCGCTGGATAAGCGGAAGGGGCTGGCTTGCTGCCTAGTATTGTACTTGCTTTATAATTTCCAGTAGATTGGTGAGCTAACAAACCCCCAATCACCGTATGCTCTCACCTTCCCACATTGGGCACTTGGTGATCAGAAAGTGGAAGGGTTGCAATTTCAGCAAGCATTGAGATTATATTTTCTAACCTTAACGGGTTATGTGTTTGTTTGTAATTCTTATTGCACTTAAAAAACCAAAAAATTATTCAGGATATTACAACAAACTTATCCCTGTTGTCTTTAAGTGCTTCACACTCCAACATAAAATGTTTTTCAGTTTTCACCTTCCCGGTGTTGCAAAATAGGCAAACTCTTTCTTCCCAAGTCTCTTTTGGTCTTTTCCACCGCCCGGTCTCACATCGAAGTTGGTGAGAGTTGGTTCTAAGCTGAGCAATGAGGATTTTAGCTCTCCAGGATACATTAGCCCCTATATAGACTTTTTGGAGATGATCATAAGTGGGTTTGAACTCATTGATATAGTATTGTTTCTTTCTACCTAACCCAATACCCCAAATTTTTTTGTAGAACTTATCCATAACGAATACCTTTAACTCCTTGCTGTTCGTGGGACACACACTCAAATAGATGTTCCATTTTTTCAACCATTTAATGTTTTGCTACATCCATGACTTCTTCCTTTTGCACAATACATCAGTGACAACAACCTTAGGCCATCTATCTCCTCCTAATTGCTCGGTTCTTTTTAAATAGCTAATGAGACGCACCATAGCAATTGCTTCAATAGGGGCAGCTCCCACTTCACTTAACATGATATCATATGGAACTGTACTTTTAATTTTGAACTTGCTTGTGATTAAACGTTTTTGAATTCTCTCTATTTGTTTCCATTGAGAGAGCGAGGTACTGCTGGCCCAAATTTCACATCCATAAAGAACAATAAGCAACACCAAAAGCCCAAAAAGAGTTTGGATGGCGCTCCAGTCCCATAGCTCTGCCTCCCTGCACTTATTTTGAAGAGCATACAATGCTTTCCAACCTCCTAAAGTTCTTTCCCACCTGCAACCTTCCCAACTAAGATTTTTGTTAAAATCAATCCCAAGGTATTTGTAATCTGTAACTTCTCCAAGAGTGCTGCCTTCAAAGTAAGATTTATGCTGCTTTTGTTTCCTTTTATTTGAAAAAACCATGACTTTCGTCTTGCTGATGTTAACTTGCATTCCCGCCGTATTACAAAAGCGCTCAAGGGCAAATAAATGCTCTTGCAAACCAAGGGCAGATTTGGCAACCAAAATGAGGTCATATGCATAAAAAAGCAGCCTTATAACAAATTCACCCGGTTGAATACTTTCGCCATTTTGCATGTTTAACCATTCTTCAAGCTTGTCAATGAATAAGCCAAACAAAGTAGGAGAAAGAGGACACCCTTGTTTCACCCCAATATCACTTCTAAAACTGTTTGAAATGCCATCTGAAGTTTTGATTTTCACTTTAACATCTTCATAAAGCCTATGAACAACAGCTCTAAGATGAACCGGAATACCAAGTTCTTCCATCGTATTCCAAAGCTTATCTCTAGGGACTGTGTCAAAAGCCTTCTTGAAATCAACAAAGCAACAAAAGACTTCTTCCTTCTTCTCCCACGCTTTTTCAATGATGTGTCTCAAAGTAATACCATGGTCAACTGTGGAATGCTTAGGTCTGAAACCAGCTCGACCCTTTGCACGTTTATGATTTTCTTCCGCCCATTTGCTGATTCTATTTTCTATCATGCTACCAAAGAGTTTAGCAAACAAAGGATTGATCATTATGGTCCTATAGTTGGAAGGGTTATTAACATCGCCGCTTTTGAAAAGAGGTACAACAAGACTTGTTGTCCAATCTTTAGGAAACCCATGGAGGATGATGTTATTGAATATTTTTTTAATATGAGGAGCAAGGACATACATGTCCCACTTGAGACATTCTGCTTGAAGCTCATCTAAATCTTTAGCTTTACCAACACTCAACTTCTTAATACCCAATTCAATCTCTTGCACAGTGAAAAGATTTGTGGAAATGTTGACCAAGGGCGAGGATGCCACCTCCATATCATGCTCATAAAGCAGCCTTGCATAATCAAACCATTGTGTAGATGTGATATTATTTTCAATCTGCTTCTTTCTTGGTTGAAGCTCTTTCCAAAAAAGTTTGGGATTATTTTTGCCAAGAAAAATTAGCTCCACTCTCCTTGTGATCATAAAATCAGCTTTCTTTTTCTTTAAAATCTGCTTGTAAACTTTGATGTCTGTCTCTTTTTTATTTGACTCTCTTAAACTCCTAGCCATTTTGCATTCCTCATCAAACCATGCATTCATTGGGAAACAATTTGTCTCAGATTTTTTGTTTTTTTGTTCTTTTGCACTTTGAGAGAGCCACATGTATCAGATTAGTTAATATATGACTGTTAAGACCATGACAAGTAGTTTTCTCCACCTTAAGAAGCTTCTCCAAAGAAGCCTTGAAGATACTAGCATTTTCTTGTGTCAAAAGAATTTTGCCCTTTGAATGTTGTTGCTAAGATGGTTGAATTTTCTCCTCATATTGCTTTGTTTTTGCCCATGCAAGACTTAAATAAATTGGCATGTGATCTGATTTGAGATCCCAAAAATGCTCACCAATCATTAATTCCTCAATTTTATTGCTTAAGTTATGGGAGCAAATTGCGTAGTCAACCACACTTGTCCCATTGTAAGTGTTGCAAGTGAAATTTCTAGATTTTGGCCATCTAATCATACCATTACAAATAATCAAGTCAAAGGTGCCACAAAGAGTGAGCAACTCTTCCCCAAACTGATTGCATCCTTTGGTGTCTTCTGACACTCTTTCCCATTGATGTTTTTCCTCTTTTGTGAGTCAAATAGGATTATGATCACCTTTACAGCTGAGAATGCTAGCTTGTCCACTTTTAGTTCTAGCATTGAAGTCCCCAACAAGAAGGACCTCACCTTGTTGGGAGAACGTATCAATGTCCTTTTTCAAGGCTGCAAAGGGGTCTTTGCTGTCTAGACCATATTTTTTTTGTAGATTTTGGAGACTTGTAGAGCAAAATAACATGCTGCAATCCTAATAATATTGCAATTTTCTGCGATCTTGAACCACAAAAACTACTTATTGAAATCCTCTTTTTCTAGCTAAATGAGACGCCCTTCTTTTTCTTTCACTTACACTATTATACCGCCATGACCTTTACCATTACCTGCTGCTTTGTTCCACATTGCCATTTTTAAATACCCTTCAAACGTGGGAGTCTTGCATCCTTCGTGCTCATGAGTCTCTACAAGACAAATGATGTCTCTACCTTCCGCAATAGGCCCTAACCAAGGTCCCCGTCTCCAAGGATAGCCTCTACAGTTCCAACAGACTAAACTTAGAGAAGCCTGGTTAAAACTTGATTGCTATTTGTCATGGAAAGCAAGACTCAGCGTTGAGTCTTCATTTCTATGTGATCTTATGGGCCTTGTTGCATTGTAACCAACTACATTTGTTGTTGCTGCTTTGTTGCTTGCTTGCTGCTTTGTCCTATTATGGGGACCGAAGTAGGCAATAACTACTTTGCCTTTGAATAACCATGCTCTTTTCCCTTCATCTCTAGCTGCTCTAACTTTTGTCAATTCAGCCCTTCTCTCTTCTAGCTGCCTCATAGTTAAATCTTCATCCAAGAAAAAACGGGAACCCCTCAAGAGTTGCTTCTTATTTAACAAGTTTTGCTTGTCATGGACACTTGGCAAGATAACTTTTATAGGCCTATTTTTCCCATTGCACAATTTGCCAACCCTCCATGCTTTGAGGATTTGACCTTTTCAACATAGCATATCTCTTAGAAAGTCTCTTGTAAGGTCAAGAGTGTGCTCATTTCTCCCATATTCCCTCACTCCTTTGATAATTACATTTGCTGCTCTACCTTGTCTTTCTTTGAGCTCATTAACTCGTGTTTCATCAACCCGATAATAATTTTCCCTCTATGTTTGTATTTTCCTGGCTGGTGTTGGCCCAAGTTTTGGTAACTTCTGAGAAACTACTTTTACCTTCTATGTTATCTGCCTTCTTATGCAAGCATGCTTGACCCAGTGTTTCATCCACCTTAACCTGAGATGCTTTGGCATTGAAACCATCTCTGTAAGCTGCTGCCGAAGCTTTCAAAATTTGCCACTCATCTTTCACACTTTGCCTTCATGTTTTGCCATTCAGACTTCCCAACAGCAAGTGCATCTTGTAATATTGACACTTGCTCTTTTAAAACTCTATTGTTGTTTGCTAGAGATTTACAGGCTGCTGTCAACACCTGTATCTTAGCCTCTTTTTCTTGCTCTTTGGCCTCTAAAGCCTCCAATCTCCTTTTGGCATTCATCAATTCTTGCACATATAGGTCGGACGACCAAGTGAGAGGAGTGGAATTAGGGCTATAGATGGCAAAATCCTCAGAATGACCTTACAAGGTTTTATTCTATTATCAGGGAAGCTTGGTATTGGTTGGCATCTTCCTCAATGATGGTAATGATTTCTATGGCATGTCTCCATATTTAACAACTCAAATAGTAGAATGTGATTTTCAAGAGTGAAGGAATTAAGAAGGCATGTACAATTCTCTTTTGCTTCAACCTGCACATTTGCTTTAAGAGTGAAGGAATGTGATCGTGACACTGTATATATTCATTAAATTCTTTCCCTGGGAACTAAGAAGATAGCATGGCTATAATATTTTTTAATAAATTATGAACAATTAAGTATTGGGATTGACTTGTTTTTAGAATATGGATGACCAGAAAAGAAGATGGAAAAAAATTCTTATATGCAGGTCAGGGAAAGAGAACCCAAGGAGAAGCACCTGGAAATATGCTTCGACCTGCCATATTATATATAGTAGCAGAAAATATGCTAGAAGGGTTGAAGAGGGAGAAAGTTTTCATAATTTGTTAACTGAGAAAGCTCACTACTACTGCAATTTACTTCACCATAGATTACTAGTAACAGATGGGCTTGAGTTTTATATATGTGAAAGAAACCCAAGTGATTTGTTTTGTGAAGATTTCTTATACAACAAAATAACTGACTTAAAAGGGGACCCTATGACACAACATTAACTTGAACTATCAGAAATGCATGGATAGTGTGCCATGCCATTCTATGCAAATGTGAATTGACAAAGTACCTAATGTCTTCATAAATTGTTGTAGTTAGGAACTTAAGATAAGTATACCAAACATTAACAGCCCCATCACAAGAATGTATTTGCTCAGATCACAATCATCATAAGCGTTTTAAAGTAAACACTTAATATATCCAAGCGTTTTGATAAGTATGCAATGACCAATATTCGAAAATCTGCACCCTAACATCTTTGATACCACACGACATGGTGTGACCCTCTCTAAACTTACTGCATATATTAGTAAAGGAACACACATAGACTTAAAAAGAATTTGCCAACAAAAATAATGCTTTAAACTCTTCATTAGCTTGAAGGGAATAGATGTACAATGAGAAGGATGTGTGCTGACTGTAGAGGCAACATTTGTCCAGCATATTCTGGATAAACATTTGACTGTATTTATTAATTAATTGAAATTTAAAATCATGTCATATTTTGAATTTTAGTTAATTAATAAATATGGTCAAATGTGCATCCAGAATGCTGGATACACAATAGGAGCTGGAGAAGACTGAGTGCTATAATAAACAAAAAGAAGACTGGAAAATGCTAAAAGCTGAAATTGAAGTTTAGAATTATTATGAGACTGCTACATTACAGGAGGAAACACTACTACAAAAGTGGTCTTGGAGGACCATTTGGCTTCTCCCAATGGAGAAAGTTTGGCTCTGACCGGGTAAGTAATGGATATATGCTGGCTGCATAAGGCTGAGGGCAATCAGGAAGAATAAGTTAGAAAGAAAATGCTAAAACATGAAATCTGATTTTAGAAACATTTATGAGAGTAAGTCTTGTAATTTCCTCCTTATTGAGAAGAATTTGTGCCCACATTAGATTAGGAAAATCTTTCAAAAGCAGTCTCAGACAACCAATTAGCTTGTGTTAGTAGAACAAATTTGTATTTGACTAGGTAAGTAGTGGTTTGCTTCTTCTGATTGGTGCAAGTCTAACCATTGAGCAAAGTATTTTCATCCAACAGTTGTTCAGAACCTAGAATGGTAGCCTCTAGATTAATGATGGAAACCTCTTCCAAGTGATATGAGTTGTACAATGTGAACTGGCTTATATTCATAACATCATGGTTACCAACGTCAGCTGCAAACTCTAAGAAAAGCATAGCACCTGACTGCTTGGGGAATAGTGTAAACTGTAACATATTTGATGGGTTTCAATTTGTAAGTTTGTTTTTTGCAAGATCTTTGAATATCCAAATGAAATGAAATGCAATTATTAACTTCTAAACAATGGTGTAATTAATGACGGTCATGGAGTGCCGTCAATTTGGCTTGCTTTTATTGGACAATGTTCTGAAGCTGGGGGTGAAGCTTGGCAGTGTTTGGAACGGAGGAAGAAACTTTGTTTGTTGGTGGGACATATCTAGAGCTGAAAGAGGCGCCAATTTTTCATAGGCATCAGAGGTTGTAAGAAATAATTGAGCTTGGCTTGTGACAAGGCCTCTGCATGATAAGCCAATGGATGCCCTCCATGTGTAAGTAACACAAATACCAAAATAGGAAGCAATGGTCTCTTTTTTTGTATGGCCATCACAAGTCAAGGAGAGTAAGCAATGGACTATAGTAAGAAACTTCAACAAGAGATTCTTTTGCTTAAGTTAGGATCACGTCAACCTTATTTTCCTTAGCTTCCTGAATGATACCAAGAATAAAACATTTAAGCAAATTTACTTGTTCAAGTGTTGTTCTACAAGAGAGCAAAGAACAAGGTAAAGAAGAATTGAATTTACACACTTTAATCTCTTCTTCAGAATACCAATGCATTTGTGATGGCACAACACTTCTTGTTCTTATTGGTGGATGAATGAACCGAACACTTAATGGGGCTTCTTTGGGAAGAATTCTCCTTCAGAGTTTTCAATTTGATGCACATGAGGAAGAGCTTCCTTGTGCAGATCAATAGGCTGGTGTGGCATATTTTCCATTGCAATGTGAGCTGGAAGCATTTTCTTTTTGCTTTAGCTCATGTCATAAGGTTAGCTGTTGCAACAATAATGTACCCTTGTGTGAAAAAGGTTGTTGTCTCTCTACAAGTCTTAGTTCTTTTGATGCTGGCCTGCTTCTAAAATTTGTACCCATGCTGCTATGTGCACATCCAATGCATCATTAGATAGTTTGAACACTTGTTTTTTGTGGCTGCCCTACAATAACAAATTTGAGAGCGAGGTGAATCTTCACTACATGAGCAATATTTGTGATTTGATGCATACAGGTAGATGGGTTCATTTGTTGCAGCTGGGCAATGAATGCAATTGTGGTTTAAGGGAGATCAGCTTATTTAGAAGAGTCGTCTTTGATAGAGGCAAGTTGTGATGGTTTGGCATTTAGGATTAAAAAATGATGTACATATTAGATTAGCTGCTGTTGTTGCACACTTAACATTCTCAATAGGAGAATGTATGATTTTTAGCTGTCTTGTTTTCCTCAAAGTGCAGCATGCACATGTTGTTCTCCCCTTTGCTTGTGTTCAAAGGCATTTTTTCAGCTTGCTATGAGGACTAGTTATGCATTGTTGTTTGTAAGGCCACTGTGACTCCATGCCCAATGGGTTGGTAAGTCTACTAGATCCTAGTGTTTAGTAGGAAAACACCCCCTAGATGTCACCAAAATGTTGTCATTCATGCCTCCTTTCCTGTTTGTTGTAGTTGATCTAAGGAATTCCAAGCAAGCCTGTATGTTCAAAAGATGCCTCTTGTTTTTTTTTTCTCCCCTTTCATGCTTCAGTAGGTTGCCCAGTTAGCAAAAACCTAAAATTGCCTAAGTGTCAAAGTTGTCAGCATATTCTATAGGTTTCAAAACTAGTGTTGGCTTCCAACAATGTTCTCACAATCTCATTGTAATCCGACATCACTTTCCTAACTAATGAAAATGCAAGGAAAAAATCTTAAGTGTTAAGTTGTTGGTGGAAGTTTACAAGGTTCTCACAACCTTGTTGGAACTTGACAACACTTTCTTAACTAATGAGAATGCAATGAAAAAATCTTAAAGTGTTAAGTTGTTAGAAGTTTACAAGGTTTCAAAACCTTTGCTGGCTTCTGACAAGGTTCTCACAACCTTGTTGAAGCCTGATGAGGTTGTCAAAAGTGATTCTATTGCCGGTGCCAAGTGCTGACACAGAAAGACATCAAAAAGAAGAGAAGGATTTGGCTAAGTAAGTTACAACTGAGGTTTATGTATGTTTCAAAATCTCTGTTGGCTTCCAACAAGGTTTCGAGTATCCATCTAACTATCGAAAAGGCTCCAAGCGCCAAAATAAAATATCTGATTTTCACGCCAGGGCATTAATTTCTTCTACCTACCATTTTACAACACCATTAGCACACTCGCAATGTTAACCAACCAACAAATCTGACGGATGCCAAAAATCAACTATCTTATGTGCAACCATGCATCTTTTATTTCTGCAGACCACTTTTTCTAATGTGCCATTCCCCATGTCGTTATTCTTAGCAGATTTTGTGAGTGGATTTGATCTTCTGCACTCAACCCCATGAGTCATCAAAGAAAGGAATGTTCCTACATGTCTAAGTTGATTAAATCTGTTTTGAAGGAACAGATGTCTGCAGATCATTGGTTGGGATGGCAGCTAGGGGTTGTGTCACTGCAACCTACCACTAATTTAATTTTGACAGTTTTGACATTTCCCTGCAAGAGAATGAAAGCTTTGTAGCCCTCATTTTTTTAGGTTCCTCCTTAATTTGGAAACAAAAGATAGAAGAACAGAATTTTCTTGTAATTTTTCTATTATCGCGGATATTATAAAATTGGCTCAATGCCTTTGAATCAATAAAAGTTGTTTGTTTTCACCTTTTCTCAGTTCTAATGTGTTGTCTCATTCATTTTTACTTCCATATATGAATGATAATTCATTTTTTACCTTCATATATGAATGATTCTTATCCCTTTGGAGAGCTGTATGTTGTGTATGATTTAATTTGCAAGAACTATCTGTGGATCTCCCCTTTCTGTCGTAGTGACTATCAAACCCCTGACTCACATACACACTTGCAAGAACTGGTAAAGTAGAGATCTGTGTGAGGTTTGGCAGTCTTTTATAGGTTCCATGTGCGGTTGTGAGCAAGGAGGAAATTCAATTAAGTCTTGATGCATCACCACCTTTCTCTTTATGCATTCTTTATCTCCCCTTGTGAACCACTGGAGAAGGAGGAGGCTTTAGTTTTAATTTGTGTTGAGTTGGATCAACACATTGCATCTAGGCTTGGAAAGGAACCAACTTTTTTTGGAGGGTTGATCTCAATAGCAAGGTCTTACACCTTGAGATCGTTCGTATTGTTGTTCTGAAATACTAAACCAGGTTCATTAAGGGTGTAATTTCAGGTGACAACATAAACCATTTTTTTTCTTTCAAAAAAGGAACTCAGCGAGTCAAGGTTGGGTTTTATTAACTCAGTGAATTGAGGTTCTGTTGTGACCTATTTCACACATCGCCCCATTGCAAATGGGGACCCCCTGTTTTTGCTTTTTAGGGTTCTACTTTGGCGTCGCAATTGCTAATCACCGGTCTTTTTACAATGAGGAGTTGGAGTTTTTGAGAATCCATCCCAAGCCAAGTTGAGAAATCAAGCTCAGAGTCAGACAAGTGAAATGGTAGATGATCAGTCAAGTCCTCCCAAGAATGTCAAGCATGGAAGATGTCCAAGCATGATCAAGGTTTGCCAAGGCATAAGGAAGTTGTCCAAGTCAAAATGTCTAACACTTGGTAAACTCCTACCCAGGGTTAACGAACTCATGGCAGTGGTGAATCAAACTCCTACCAGAGGTTAAGCTCATTCACACACAAGGATGTCTGATAGTCTTCAAGGTCCGCCTCATGATCGAGCAAAAATGTCCGATACTTGGTAAACTCTTACCAATGGTTAATTAACTCTTGGCAAGAGTTAGTTAAACTCCTACTTGAGGTTAGACCATGTTGAAAAAAAATAAAATAAAAAATAAACTAGGCATGGAAGTGTAAAGCAAGTTGGAAAATAAATTTGTCACATAAATTTTTTTAATTATTTTACAAAACTAAAAAAAATTATTTTCAAGAGAAAATTCCACACTTACAAAATTAAAAAAAAAAAAAATTCAAGAAATTCAAGAATTTTGGAAAATTCTAGAAGATTCTTTTGCTTTTTTGGCAAAAAATGAAATTTTGAGAGGAAAATAAACTTTCCATTTTGGAAAGACTTAAAACAAAAAACACAAAAAAATAATAAAATAATTCAAAAACCAAAAAAAAAACCCCCAAAAAAAACTTCTAAGTTTAAAAATCCTATACTCTATATATTTTCAACCAATTCATTTCACAATTCACTACTTAGGTTGAGAATTTGGAGAGCATTAAAGATAAGTTTTCTCTCAAAATTTGTGATTTTTGAATTTATGAAGAGAAATTTCAAGAATTGAAAATCTTCTAAGTGTTAGAGGTCAAGAAATTGAGTGCTTTCTCTGATTTTAAAACAGATTTTCAATGTAAAAGATAAATTTCAGTCATTTTAAGATTCAATTTGACTGAATTTTCTTACCTTTGTCTTATTTTCCTCAATTTTATCAATTTCCTAGCCAAACCCTTCACTTTCAATCTGCTTTTTCACAGAAACTTAACCTTTTGACAGGTTGAAAGTGAAATTTTCAGAAAAGAGGATTAAAAATTAGAATTAAAATCTGAAAATAATATGGAAATTTCATGTGTTTTTGCAGGTTAAGGCAGACAAAGGTTAAAGTTCGCCTTGTTTAGAAGCATGGAAGATCAAAATTCATGGTATAAAGGACAAATTTGCCCAAGGAGAGGAATGGCAGACAAAGGTTGAAGTTCGCCTTGTCTAGAAGCATGGAAGATGGCACATGGCTGTCCAAGTTGAAATTCACCCATGATAGCGGAACAAGGTTTGATCAACTTGGAATCATGTCAAAGCCTAAGCGCATGCAAGAATGGCACATAGACTTCCAAGTCCGCCAAGGTCGAGAAGGATGGCAAAGGCAACATGAAGTGGAAGCATGTCCAAGACACATCAAGGTCCACCTTGTCTAAGATGGCTAAGGCTCTTCAAAGTTCGCCTTGGCATGGAGTCTTCCAAGTTGGCATGACAAAGAGAAGATGAATTCCTTCCAAGCATACATGTCCAAGCATCTTCCAAGTCCGCCTCCTGCACAAGAAAAGTTTTCCAAGCACTAGCAAATTCCTACTTTTAGTCAAGTAACCCATGGCAGAGGTTCATCAAACTCCTACCTTTGGTTAGGGAAAAAAATTCAAAAAATTGAAGTGTTGATACCTTGGGGAGAAAAATTCAGAAAATTGGCTAAGTGTTGATACCTTGGAGAATAAAATTTCAAAATTTGGTTAAGTGTCAAGGAAATTCCCTAAGCAAGAAGCAAATCCACCCAAGGAAGATGAACATGACAATTTGAATAAGTATGGTGGAGAAGAACGACAGGACATCCATGAAGTCTGCCCAAGACAAGTGGTTGGTAAACATGGCATGACTTCTTCCAAGTCCGCCAAAGGCATGAGAAAATGAAGCTGTCCAAGCCCCTTCAAACTCTGCCTTGGCTAATGCACTCTCAAGTCCACCCATGATAAAGTGGCAAGGGGTTGACAAAGTCCACCTTGGATGAATGGCATGGAAGCCTCCAAGTCCGCCCTTGTCTAAGGCAAGCACAAACTAAAGTCCGCCTAAGACTATCTAAAGACTTGTCAAGTCTACCTTGGCAAAGCATACTCAAAGTTCGCCTTAGCATGATCAATATCCAAGCCTGCCTTGTCCAAGAGAGTTCCAAGTCCGCCATGTGCCAAAGGAAGTTGAAGTCCGCCAAGCACAAGGAGAGAATTAAAGCACAAACAAAGATGGCACATAGTCTTCCAACTCCGCCCTGTCTAAGAGGCTTCCAACTCCGCCTTGTCTAAGAAGACTCCAAGTTCACCACAAGGAAAGGAATAAAAGGAAAACATGAAATCTAAATAAAGCTGGCAAGCATGTTAACTTCTAAGTCCATCAAAAGCAAAGAAGACATTGGCATGAGACTATCCATGTCTGCCATGAAGAAAGCAAGGCATGGTTGGAATAAAGCAAGCTATACTTCAAGCCCACCTAGGCAAAGTTTGTATGACTTCCTCCAAATCTGCCATGAAAACAATGTTGAAAGAGAAAAGCAAAGGGCTTAGACATGTTAAGAAGAAAATAAAATTGCACAAACACAAGTCGATTTTGGCTAAGGCATAAATGAAATATGTGAAGATGCCTAAGCAAGAAATAAAATTTTCGCCTATGGCTCAAGGATAAGACATGAAGACAATCAATTTTGCCATGCCAGAGAGAGAAAATGGCTAAAGGGAAAAACAAATTTGACAAAGTAACACATGAAATCAAGGGTCAAACAAACAAACGGGTTGAAAAATAAAAGTTTGACACATAAAAAATGGCTGTATGAAATTTTCCACAACCAAAAGAATTAAATTTTGACTAAGTGTTGGAAGAGAAACAAGAAGAAAGAAGAAGAATAAAGACGGAAAGTAAGGAGAAAAATAAAATCCTTGTCCAAGGGCGGAGTTTGTTCTACTCAGCACAAGCCAGATCCTGAATTGAAAGCAAATCCACAGGCAAAGTGTGTCTGAGCATAGAAATGGTCAAAATCTTGGCTATGTTGGAGGATCCACATGAAGGTGTTACAAAATAAAATTGACTAGCCAAAATTTGGCGAAGTATGAGATACTTCACAAAAAAAAGTTCCAGCTTCCTCCATTGGCGTAGGCACAGTGACATTCTTCTCCAAATTCAAGACACTTGAAAGAGTTTCCAGGGATCAAGAAAGAAAAGTCTTCAGACTTGGCGAAAATATAGAAAGAAATTCTAGACTTCTTGAAGGATTTCATCTCCTAAAGAGTCAAAGACAAACTCCCAATCAAGATTAGATGGTAGCAAGAAGAATATTCCAAACAAATTTCCATAGACAATTTTTCGGCACAAATTGGAGAATTCAGGGAGGGCATTCAATAATCAGATTGTTCCAAGTCAACATGTCCAGGTCAATGAATCTGACTTATCCAGAAGCTTCTAGAAGGAACATTTCACAATGCAACAACCTTCTATTTTATTATTGGTTTATATTTGGCAAGAAGGACAAGTGTCCTTAGATGTAATTTTCTCATTGGTCGAGAGGTAGTTAGTTGTGCCAAACCCTAATTAGGGTTTTATTTTGTAATCTAGACCGTTGATTGAAAATCAATCCTAGTCATTGAATTGTAATTGGGGAGCCTATAAATTGAGCTCAATCTCTCATTTGTAAATTATGGGAGCATATTGAGATAAGTAATTGTTGCGTATGATTGCCAAAGTAATAAGTAATACATTGTTCGAATTGATGGTGATTACCTCTTTTATTTTGGAATTTGCATGGTTCTTATCCCTCATCATAGTTTAGATCTCATTTTATGTATGTTAGATGAATGATAGATTTGATAGTATAGATTGGTGAGACTTTGCTCATACTTTCTTTGGATGGATGATTTCCATTCAATGTGTAAAGTTATCCCGAGCTTTTAATGTGGATGTTTAACTTCCACTTGTAATAATATTATTCAATTGTTGGTACTATTCCTAAGTGTGAAAATCATAAGCACAATCCTAGAAGATTGCACGTACTTTGCCTAGTTGTCCCAATGTGGCGAAACAAAGTGCAGTTACCAGTTTCACCCAGTCTTTAGCGTCTCTTGAGTTCCTAGAATTAGTTAGAATTCCTAAACCCTATCCTCTTTTATCTTTTTTTTGAAGTCCTAAATCAGAAAATCCAAAAACAAAGAGCAGTCATTGATAAATTTGTCTAAGTCTGGCTTGTGAATGATACCAGTTGATAAGCGTAAGCCCCCCTTGAGATTTTCAGCATACACTACCCAAGAAGCTATCCCACTAAAGTCGCTTGTTCGCACATATAGACCTTGGAATCGCCATATGATCTTCTCGCAATCTTAGCATAAGCGGTGGTTTTTTAGGAGATGATAGAGTATCCTTGGGGTATTTTATTCTAATGTTTGGTAGATGATAAAACGTACACCAACAGGTCCCAGCCTTGCCAAGCATGCCTTGGTCTTGGGTTCACAATTCCTTTCTTGGAAATGCTGTTTGAGTCACATAACATTGGATTGAACTGAAATGAGGCTCCTTGTCTATCCTGAAAGTGGAAGGGGGTTTATAAGAGTTCTAAGTTGCTATATTTTCCTCAATGCTCAGTTTGATAATATTATTAACTATCAGAAGACTAGTTTGGGATAAAAGGATTGGCTGGGGCTATTTTTAGACCTTTTAAAGTACTCTATTGCAAAGGAGCTCTTCTAACATCTTTTAATAACCACCCTCAATTTTATTTTATTTTTTGACAATATGTAAGCTCAACATAACATATCAATGATGATATACTGCTGTCATAAAGTGCTTATACAAGTTCTGGTACAATATAAATTGCTGAAATGGCATGCTGATAAAGATAACAATGCTGATAGGAATTTGAACTGCTGAAACGCACCCCAAATCATGAAATGCAATCACCCAACTAGAAATAACAACAATATACATTAAATGGATGACTGGGAAGCCGGTGCAGATCTGCAAATGCATTGAAATCATGTTTCTAAAGGTCTGGGCAGCAAGGATGATACCTGAGAATCTCACCAATAGACATCAAACACACACCCAAGCTGCAACGTCATTTGAAGCCCTTCAAATCACTTCAAAACTTGCCCAAACATGAATACTGGAAAGATAAATCAAACTGTCATAACAGAATTGACCACACACTGTAAAGACTGTTGATCATTGAAATTTGTCCAAGTCTGAAAACTTACAAGTTCCTCCAAAACTAGAATTTGCATTGTAACTTCTATAGATCTGAAACCCATCTCAAACATCCTGACAATATACATGAAATATAACTTAAGTATACCACTTATACTTAAATGTTTATTTCATGTGTGGCCTCTTGTAATCATGATAACTCCATAGAATCAACAAAAACCCCTGTCAAACTTCATAGAAAATCATTAGCAAGCTTGGGCAACTCAAACCATCAAGAAGTATGACCTAAAATGTAGGCGATTTGACTTAGCAAGCTCATGCCTTGACCTAGGAAGAGGTACGGCTTTACTTAGCTATACAAATCAGCAAATGCACCTCCTTAGTTACTTCAAACCAGCATGACATCAGTCCTAAAGGTGTTGGCCAGACCAGTAAATCACTATTAACTTGTATGGAGTCATATAAAATCACAATAAACCTCCCATGTCACTTTCTCAACTGAAAATAACCACCCTGAATGGTACGTTCTCTTGAACTGTTGAGTACTTGACGCCTCACTGGCCAAAATGTGTTAAAGAACAATGTAATCAATGGTAGTTACAGGAGTCTAAACAGTACTTGCCACCTAAAGGTCAATCTCTATCTGAAATTAAGGCAGGTATTTCTAGTTTGAATAACAGAAGAACAAGATTAAATGCATCCATTATGCTCCTTTTGAAATCTTTGAATAGACCGTAGTAATATGTTGGGTCTCACAGTAAACTGGGATGTTGAAGATGATGTGGTCCTCAGTGTAATGCATCACCCCAGAATGATGTTAGTAGTTTTTTTTTTTCTTTTGTTTTTGTGTTTTGCAATTTTTTTTGTGTTTTTTCAGTTTTCTGATTTTTGGTGTGTAATGCTTGGTTCTTGCATTTTGGAAAGGAAATAACAAATTTGAATGCTGGAAATGAACAGTACAGAAAGTACATACAATCAATGGTAAATTTTTGAATTTTATTGAGACCAATTGCCAGTTACATACCAGATCAAGTCAGGTACAGGTTTGATAATGCTCATCAAATGCTAAATTAAACCTGATTTTGCACCAGCAATAGGTTCCTTTGGGTCTGATCTGGTTCTTGGGTCTGATCTGCCAATTCAGATCTGAGTCAGGTCTGATATGCTCCTTGTAACTTTTGAAACCCGTAACTTTTGAAACCCTCACATTTTCAACTTGGAATTATTGAATTTCGCTTCAGAAGCTGTATGGCTGGCTGTAGATATGAAGGATGCTGATAAATGGTGTCTATAATGGTTCAGATTTGCTCCTTGGTCAATAATACCCTGCCAATAATGCTGATGCAACCTGAGAATGAATTCCTCCTGCTGATTTTTGTGAATGAAGTAATATTTCAGACCCTTGGGAGATCTTCCACTCCTGTAGGCCCTCTGAATTGCAAGGGTTTTCGTCCTTACAACCTACAAATTTCACCCTGTATGCTAGAGCTGTGAAAAATTCCAATCTTCAGCTGTAAAAATGATGTCAAATATTGCCAAAAAGAAAGCTCAAATGTCTTTTTATTCCTCCTCAATCCCTAATACACCTTTTAGTTCATGACTTAATAAATTAATTTTTATTCTCCTAGGCTGGAGTAGCACTTCATGAGCCCCTTAATTTAATTTAATTTGTCATCTTTTAAAAACAACCTTATGTCTACTAGGGGTGCATGTTCCATGGTGGCCCCCTTTATTAGACACTTTATTAAAATATTATAAAGTTACTTTATATTAAATTATTTTATTTTATTTAATTAAAACATTAAAGTTAGCACTTTAATATTTTAAGTTTATTCTGAATCCATTCATTTGACCTCTCCAACTAGAAACTAGTGATGCACTTGGTCCCCTGGTGATGACTAAAATTAGTAAGCCAACTCTCAGTCTCCTAAAAAATAGGAAATTGTTTCTAGACACCTAAAATGGCTCATTAAGCCCCTTGCAATGCTCCAAAAGCTTCGGGTGGTCGACAGGCGAACTGCCAGTCTCCTCTTAGAAAATAGGAACCCCTCCTAAAAAATAGGAGACTTGCTTTGAGCTCCTGAAATGCCATGCAAACCTCCCCCAAAGGGCCACAAGACCTTTGAATGTGCTCCCTATCCACTGTATTAGTCTACGGGAGCCCTGTAGATAGGCTAATCCCACTAGAAATCATCTGCGCCTAGGGAGGGGAAATTACAATCAGTCTACTTTTATAGGAGAAATCATAACTTTCAAATTCTATCTTTGTCAGTGATATGGTAGTTTGTCTAGATTCTTATCTGATGAGCTTAGTCTTAACCCACGGAGTGGAACCTAGGATCAAATGAAAACAAAATGCTGTTGGAGATAGTTAGCAGAGCAATAGGGCCATAGGAAATCTGTGAATAATTTTCTTTATGGAAGGACAACTTGGGGCTGAGAAACTAAGGGGAGAGCCAGGTTGCTTGAATGATTTGATGATAAATATCCTTTCTATCACCTATTAAGCTCTCCTTTCAGAGGGAGGAGGTGAAGTTGCATCACATGAGTATTTATTGGGATCTTTCATGGACTTTGGTTATGCTTTTGGCTTTTATATTCCAGAAAGTTGTCTTTTGATGGTAGACATTGGTTGTTTGTCTTGTAGACATTTATTATTCAATGATTAACCTATTTTGTTGTTTTGTCATAAATATACATTACAGAGGAATAACATGGGCATGGAATTGACATGTAACATGTATTTGAACTCTATACTTCATGGTCTTCAAACAACCATCTTAAACAAACTTTATGAATTTTATTCTGGCTGGAATCTAATTTTTGTTCTTACTATTGAGTTTCCTTCGTGTTATTGGTTGCTATTTCAAGGTTGTATTTTTGACTTATTCTATTGGTATAATCTTTCCAGATCAACTTCTGACAAAAAAGGAAAATGTCATAAATATGCTAAAGTACTCATGGTTCGGCATACATGTGTGTATATTCTTAAAGAGGCAGAATCTTTCGATTGTAGATCTAAATTTATAATACTTTTGTGTAATATTTCTGTTAGACAATTGCTAGGAAGGTGTTACCTGTTAAGACTTCCTGCACTGTTCTGATATGGAAATGGATAAGAGAGGAAATCATTTCATCAAAAGATCAATTATTATGTTATCTTGTGATACTCTTTGTTATACGCTAATCAGATACGGTATAGATTACCATTTATCAAATGGATTTTATTATATATTTTCCAAATATAATTTCCTTATCAAGTGATAGAAATTGTGAATTTCAATGCCACGTAAAATGAATAGACTTAAAGTGCTGTAGTCTTTTGCAAAAAATTATTTTAATCTTTTCCTTATTAGGTTTAGCAACCTTGTTTTATGCTTTATTTATATTTATACCCTAAGTTACCGGTTCGGGTTTGGGTACCGGTTCGGGTTCGAAGAACCCGGTACGCCGGTACGGCAAAATTTTGAAAAGGGGTTTGGGTTCGTTTGGGTTCGTTAGTACAAAAACATGTAAATTATATATATATGCAACCTATAAGCATGAATTAAGATTAGCATGTCACATAGCATCATATAAACAACAAAACCAACATAAACTTGTAATCATAGCATCATGAATCCATGATCATACCATAACAGCATCATATACATCAAGTCTAATATCAAAATGATAAAATATTCAAGTATCATTGTTTCAACTTTCAACAATTTAAAGTTTGATCATTAAATGGATTCAAACTAAGAACATCCAAGTTTAATTTTTCAAACTGAGGACCTGGATTTTGCCGGCAACACCCCCAACGGGGTCAAGGGGCAGTGCCCCTTGCGGGGGTCTGGGGGCAGCGCCCCCAGCGGGGTCTGGGGGCAGCGCCCCCAGCGGGGTCAAGGGGCAGAGCCCCTTGCGGGGTCGAGGGGCAGCGCCCCTCGCAGGGTCCCGGGGCAGCGCCCAGGGCGCGCTCCCTGTCGCGGTACAGGGCGGGGTCGAGGGGCAGCGCCCCCGCCGCCAACACCAAATCACAACCTTCAAACCCACACGGAACTCCATGGCGTGCATCAGTTTTCTGTTTTTTTAAGACGTCTAATTTTCTACTTTTTAAGGTTATAACTTTCACTTTTTACAAGGCGGAATTGAAAAAAAAATTAAATTTGCATTGTTTTTTGACTTTACGGGCTGCCCAGCCGCCCAGGTTCGACTGGGTCCGCCCGGGTTCGTCTGGGTTCGACCCCGGGTTCGATTGGGTTCGACCCTGGTCGAACCCACTCTGGGTTTTTCGAACCCTGGTCGAACCCAGGTCGAACCGGACCCGTACCACGGACCCGGTCGAACCCGGACCCGTACCAGGGGGGCCCAGAGGCGAACCCGGTAACCTAGTTTATACCCTCTGTTTACATTTACTTTATTGATTTTATCGATTTCTTCCATAAAACCTGCCATTGTTTTTGTGATCGGTGCACCTTTGTAAAACAATGATTTTGAATGCTTATTTACATCAATCCTTGTTTTACTTGATATATTTTGTCTATCGTCCATTTTTGACCCCATTCATTGTTTTCTTTCTGCAGGAAATCTGAAAAATTAAAAGCATCTAAGCCCATTATGAACATTGCAAATCTCCGTCAGGAACTGCAGGACTTCATTTCTGAAGTGGGTCTTCCTTCCGATTCAGTGCCGTCATATAAGGAACTTTCACGTCATGGAAGGTTAATGTGAATAGCTTTTAGCACTCTTACGTATAAGAACTTAATAATAAATATAAAATATATTTATGCTTTGAAAAAAATTTGCATATAAACAAATAGCTATGTTATTTCTTATTATTCATAATTCCTTTTTGTGTGATGTGTCTGCAATGTGTATATTCTTTTATATACCTTTTCTTTTTGTCGCTATGTTGTAATAACCAAAAGAATGTACTGCCATTTAATAGTCATTTTTTAACACTTTCATGCTACTAAATGATGCCATTTGATTCTTTGATTTTTTTTTTTATGACAATCCCTATATTCCTTGAATGATGCCCTCCCATGCTCTAGCGTAGACCTGATTTTATCACTTAAACTTCATCATCCAAAATTCTTATTCAGGTGCTGCAATCACCTTTGGCCTGGTATCTTTACACTTGCCTCTAAGGAGGCTTTGTCATCCCCACAAATCCCACATCAACAAGGCAATACATTGTAGTTTCATCTGCTATGTCAGCTGAGCAGTCACCTCTCATCGGAGAGGATTTATATACTTATATTATATACCATGCCAACTTCACTGTTATAAAGTTATCCTTTCTGTGAGCTAAAGAAATAGATGCTATTTAAACATGCAAGTCCCCAACATATCCTTCCCTACACCTACACACACAAAAGGCTTCATTCTCCATTGATGAAATGTAAACAAGGCTCTGATTCCTCAAAGAGACAGCCCTAATCTGCAGATTTATGGGGTCATATGCAGGACCTAAAATTCTAAGGTATGGATTCAAGAGAATTGGAATTGCACATGCTTAGAGGAAATAGATGATTTCAAAGGGTTATTTGACAGCTATTTTCACTGCAATGAAAGTAAAAGATCAGAATTCCAAAAATGGACCATACATAGTTCATGAAAAAAGCTGGCAAAAGTTTGCTTGTTTATGAAATATTGTTTCTCAGCCTTCGACCTTATGGAGGATTTACCAAGCACAGTCTTAATATGGGTATGTTACTTCTCCAAGTGAATGCTGGCATTGTTTTACCTTAAAGAATATCTGGATTACCATTGGGGATGGACAAAAAGCCTTAGAAGTTACACAAAACTCAAGAATCCTCATCTATCCAAGAAAACGGGTTAATATTGATTTGGATAAACCTTTAATTGGATAGATGACACCAACCACCCACCGGGAAGGAGGCTCCATCAAAAGGCCAGCTGATTTCTTAATATGGAGATTTGTAATATTCCCACTTATTTTTTTGGTTTTCAAGCACAACAATATTACAATGCACCCATTAAAGTTAGGAAATATAATTCCAATGCTACTGAAAAGTAACCCTTCCACTTTCTGATCACCAAGAGCCCAATGTGGGAAGGTGAGAGCATACGGTGACAAGGGGTTCATTAGCTCACTAATCCGCTGGAAATTACAATGCAAATACAAAATTGGGCGGCAAGCCAGCCCCTTACACTTTTCAGCAGGATGAAGAACACAAACTTGGCGATAAACCAGCCAAGGCAACAAAAGCATAACCGAACCAAATCACTCTACCGCTTATGCAGCGGGAGGACTTTTAAATAAAACTATCACTCAACTGCATATCTCAGCAAGAGGACAATATCACTCAACCACTTGCTCAGTGGGAGGACAAACTGAATTACAAAACATACAGGCGGCTAAGCCATCCTCTTCCACTTGTTCAGCGGGAAATACAACATAGAATGAATTGGTTAGTACTATTGAGACAATTCTTACAATGATAGGAATGTGAAAGAAGATAGAGTGAAGTACATCTCTTACAAATTCACTAACACATTCTAACCAAGAATACTACTTGCTGTTCTGAAATCAGATACATGGAAAACGCAGAACTAGCCATCCCGAAACCCACTAAATTGCTTATAGTTCTCTCAAAAGCCCATAGAATCATGCCAAACCAGAAGCAAATGAAGCGTATGACATAAGCAAACAAAACAATACCTTGAAACTGCAACTGGAGAGCATCAACAACAATGCACGCAACCCAAGGCAATTTTGGGAATGGCGTTTTTGCAGAATAGTTCAATTTGCAACTAAAAAATGGAGAGTTCTCCAAATGCCACGCTAATATAGGAAAACTATCGTCTCTTCGGTACACTTCCAATAAACCCTCACCCAAAATGATGCACTCAACACATCGGTAGCTACGAGCAAAATGCACTTCAAGCCATCACACCAACAACACCCAAAAAACCAGCAACACACAACTTCTTCACCAACACACCCGAAAATCACCAAAAAGCTCACAACTACGCACCACAGCTAGGAGTGATGTCTCACACTCGAAACCGGAAGGAAGGATCTAGGAGGTATTCACCCTCAAAGAATGTCTGGAGTCATTCCGATAGCATAACGATATATTTTCTCTGGATGCCCAAATGAGGAGCCCAACACCTGTTTATATAGCTTTTCCATTTTGAAATTCAAATGAAACTGCCTCCCAAATTCGCTTCATTCAAATTGCATTTCATTTCAAGAGGTGGACCCAGAGTGGCGCCCACTTTCCTCAGTCAAAATCACGCCAAGGAGAGGGGGCCACGATTTTGGCATTATAAAACTTTTTAAATATAAAGAATAAAGTATCCTTTTAATCTCCAAATAAATCGCCCAAGCATGACTTAGGAAAAATATCATATTTTGCACAATTTCCCATAGCATCAATCAGTAATAAAATAATTAAATAATAACCTTAGGATAAGGAATAATATTTAATTAAATCGCTTATACTTCCAGTACTGATTATCAACAGAATCCGGATGAGGCTGAGCAATGAGGATCACTGAATTGTGCTGGATCAGGACCAAATCTAGGATTGCCAAAAATAGAATGCCCCAAACTGCCACTTACTAAAAATAGTAAGTCATGAAATAATGCTCCAAAAATCTTTATCTTCGCAACCAGAGAAAGATCTTGGCGAGCTTAGCAACTCTGTACCATCCCGACGGCCAAACCCTAACTTACTAAAAATAGTAAGTTCACATTCCACCTCTAACAAGTCTGGTCAGAACTCCAAGGAACATGGGAACCCTTAATTCATCTTTCCACATAGCCTATGGGTCTCCGGAATAGGCCAATGGACCACTGAATGCAACATCACTAGGAAGGGGATATTACAATCCGCCCTTCTCAAAAATGCTTGTCCTCAAGCAATCGCAAGCCAGGATGCTGTAAAACCTCCTTATTCTCCCATGTAGCATCCTCCACCGGTAAGTTCTTCCACTTAACCAAATATTCTCGGATGGTCCTCCTCCTCAACAATCGTTCCCTGACATCAAGGATGGCCTCAGGAACTAGCACCAACTCTCCCTCTTTATCCAAAGGAGGCAAATCAGAAGAGACTATCACATTGTGCCCAAGCGCCTTTTTGAGGCGTGACACGTGGAAGACATTATGTACTCGGCGACTCGTTGGTAGCTCCAACTCGTAAGCCACAACTCCCACTCTCCTGATGACCCCGAAAGGTCCATAAAAATGTGGCTTGAGTTTTTCCGCTCCACTCTTCTTGAGAGTAGACTGTCTGAAGGGCTGAAGTCTTGGGTAGACCATATCATCCACCTCAAATGAGCGCTCAATACATTGCTAATCAGCATACAACTTCTGTCGATTCTGAGCAATCTGGAGGTAATCCTTCAATGCCTTCAGAATATCTTGACACTGCTGAACCATATCCCTAGCCTGAGGTGCTCTACTATCTCCAAACACCAAATTAGCAAAGCTAGGGGCCTCATAACTGTAAATTGCCATGAAAGGAGACATCCTAATGGACATGTGATGAGTGGAATTGTAGCAGTATTCACCAAGATGGAGGCTATTGGGATGAAAATCCCTTAGCCTAATTCAGGGATTATGATAATCCTTGGGAGGCAATATATACTAAGTATTTATATGTATATATATGTTATGGCTTGGGTGTCAAAGGCTCACCCAAGAAGAGACGGATCTGGTCGGTCCTCTCTGGTAGACTTGGATGATGAGATGCATCATCCAAGGCAAGGAATTGATCATATATGATGGTCTTCCTTGGTAGGCTTGGATGTAAGATGTTACATTCAAGACAGGAATCGAATCATCCATCGACTTCCTGGTATGGCTTGGAACCAGGATGGGTTCCAAGAAGGTGGGCATTCCAACTGCCTATGGACAAGTACCAGTACTGCATTCGTATCCTTCTTATTAAATAAGAATTGAGATTAGCTTTAATTAAGTAATTGAAGTTTAATTGCAAATTAGATTAGTTATATATATGTATTTGTTGCATTCTAACAGTTTGTTTTGCAGGACAGTGATCTCTAATTAGTAGGGACATTACAGTAGATGGGAAGAACTGCATTTATGTTATGGTGGATAGGTTAACTGAGTATGCACATTTCTTTGCTATTCGTACAAAATATAGAGCATACTAGGTAGTTGATTTTTTTTTTCATAGAAGCCTTTAGGCTACATGGTCTTCTTAAGAACATTGTTAGTAATAGGAGTAGTAAATTCCTCAACTCTTTTTGGTAGGGGTTGTTTTGCTTGATTAGTATTGAGATCACTTCCAATACTTGTTATCACCCACAAATAGATGGATAGACAGATAATGAATAAGTGGTTTGAAGGGTATTTGATAAACTATGTCATAGTTCAACGTGCAACATGGGTCAAGTGGGTGAACCTTGGAGAGTATTGCTAGAATACCACCCATCACTTGTTTGTTGGCATGACTCCATTTATGGCTTTGTATGGATATAATGCATTGAACTCCGTTGATTTGGTTTTCACTGACAGCAGGTTACCAACAACTAGTGACTTGGTGGAGCATGGCTAAGACATTTTGAGGTCACTCGAGGATCATCCACAATGGGTCCATAATCAACAAAAAAATTATGCATATCAGCACCTCGTCAAGAGACCATTTGAGCTTAGAGTCACTATAATTCTATGCTTGCAACCATATGAATGTACTTCCATTAAGCGTAGTGGTGCTGAAAAGCTCAAACCTTATCTCTATGAACTTTTCAAAGTTTTGAGAAGGGTTGTCAAAGTGGCTTATAAGCTGGAGCTGTTAGACTATAGCTAGAGTCACAATGTTTTCCACGCACATTGCCTCAAAAGGACATTTGGCCAGGATATTACACCATCAGTTGATTTGCCATCCTTGGATGATAAGGGTAAATTCATATTGGTTCTAACTTCGAGGGGCCATCATTGGCATAGAGGAGAAAAGAATAAGGAACAAGATTGTTGTAGAAGACTTGGTCCATTGGAAGAACCTGTCTGCCAAGGATGCTACTTGGGAGGGGTTAGAGATTTTTGAACTCTCATCATCATCTCACTCTTGTTTGAGGGCAAGCAATTTTGGGAAGAAAGGATCTGGAAAATTAACTTTCTAATCCTTCCTAATTTTTAGTTCTAAGCTGGTATGCAATGTAGCTGTAGCAGTAGATTGGTCTGTAGTCGTTTTGGTTACCTTTCTAATCCTTCCTAATTTTTAGTTCTAAGCTGGTATGCAATGTAGCTGTAGCAGTAGATTGGTCTGTAGTCGTTTTGGTTATCTTTTTATTGGAACACAGATGGCTGAGGCTGTCAGTAGGTGACTTAGTCTACCAGTTAGGTTAGTTTTTTCTGCATTTAGAGAACAGTCGATTCTTTCTTTTTTGGATATTAATAGTCTTGAATTGAGAAGAGTTCAAACCCTTCAGTTTCTAACCATTTTACTGCCTAAGATTGAGGTTCAACTTATCAGTTTGCTGAGTTAACTGCTACTGTTTGAAGAATCACTACCTAGGATGGTGGACTGCATTTTGAAGGAGTATGATAAATGCCAGAGGAAAAGGGAAAAAGCATACTCTTGAAGAACAAAAAAAAATCCAAAACTCAGTTTCTGAGGCTCCTACAGCAGCTTTAGTGCTTGGGATGAAAACTGCAGGTGGAGCTACTATTCTCTTAGGGATGAAAACCTCAGGCAGATCTACTATTTTCCTGTGGAAAACCCTTAGGAGACAATCAGGGGAGTAGGGTGACTGCAGATTTCTGCAAAGCAAGGCAACAGCAGGGATGTGTAGCATATCCAGGACCGCCAGAACATGTAGTTTGCATTCTGTAGACAATTAAGGAGCTTCAAAGGATATCCATTTGTTTGCTGGGTACACCTAGTGAGTTGTACCAGACCAGTAAAGTAGTTTTCCATTGATTGTATGTGTTTGCATTCTGTGTGCAACTAGTCTAGGACATTTCATGAAATGTGACCAGCCTTCAAGTGCTGGTGGGTTTTTAAATGCTTCTTGAAGTCAAGTGCCTTTCCTTGTTTAGAGTCTTTTGTCCTTTCCGCCTCAAATTTCTATCTGCACTGAATTAAACTGTAATGGTAGCTTTCTTCTCCACAACAACCTGAAGCTAGGAATCAATATACTTTTGGCTCAATTCTTGTTTACAAACTGTCTCAATTCTTCACGCTATGCTATTACATTATGATCCTTGCCTGCTTGCTCTTATTTCTTGGAATTTTAGCTTGTGAAGTGATGAAAATCATAGCTGATGTAGGATTTCTAAGTTGGGTAATCTCAGCCTTTTCAATTTGTGAATGACAGAATAAGATGTTTATTTGTCTCACCAGTTATTTGTTATCTGTGGTGTAATGAACAAAAGATCACAATAGTTTCTCCTCCCATTAGATATTTATGCTCTTGCATGTCCAGTAGCATAGGTTGTTTTCTAAACTGTGCAGCATTTATGGAGCCATTTGTCAAATCAATCTCTACCGTATATGCCAGTGCAAAATAAATGTAGTAGTTAACCACAGACAGGCATGTAAGGAAGACCATCAGCCAACTGTTTCAGTCTCAAACAAGAGATCAAGAGAACTGGAGCATTTCTTGGCAAGACATATTATAATCTTTCTGCGAGAAGTTAAATTTGTCCGATTAAGATGGCTTTAATGGCTACATAATTAATTGGTCAATTATTAACATACATTTGTGAAAGCCAAACAAGTATTAACTGAGATGACCAACTCTTTACCTGCAGCGAGATTGTTTCTATATTTTCAAGATTTGATTAGACTTTTTAGTTGGTCTGTTCAAGTTCTATGGCTGGGGCACTCTCCTTATTAAGGTCTTTCAATACAGGATAAAGCTTCCTTATTGAGAAGTACTGATAATCAAAATTATATGATCATATGATGAAATAGATGAGGTGGGCCCCTTTAGAGGTCCGTTACTACAGTTCATGTGCTTCATATTGGAGATGACTCCTTTAACTATCTTTAGAATGGTCTTACATTAATTTATATAGAATCTATATGCACTATTTTCCATCCAGGTTGATAATCCTTTGTTTTAAAGTTTGAGCAAAAAATTACATAAAGGACATGAACATCTGAGAAGGTCCCAAGCACCTAACTATCACAGATTGCATAGTACAACATATATCGACCCCAAGTATAGGTCAATATATAGCAGAGACCAAGCAGTTAAGATTGCTTGTTTGATTTTCTGTTGTCAACTATAATAAATTTTATCTTTAGCAGTGAGTTTCATTTTATAGGGTAAATCAAGAACACATTATTGTGTAGAGTCTAGACTGTACATCCTCATGCAGGGTCTAGTCTCTATTGTACATACAGGGTCCCTGAACAGATAAAATTTATGATTGTCAAGCATGTAGAACTTCCAGACAGTTTTAATAGTTTGGGCAATCCTTCTTCTTTGTACAGTGATATATTTATATCCCTCTTGTTTTGTTTGTTATAAATTGATTCTGATTCATTTCAAAATTTCACTCCAGCACAAAATTTGGAAATTTGTTCAAAGTTTACTGCTGTACCTTATGATTGTAATCCTAAAAAATTTACGATTGTCAAGCATACAGAACTTCCAGACTTGCTTTTAATGATTTGCTTTGGGTAATCCATCTTATTTGAGCTGTGTTATTAGCCACTTATGCTGTTTATTATAAGCAGGTTCTGATTCTTTTCAAAGTAGTGCATCTAGTTAGTGTTTGGACATGTAGTACTTCTATATCAGTTTATTTTACTTTAACTCTAGAATTCATAGTTTTTTTTATTAGATGTTCCAGTTGCATTGTGGGAAATTCTTCCTGTATAGAGCCTTTTTTAAGTTCACTTTTTAGCTAAGGCTGCTTGCTATCTTCCTCTCCTAAATGTTGATCTCTTAGTACATATTAGTTATTACATTTCTGGTAGTTGATAAGTGTATCTGCATGGGACTAAAAATCTCAAACTTACTCTGAACCATTCTATTTATTTATTCGAAACTTGGAATGTGCGACAGAAAGGATCTTGCAAATGCCGTTAGACGCCGAGGGTACAAGGCTATAGCTCAACTTTTGACAGAGCCAGATGGAATTCATATCACAAAAAGTGAAGGAAAGAAGAGGACACACATAGATGATACTGTTAGTCTTGAGGGGGAGTTAAAAGATCCTGATTCCTCTTCAGTGGTGCAAGTATCTGATGTACCTCCTCATGACTACGGTGGTAGTTCAGATGGACCTGGATATTTCCATGAACAAAATTCCAATCTTCACATACAATATTCCCCAAATATTTGGTCATCAGGTGAATGTCCTGACAGTATCCAGGGCACTGATACAGTTCATATGGCTGAAAGCAACTCAAGTTATACCTTAAAATCGTCTTCTTATAAGTCTCTGCGTGAAAGGGCAGCATACTTTGTTCGCACTGGATATTTCCACTATATAGAAGGTAAATGAAATGTTTTCATTAGAAGCACATTTCAAATAGCTCATGAAATGATGTTCTTTTGTCTAGTTGCTTGATTTTTGTTGCTGACTAAATGGGTTAGCTGTTTTATGTAGAAAGAAAAGGTTATAGCACAGAGGCAGAATATTAGTTGCGAGTCTTTTTGGTACAACCTAATTTCAACAAATGTATACTAATCATTTTTTACTGGCAAAAAATGTGTCTAAGATTTTCCAGACAAGTTCTATAGTTAATGAACATGTCAGGTTCTCATATTTGATCTTCTGAAGAGTTGAAATCCTTTAGTTTAGATGGTTTGATTGGTGCATCTTTGTTGCAATGGCTTATTTTCTGCTTACAGCTTTTATAGCCTATAATATTCTTTTCTCATCCGATTGCCTTGATGTTTTGTCACTCTTGTTCCCTGAACAACTCTTATCTAACTAGTTTTCTAGGCTATATTTCCTTAGCTGCAATCTAGTGTGGATTGCCTTTGATATCCCTTTTGACATTCGTCATGGTTCTTGTATATGTTATACAAATTGATTGCTGATTTATTTTCTGAAATGTTCCTTGTAGTCAAACAAGGTGATAGGAAATTTCTCTCCCATAGCCTTTGGGAACTTGGCTTAGGACTCCTTGAATAGACTGACAATCAAGCTATATGAGGTTGCACCCTTAGTTTTCACTGTAAGAAATTTTTGGTTACAGGTTACTTATTATAGATGCACAGACAAACACTGCAGTTTGTAAGCTCTAGTAGCTGGATGGAGCAGCTGTTAAGCTCACATGATCTCACAGTGGGCTTGACACAAGGCTTCTAGCTTTCTAGTATTCAAGGAGGTGGCAAAAACATTGATAACAGAAGTGATATAAGCATTAACTATTACTTAAAGTCGAGAATCATAATTCTTTTCTTAAACTTGTTGATTTTTTCATGTAAAAATTCTCTGGAGAGGATATTTGTGTTTAAGATTATGGCTCAAAGATGTTCCGATACTATTTAAGATTTATGATATCTTGAAATAAATCTAAGGAACAATAACATATTTAGAGCAAAACTACCTAGTGCATAAATGAAGACCTAATATTTAAGAATGAAGGAAGCAGAATAATGTTCATCAACACTGTAAACTCTGAGCTTCTTGTGCTTCTGTAAAATGCAATGGAATTACATTTTATTGAGAGTACAAGAGTACAAGGTGAATATAACCTAAGGTCTAGGGTACAATAATCTATTATTTACACCAACACCCTCCTTAAGAACAACCTGGGTGGGTGAAAAGGATGGGTCTCGAAAATGAGACCATATTAGGTACTGATTCAAAGTTTGTATTTAATGGTTTGCCAGTTCTATAGGAGACTACAAGGATCTTGGTGGCAAGGTGTAGGCTGCTTGTAGCAATGCCATAGGGGAATGCAGCTGCTACAACAGTCCAACTAGCTGCCACTGCTACAGGCTAGCAACTGTAAGTTTGCTATAGTTGTTTAATTTGCTGTCATAGATGTTCACATGACTTTCAATTAGCATGAGATCCTTTAGGAGAGCAGTTGGGAGCATTGCCTTATAATAGAAAGGTTCATGGGGGTGATTTGTATTGCTTTTAGCAACTCTATAGGACTCAGAATGGTAGCTAGGACAACAAGACAATAGAGCGAGAGCTCTATATAAAGAATTTAAAAGAGATTATGTTTCTAAAAGAAACAATCATAAACTGAAGCTGAAAATATAAACTAACTAAAGACGACTAAGATGACTAAGATGACTATTAAAGAAACATTACAATATTCTAATACCCTCCCTTAATGGTCATCGTTCTAACTACCCAAAGAAAATTAAAGAAGGCTGCCCCTTCTTCTCAGAACGTTCTACGGCATGAGCCTGCCATCGACCCTGTCATTGAGATGACCCTGCCACTGACCCTCTCCGAATCTGGAGAACTTCTGGATAACACAAATCGTCCACAAACTTTTGTAGATGAGCATGACACCCCAAAATAGACTGCAAGAAGCCACAATTTTTGAGGAAAAAATCACCAAACCTTGAAACTGAAGTTTACAAAGCATCCTTTTTTTCTGAAAAAACGGTAAAAACCCTAAGACAAGAACACCTGTAACCATGGTTTTTGAGGACAAAATCATGCAAAACCCAAAATCCCACACGAACATCGTGAATTATAGATGACCAGGCACAATTTTGAGGTGAAAATTGATCAAAATTGGACATGTTTTTTGAGGTGAAAAATCAATCAAACCCACAGACAAAAACCCAAAAATCTGAGGCACAGATCAGAATACAAAACTTCGTTTTTGAGGAAAAATGGTAAAACCCAATAGAAGTTTTTAAGGATAAAAATTTTTAAAACCCTCCTAGAATTTTTGAAGGGAAAAAATTATTAAAACCCATCAGAATTTTTTTTAAGGGAAAAAATTTATTAAAACACATCAAAAAATTTTGTAAGGGAAAAAATTTATTAAAACCCATCACAAATTTTTAAAGGGAAAAAATCATTAAAACCTATCAGAAATTTTTTAAGGAAAATATTTATAAAAACCCCACTAATAATTTTTAAGAGAAAAAATTATAAACCCATCATAACATCTCTAGGCGACCAAACAAAGAGGCAGATTGCGTGCACTAGTCGCATTGTTGCAGGAAGATTAAGACATCAAATAATGCCCAACTCCACGAAGCCCTAGACTGTAGGTACAAAGGATCTTAAACCCGAGGTCACAGGATGCAGAATACAAATGCGGGTTGTAGATCTGAAACACCATAGTCGCGAACAAAAACCAGAAATCCGTGGGCATGAAAAAAATAGAAGAAAAACTCCATGATCTTCAAACGCAACGCCCAAACTGCCACCATAACACAGGTCCACGAATCCACAAAAAATTCAAATTATAGCTCCAAAAGAGCCCACAAAATTCTGCAAAGATTTCAGCAAAACCTCCAACGATTTATAAAAAATCGAAAAAACAAATTTCTGGAAAAATATTCTAGATAAGAAGAGGTTACGAATTTTTTTCTCAAAAATTTGCTAAATTTAATGAAATCCCATTGGCCCGCTTTGATACCATGTTAAAATATTCGATATTATTAAACAATAGAACGAGAGCTCTATATAAAGAATTACAAGAGATGATGTTTCTAAAAGAAACAATTGTAAACTGAAGCTGCAAATAGAAACTAACTAAAGACGACTAAGATGACTAAGATGACCATTAAAGAAACATTACAATATTCTAATACTATAGGACTCATAATGGTAGGTAGGACAATGGGAGTATGTTTGGATATCAATGCTATAAGTAACTTGATGGTGGTTAAAACATTATCGTATTGCACATGGGTTGAACCCATGCATACATTTGTGGCTGTGGATCAGTTTTGGATGAGCTGTAGTTGGGAGCTCATTTTGGGTAGGAGAATGAATAGAGGCAATATGCTTGCATAGGTTACTTGATGCAGGAAAAACTGTGCTCTGATACCACTGTAATATGCACCCTTGTTTTTTTATTGTTTTGTATTCTGTTTTTAATTTGTTTTAGAGAAGTAGACAGGTATGCAAAAATTGTTTTTACATTATACTCTTTTGCAATAATGAAAAGAACAAAAATATACCTCAAAATACAATATTTCAGAAATGCCTGTCAAGTATTTTCTGGTTTATTTCAGAACTAGTTTCACAATATTCCATCAAAATAAACACTACCAAAATTAACAAAACACGTTACAATGCCATTTCAAACATACCCATTAAATCTAGAGTATGTAATATTGATTTTGCAATTTTAATCAGCAATTGGGAACCCTTATTTTGGATGCCACACTCCAAACTTTAATCTTTTTGTCTCCAATAAGATTTCTTTGAGCTGCTCTATGCTAGGCAACCCAAATGAACAAGAAACCCTTCTCAAATAGAGGTAAACGCATTAAATCAAAACCCCATGTCCCTCCTGCAGGTATGGCCTCTAGCTGAAATGGTATAGCCAGAAAAAGAAGGTGATCTCCCTCAAAATATGCAACAAAATTCTTCTTTCTGTCCTCCTGAGACTTCCTTAAATCTATCCTAACATTCTGAGATCAATATTGCAGATATAAATCAATCTATGGAGACCAACTGTGATTCCTAAGTGAAATCGCTATTGAATCCTCCAAACCCCAACGCCAAAATCTCTTGCAATCTAGACATTGAAAGAAACCACACAAGGAAATTTCAAATCTGAAAGCACTTTGAAATACCTGTAAGATGTCTCCAATAAATACTAACCAAAGTAGATCTTTCACTGTGTAGCTAGTCTTCTTCAAGAGGGTTTTAGTCTTCAGGAAGGCAGAGATGGACCAAGTCCAAATCTCTAGAACCACGCAAGGTTTTCTCAGAGAGATATATTAGAAATAATAAACTCAACATATCAAATGAGCTCTACATCCCCCTTTATAAGTTTTCTATGTAAAATAAAAGTGCCATATATACAAGGTAAAATTACTGTTATTTCACATTCATTCACCCTTTGCAGCTGGTAACAGCAGAATAAAGGCAGCTGTTTCAGTCTTCTGAATGCATAAAGAGGCATTTTCTACAGTAGAACATAAAGAGAAGCATTCATAAAGCAGAAGGATGTTTGGAAAGCAGTAGCAGAAATTTAAAATGATGGGATGAAAAAAATAAGATCCTGCAACAGTCAGATTGGAGCTTTTTGCAGTCCCGAAGATGCCATGGCACCCACATTCCCAATAGACATCCCCTGTAGTGAGGAGTGTCCTTGGGAATTTGGGATATTCTCAAATTTTTGGATAAAGGGGCATGGGGTGGGGGCTTTTTGTCCTCCTGCACTAAATGTTTCTCCTTTCAGGAAATTTCTGGAAAACCCAGGGATGTGGGATGTCTTGATTCTCCTATGGCATTCGCCTTTGGGGGATATTCCCAAGAGATTTCTCCTGTAGTGAGGCGTTGTCTCTGGGATTTTTCCAAATTTTAAGGAAAAAGGGGATAGGGTGAGTTTTTTCTATTCCAGTCCCCCCATCCACAAAATGCCACCTTTTCAGGAAATGCCAAAAAACCCCCAGGTACACATCGTTGTGGAGCACTAGATAAACACTGGTAACCACTGGAAGATTAATCAATCCTTCCAATGGTGCCCCTTCCTATACTATTGTACATTCATAACTAGATCAATTTTCCAATTATGTAAAAAGAAATTTAACTTCAAAATGATCCCGAATCTTTCGTCATTGAATAATCTCAATGCATACAAGATACTTTGATGATTGTTGGTCATAGCCGAATTTTTGCCTGAATATGGGTTGTAATTTGGACCTATTTGGATACAACCCAGATACAAAATGACTATAACCCAGATACGGAATGAAACTGCAGTAGCTAATTCATATCAGCACGCAACACAGTAATCTTGATGTATTTTGAGATGTTTCCTTGCCATATCTATACCCATAGTTGTTAATCTGTGCTGAGTCCAGGAGTTTGCATGGAGGACAACTTGCAGATTAGCTAATGGACAGATCCATCATATTAACTTGTTAGTTTATTGAACATGTAGTGGAAAATGTGAAAGAAAAATGTAGAAGCACCGTCATATTCAAAGAGAGCATGGGATAGAAAATACAGCTAGTTTATTCATCATGAACAGGATATTATACAGATGTGTACAATGCTTGATTTGACACCAATAGTGTATTCTTGTTGGCTAAATCCAGAGATAGATTTGATGGCATTGGGAATGTGTTATAGAAGATGAAGTTTGTACAATCTGGTGAATATTTAGTGGATTAGAATTATAGAATGGAATTTAGAAATCAGGTATAAAATCGTTTGGTTCCAAGAACTGTTGATGTGCCGATTGTCTCAGCTGCTTGAACTGTTTCTTGACCTGGAAGATGAAGTGTCACTTGGTTGTTATTGAAACATGTGATTTGTTTATGTCCTTGTCCTGCCCTCTTGCATACAAGGAACCTGACTATTTAATGTGCACCTTGATGTGTTGCTTGCAAGTGCTCAATTTTTCTGAACTGTAAAGTGGTAATGTTGTGAGTCTCACAAGTTATTGACATGGGGCTGCAAGAGCCTTGAATCTAACCTGGGTGTCCTTGGATGATTTGTCTCTAACAAGCTGGATGTGTATGCAATGTACAGCAAGGGAAACCTAGATTAAGTTATCTACATAGAAGTCAATGGTAGACAATTCTATGCAAACAGCAGTAATTTTTGTTCAAATAAGAGTCAATTGATATAGTCAACCCTGTTGAACTTGCTTATGTTGCAGGATGTTGTGTTAATGTCAGCAATCAGTCTTCTGGCAACTCTTGTTCTGCCATCAAATTTTAACTTTTCACTGCTTAAAATAGAGAGAAAATAAATTATCTATCTGTCTATCTACTGGGGCGTGCATATAGGATGAATGACATTGGCTGTGGGACTGGGCAGGTTTGACTCTTTCCCATTGAGAGGCCCAACCTACAAGAAATGCTACTTTGTAGCTGAGACCTAGATAGATATCTCCACCTTATTGGCTATGTTGTAGTTGCATTTTGATAGCCCAAACCCCTTAATTTGAGTGTTGCATATAATGAGGTCTTCTGATGGGATTTATATGTAATTAATGTAGAAATGAGAAAACTTAGGGCTAATGTGGCACAAACTGAATCTGTCATCTACACCACTCTGTTTAATGCTGAATTTATTGATCTGGGCTAAAAGAGAGAGGATAAGAATTCTAACCTGAAATTTTACAATAAATTTGATCTTTTTAGTCCTTTCTTGGTCTAATATGTATCCCTTGTCTCATCTCATGCTTTACATAATCTACCATTGTTTGAACTTTAAACAGTTAGTGATTTCATAATGAAGGCATAATACTGTTCAGGCATTGTGAAGGCTCTGCTTGTGTCTGGGTATTCCTAATTGTGAAGTTCTTGAGATGCTTGGGACATTGCTGGATATAATTTCTGAGTTGTTCAAGGCCTTATTGTGCCTCTAGTTTGAGTTCAGTTTACCTAGTGTTTATTTGTTGACAAGTTCTCACCAAACAATGTGATGTCCCCACACAAGACTTTGTCCAGTATTGTATTATTAAGAAAACTCCTTGTATTATCTTTAAAAATGATACACTACATGGATAGGCTATTACAAAAGTCTTATGAATAAGACGATTTTCCCTTAAGCAAGGATTATTGATTGTTTAGAAGATGATCATAGCACAACAGATAGATGATACGAACAGCTCAGTCATATGTACCCGATGAAGTACATGGTGATCAACCTCAATTTTACTGGAAGTCATGAGTAATCGATAATGATTGGAGTAAAATCGAATATCAAGCATTGAACAGATAGTAGGTATGAATTACAACATAATGGTCCGTTTGCCTTGGTCAGATGGAAGAAGCCAAATATATTATAATATATACTGATTTGTCTTTGAAATATCAAGTACAATATGATACGCAGATTGGTGATTACTAAACAGATTGACTAAAGCATAAGCATTCGGAGAAAGTGATGACATTGTTATTAATCAAGGAAGTTCATTTTTACGGCACTTGAAATAGCAGAATAGACTGGGAAATGCATGCGATCTTATGGGGAAGAATAACATAAGTGCAAGCTATTTTATCCAATAAAGGGAAAAGAGATATTATGCAGTGAAGAGAAGCAATAGGTCAACTAATGTATAAACAGTGACTTAAGAGACTTAGTCTCGGTGTATGAACAGCCAGCGATCATAAAAGGAACAGGAATAAAGATAATTACAAGCAGCGACAAACAGAAATAAATGACAAATGCACAGCGACATACTATAGACAACGATTATAACATGTTGATGCAGCAATCTGTATGATGAAAGAAGCGACTTCATAAGGCAGTGTCTATATGGTGAAAGTGGTAGTGGTCTTATCAATAAGCAGACTTTAAATATAAACTACAGCAATTTAAATAAAAGAAATTAATATGCATTACAATGTGATGAAGTCCAACTAATAGGCAGTGACAAAATTAAAGAGAAGCATTAGCAAAAGTAATAGTGATCAACAAGCAGTGCTTATGTGAAAACAATGCTTACGAAAGCAAACAAATAAAGATTATCTTGAGAGGTACGATTTCAAGGTTCAAATCTTAATATAAGAAAAGGTGCAAATAACAAGTAATATGTTTGCTTGTTAAAAGAAGGTTTAAATTGATGAGGTGTTATTAGTATTGTTTTGGACATGACTTATTTTAAAGAGATATCTGTTTGCAAAACGACATGTCCTTTCAAATACACATGAATATATATAAGAGAGAAAGATTGAAAACAAAGGGTTTTTTTTTAATAATATATGGCAGAACTGAATATTATATAAGAAGGGAATATGAAAGGATGGAGTATAAGACCACCCGTGCTGAATCTGCACATAGACATTTTAAGGAATAAAAGAGTAAATTCAGAAACAACGATACACTGAGGTTTAGCCTCTTCATTCAACCAACAAAAAATTCATATTTATTAGTATTAGAGTAACTTGCCAAAGTGCTTTGTGGGCCCCACACAATAGTTATTCAGATTCTTGTAATAAAAGAATCCTAAAACAGTGTTTGCAACAATTAGAAAAGGTTTTGGATATTTCACCATTATTGTTGTGTTTTTAGCAGCAGATCCACTAGAGAATGGGATCCACTTGGAAGACTTTGGAAAATTGGTTGTAGTTTTTATTTCAGCCTCATCTATGCCTAGCAGACTATTGTTTGTGATTTGAACAAGCATTATTACCAAAAGTTCAACAATGGTCTAAAGAGGAGTCAACAGATTGAAGATTTTGTTTGGGAAAATTATTTGTGTTTTTTACCTATTCTCCACTAATTGTGAGATATAAATCAGATGGTCTAAGGGGATGTTTACAACATAGAAACATATATCTCAAATCAGAGAATCTATCAAGATAAGTACTACTTTTTCAAACTAGCCTTAAAACTTTAAGTCGAATATTATAATGAAATATATTCAATTTTGATAAAATCATATTTATTAATGGATTACAACTCTCATATTAAGTTGTAATTATTGTCTCAGGACTAAATTACAGCAGATCCCAAAAGGGGACATTACAAACAATGGCTATACTTTCATCATTTTTCCAATCAATATGTCCAACACTGTGTTGCATGGGTACCCGTACCCAACCCCCTAGAACGCGTACCGGAGACTGGTACGCGTCTCCTGTACTGGAGACTCGTCAGGAGACGTCTCTACACATAGGAGACTCCATGTCAACGAACCCTTCCGTCTCCACCCTAAATAACATGCGCAAAAGTCAAAAAGTTTGTCGCGATACATGGGCAGAAGCAAAAACCACCGACGTGAGCCCCATTTTCAGACATTTGTATGACATTTTGATTTGACTCATTTCACATTTGTGTACTTAAACTTCAAAGTGAATGTTAATTCTTGTTTTGAAAGTTCAATGTCATTATATTTTCAGATTTTCTATAAATTATTAATTTATATTTAAAAAAAAATTGGCGTCTCCAAGTACCTCCGTCTCCTATTTTGAAAAAATAGGCGTACCGGTACCGGTACCAGTCTCCAACGTCTCCGAGTACCCCCGTACCCATGCAACCTTGGTCCAACATTACATTGACAAATTAAATGAAGTGTACAGCAAGCTCAAAATTAGAACACTGGTAGTATTACGAAGTTAAAAAGAATGCTTCTACACATCTAACAGATGGGTCTCCCTTTTCCCTTATTCTAGTTTCATTAGAGCATGCATTTCAGTTTTCGTTGAAGAGAAAAAAAGATGAATTACAGAAAGGATCAAACAAAGCATTATCACAGATTCCTTAAAACTTGATTATGTATCACTTTTTCTGATGTCGTGTTTGTGGGTTGTTGTGTGTTTATAAATACTCAGGAGCACATCCTCACAATAATGCATGCTTGTGAAAGTATGAAACATTATCAATTTTTCTCCTCTTCCTATTCTTTAATTGCTTGTCTATATTTTGCTGTCTAGTCAACAAAAGGGTGTAACTCATCTTCGTATGAGGAACTCTTATAGAGGGGATCATTTGACGCCCGATTCATTTTGAGTCAAGTGTGAAACTTTTTATATTCCCCTTAAAAGAGAAATTTTTTTGTCATGCTTTTAATTTTCTAAAGAAAGATTAGGGAGGATTTTCTTGATGGCAAAAACTGTTTATGTATGATTTTGTGTCAACCACTGCTCTCTCAAGAAGGTTTTAGTTTTCTAAACATGTTCTTTGCAGATGAAAACATTAAAATTAATTAGTACATTAATTTATAGGTTTCTGCACTTGAGAAGCTGAAGGATGTTGTTACTGCGTCCAGAAGCAGTTTGAATCTTTCTTTTATGCCTACCTGCTGTTCAAAACTCCAACACTATATCTCTTTTTTAATAGTATTGTTAACATTATGGGAATTTTAGCATAATTAATAATTTAAACATTTATTTGTAACAACTGTTACTCATTGCTTATTTTTACAACAGTTATACTGGTTTTATTATTCAGATATGACAGGAAATAGATATTCTTTTAGAAGAAGGTAGCTGATGGTTATAAGGTGGAATGTTTTGACATGTGGTTGAAGTCTAATGCAAATCTATGGCTGTTTTCTTTATAATATGATGGCTGGCACATCCCAATTTCCTTTGCTGGATTCAGTTGCATCAGAACACTTATAATGCCCTATTTCATGTTCTAGCTATACTAGATTAACAGTCTTTGTGAACCTACGTACAGGAGAAGATGACAGTGAAGAATATCAAGGTGATGAAGAAATCAATGAGAATGGATGCAGGGAATATAGAAGAGATGATGCAACTTCAGTAACTCCTTATGTCATGGATGCTGACAAATCTCCTGATTGGCCTTCTGAATCTGATTCTAGCGTTCCATCAATTTCAGGAAGGATGGTTGTCACAAAGGCTGCTTATCAGTCTTATTTTTGGAGTGATTATCCATTGACTTCTGACCCTGTTACTGCCAAGAAAACTGCTTTCTGGACAAGTGAAACGCAACCCTTATCTAGGTTTGTTCCTTGACTATTTAATGGAATCTGGAAATAGGAATTTCAATTAAGTTCACCTTGTTAAAGTACGGTTATGTAAACTGTGGAGAAAACATCAATTGCCTAAATGATATTCAGTATTTCCATTCTCACTATCCAACATTATAGGTGTTTGAAATGACCACCCATATTTTCATTTTGAAAGAGACTTGCAAACTACTATGTGATATTAATTAAATTGCTTAATAATCAACATGGCATTTTATCAAACACTTGACAAACATACAACAATATATGCAAAACCCGAAACTTCTTATTTGTTGTTAAATACTGATTTGCAATATCAATGTGCACATTCAACTGCCTTATGGGCTGCAACAATGATTCAGGTTTGTATTCAACAATTAAAATGCTTAGTTATGAAAATATGATAGAAAAAACCTGGAATTGAATGTTGTAGTGGTCTGCAGATGTAATGGTAGCCTTCCAAACTTCTAATGAGCAGGGAAAACAAGTAAACTTCATACCAACATTGTTCATGCACTATAGCAGCACTATTCATGGTACTGTAGCATTTTTACTATTCACGTGGCACTGTAGCAAAAACACTATTCACGTGGTATTGTAGCAAAACACTATTCACGTGGTACTGTAGCAAAAACACTATTCACGCGGTACTGTAGCAAAATCACTATCTTCAAATCTGCACTTTCAAACCCCTGTAAAAACTTCATGCGAGAGCATCAGATGAAGCCCAATGTGTTTCCTGAATGAAAACACCATTAATCCTCCTGACTGTGTCTTTCAACAGCGAAGAGAATGCTAGCAAAGAGGGATTCCGTCCTCCAAGCCCAATAATCAGATCTCTACGAAATCCAACAGCATAACATTAATCTCATCCAAGCATACCCCAAAAGAGAGCTCTCAACCTCAATTTATATCTTCTTCCTGGATGCAAACACTTCATTTCCTAAATGTGGGATAATACATTTTAGAATAAAATATTATTTCCCACAATGTACACATTAAAGGGAACTTTTAATATTTTAAACATTACTTTATATTCCCAACCTTATAATATAACGATAAAGTTAAATATTTAATTTAACTTTACACTTTATCGTTAAATATTAAAACATTGTTGATAATCCCTTTAAATCATTGTCGCCTTCAAATATTTTTTGCTGATAATTATGCCAACCAGGGAAACACTAAAAATTTCAAGTCACTGCTTGGAGACTAACTTACTATAAATAGTAAGTGTCTAGAAACCTTGTCAGAGCAGCACTGATTGGCCTGAAACTGAAAACGCCTGGGCCAAAACACCTCAAGATCCCACCAATGTCCTTGTTAGCCTTCGGGACCGTGTCAGAATAGGCTAACGACACCCCATATCATGTTGCGCTAAAAAGGGGACATTACAGTGTTTGTTTGGGACAAATATTATATACAATTCTTAATCATATTTTATAATATTTACATCAATCCAGATTAAACTAGAGCTACAACTCGTGTATCCAACATAACATGTTAATGCTTAAATAATTTTAAATGCATGTCAAAATAGTAATGCAACTAAAGTAAGATCTAACTATAAATATAAGTAACATGATTTTGATTTATATTAATTACTGTGTCGTGTTTCTACTTTTGCATATACTTTGTATTTCATATTTATTATTTTATGAGGAAAGAAAGCCTTGTGTAATGTCCCCATTTTCATGAGGATCAGTTTGCAGAGGGGTTTGGCCTATTACTTGACCCCCATAGGCCAAGGAGTTGACAAGAGGGTCGCGTGGGCAGTTGCTTGTGGCTTCACATTCCATTTTAATATGATTTTTTGGTGAGATAATGTATTCTCACATATGGTGTCACATGTGTTGCACTTTATATTCATAATGATATTTTAATTATCTAAAGTGCAATTAAATAATAAAGTCACTTAAATAATATTATTATTTTAAGGGGAATCTTCTAGAAAGTTCAATTAAATATTATTTTATTTCTTCTAGAAGGAGGCCGACCTCTTGAAGGAAAAGAATAAATAGAGGTGGCAGCCTCATTGTTGGACAGCCAGGAATTGATATTTGTGTTGATTGAGTTTTGTGGAGCCAAGGAGTTCTACAGATCTTTTTAGTCTTTGGGAATGAAAACTCCCATTGATAGCATAATAGAGGGAGTGAAGGGTTGCAATTGAGGAGGTGATACTTCAGTCATCTCATTAGTGCTTAATTTGTGGCTAAAGGCCAACTTGCTAAGGATCGATTTGGAGGAATCAAATGGAGGCATTTTGGTGTGGAAGACTTCATTGATTGTGCTTCATTAATGCTGATTACACCTTCTAGCTCACCGAGTTTTATCTCAGATTTTATCAGACTTGCCAAGGCTGAGGGAAACTCACGATTTGCTCATAGAACCCCACATTGGTATCAACTTCACTTCCTAATTGGAGCGCTACACTCCTAGGGTGGCATCGATGGTTTTTGAAGCATGAAAGGGAAATTAAAGGCTGCAAATTATTCTGATCTACATTGGAGTCACTTTCAGATTTTACAACAGCTAAAGGTCAAGACCACGATTTTGCTCAAAATGGCCTATGAATGCATCATTGTTCATCTTCCAGCCTGGGCATTTCCTTTGTGAGGGAATATAGTTGGGTTTTTGATGCTGGAGAGAGAGCTTGGAGGCCGCTGATAATTTCCTATCGTCTGAAACATATCAGAACAGGGGCGATTTTGGAGAAGGGGGTCGATTTGGCAAAAAGGGAAGCATAAGGTGTATCGATATTGCTTGCTTCTTCATCAGCATCATAAGGCACTTCTATAATCAGGTTTTTTGTGATTAGTAGTTACTTGCATGGCCAGTCTTAGTCATTTAATGTCACTGCTGTAAGAGAGCATTTACAGTCATATGAGTCTATTATTGTAAGCCAAGAGGCTTGGTGATTTGCATAATATTTTGTACTTGGGACTGTATTTAATAAAGGGCTGAGATTTGAAGTCATATAATTGTGTAATGGTGCATTTATGCTCAGCATGTTAGATTGCTTGCTGACTGTTTGACATAATGTCACTTGGCTGTAGATGTGGATTTGTACTTGCATTATTCATGTATCTTTTTCATGTAGTTTAAGTATTCAAATTCAAGGGTTTGCATTTATATGTTCAAACAAGCAAAAACCAAAAACTCCATCAGAATCAATAACACGCAGAGTTATGTAAAGGCTGTCCAGTGTCAATAACACGCAGGGTTATTCAGTTTGAAAACTAGAACAGCAAATTGAAGGTTAATAGACAACTGTTTGTCAATATTCCCTATACATTTCAGTCATATAACAACAGGGGATATTACACCTTGTGCTCAGATATGTTTCTCTTGTCATAATTTGATATATGAAATATAATTTATGCATATCAATTGATCTTAATAATATCATAAACATGTTATAATATGGTTTTTTTTTTATCGGTAATCGCTTTTGACTGGAGCTACGAACCAGTGGGGTCACATTGGAGGATTGTAATGCCCCATTTTTAGCTGCTCTTGTTTTATGAATGGTTAGCCTATCATTGGTCCTCGTAGGCTAACTCAGATGGTTAGAGGGTCCCAATTGGTAGAGATCAGTGTGTTATTTCTCTCAGAGCTTAGTATGCGTACAGGTTTGGCCTTTGTTGGACTCAGTTTAGTACACTTTACTATTTATAGTAATTCATCATTTCCCGAAAGTCATGGTTTCTATTTATAGAAGGGCACTTGGACGCGTTATGATTGCAGTGTCGATCCCTTGCACAACTAGTTTGATCAAATAATGAGGGATTTACTATTTATATTAAATTAGTGGTTGATAGAAAGGGGCCCTTACTATTTCTAGTAAGGCAATTGGATGCGCATTGGACATAATGGTTAACTCCTAGGTTCAAAAGGAATGGAGAAATAATGATTATTTGTGGAGATATGCTATAATAATTATTAATGAAGTGATTACTTTATTAATAATTATTTACTAAGTGCAATTATAAAGTTATAAAGTCACTTTATACACAATGGGGCCATGGCCCTCAATTTAAGTGATTTAAAAGTGACTTAAATGATTATGATTTATGGGGCCAAATATTAAAGTAATTTATAAAGTCAATGGGAGAACATAATATATCATTAAAAATGATATTAAAATGCATTTATTATTTATGAGTATGAGCGCCCAAGTTTGAAAAGTTATTATAAAGTTTTATTAAAACCCTAAGATTGGATTTCAAAAGGGAATTAAAGGCATTTAAGAGTTGAGAGGATATAAAGGGTTTCAAAAAGCAAATCAAACTCATTCTTGACTTTATTTGACTTGTGCTTTTTGATATGAGAGCCGAGTGTAGAAATACACAAGGGTTTCAGTCATCTACAACATTGGAGAACGAGAACTCTTCAGTGTTTGTGCAATTTTGAGGCTGTGCAATACCAGTTGATATTATTGCTTGAGAGGGCTTCATCCAAAAGTTCTATTTGTGCTAAAAAGTGAAGAAATATCAAAGGGTTTGAGCAGATTTGAGGTTTAAAATCAAAAAACATTAATTGCAGGTTGGATTCTCAGACGATCATTCATTGTTGAGCTAATTACAGATCTGTAGCAGATCGTACAACAGTCTTATAGCTGGGACATGTGAACTTGGGTTAGAAGTGCCTTGTGCTTGGAGCTAAAAGCTGTTTCATTTGGGACGGCTAAAAGTTTGGATAAAGTCTGCTGCTTTAAGTCAAAGGGTTTGAGCAGATTTGAGGATTAGAATCAGAAAACATTAATTGCAGGTTAGATTCTCAGATGATCATTCATTGTTGAGCTAATTAAAGACCTGTAGCAGGTCGTACAACAGTCTTATAGCTACGACGTGTGAACCTAGGTTAGAAGTGCCTTGTGCTTGGAGCTGAAAGTTGGTTCATTTTGGGACGGCTAAAAGTTTGGATAAAGTCTGCTGCTTTAAGTCAAAGGGTTTGAGCAGATTTGAGGATTAGAATCAGAAAACATTAATTGCAAGTTGGATTCTTAGACAATCATTCATTGTTGAGCTAATTACAGACCTGTAGCAGGTCATACAATAGTCTTATAGCTGGGACATGTGAACCTGGGTTAGAAGTGCCTTGTGCTTGGAGCTGAAAGCTGTTTCATTTGGGACGGCTAAAAGTTTGGATAAAGTCTGCTGCTTTAAGTTGGTGGAGAAAACAAATTTTTGTTCAAGACGTCCATGGACAAAGGTTTAATATGCCGCTGCCAGTGATTTTCCAGAATTTCCTCTTTTGCATTATCTTTTTCAAACGGGTATGCGTATCTATGTAAAAGACAAATAAAGAGGTCTATTGAATATATACTTGCAGCATTTTCTTTAATAGTTGCATTATTTATGGTGGATCATTATCATATCAGCATTAGAGGTTTTAATATTGTTGCATCAGTCCGATATAATTGTGATTAGACCTGATAAATCGGTGTTGACCTATCTATTTTGATGAATGTAAAGTTGTTTGTTCTATTTTCAATTATTTGGCATATGTAACTGCATCATAAACAACACAAAACTCAAACACTACAACTCAGAAATTGCATCAGACACTCAAAAATTCAGAACTCAGACATTGCATGCCAACTATTTGATGGAATGTAAAAAGGCCAAAAACTGAGTTTTTATGGAGCAGAGCTAGAAGGGGTTCTAACAGTCGTATCAAAGCAGTTTCCTGCCATCTTGCCGGGGTTGGAAATCATTGAGATCCCACAGTTGATATTAGAGTAAACAACACTCTTGTTTTTGTTTCAGTCATGGGAAAGACGAAGTCCATTGAGGAACGAACTTATGGTAGAATTCATGTAGGCCTATCAAAACTATGATAAGAATTTAACAAGGCTTCTACAACACTCGAAGATATTGGATCCTTTGTTTGCAAAAGAAAGGAAAACAAACACTAATGCAAATGATTTTACCAATACAAAACATGCATCCAGGAAGGAGGAAGTCCTTGGAGATGTTGAAAACATGACAGAAAGGTATGGCAGTAATTCTGATTTTTTCAACTGCAGCCAAACTATTGAGCATAATCATGATGTAGATGTGGAGGTACATGAGGAAACTGTTGAGGAAGGATCTACAGATATTGGCATGCAAGTTGGAAGTGTCAAAGATGAGGAATGCACAGATGATACAAGCTCTAACAGTTCTGATTTTTGTAGCAGCAGTTAGCATTCTTTGCATTATCATGAGGTAGCAGCCATTTCACTTAAGGAACATGCTTCTAGTTTGTTGTTGCCACATGAAGGTTCTCAAGATCTGGGTGCTAAAAATAAGATTGGTGATGTAGATCATGTCATGAAGAATCTGATTTTGCAAGTCAAACCTTGGAAAATAAATCAGAAAATTCATTGGTTGGCAAGGAGTCCCTGGACCGGGTTTTGGATGAACATGCAGCTACCATGGAAGAGGAAGTGTGCAAAGACCATAGTTACAAGACTTGGACTTGGCTTAGACTCGGCAAGCTGATTTTTGACTCGGAGTCGGACTCGGCAGCCAGACTCGGCCAAGACTCGACTGGGACTCAACAAATTGAAAAACCCAAGAAATTCAAAGATTTTTAACGATTTAAAACTTATTTCATGCATTTTTTAATAAATAAACATTAAAGACACAATAATCTCATCAAATAGAAGCACATACACAAGTTTACATTGATCACATAAGTATAAATGCAAATTTTAGACTTGCGCTGAAGGAAATAAGATAAACTAAATAACACGTTAGAAATATAGATAGTGTCAAATGTCTACAAACTTCATGGAATATGAAATCCATGTCATCAAAAGTTCAAAACATATATCAAGTTCAACATAAAAGCTAGAGCCTAGAAGTCTAAGGCTCACAGGAGCCAATATCAGTCGACCCTGCAACTGTCCTACGTGTGCGCCTAAGATAGGTCTTGGAATGTTCTATAGTAGATTAATTATTCAAGATCCTTTCTGGTTATTAAGGGCGCTTGTGGCAATTTCTTGGCAGACATAACTTTGTCGCTGGTTTTTAAAGTATTTTATAGTTAGAGTTCAATGCTGAAGAGTTTGTGTTATACAAAGCCTTACACAGACACAATTTCCAACTTATATACTCTATCAGTTTGTCATTTTGTTCTTATATATTAAGTTTCTCATTTGGCGAACTATATAATATCTCCTTGACTAACTTTTATACTGTAATTACTTCCACGCAAATTAATGTAACAAATAAAAAATGTGTCTGAAGAGATTTTTTATAGAATTATAAATATTCATTCACACAATAGATGATCATAGGCTAAATATATGATGGTAATGTTCTTAATTCATTTCTTCAAGTCTAGAAATCAAATTCTTGGTTAGTTGAGACTTCGGATTTTTAATTGTCTCCTTCCAGGCACATACTCATAGTTTTAGAAATATCTTTTAAACTATTACTATCAATTAGATGTTGCACAATTTAGATGAATAATTATGAAACCTTTTATTAATATTTCCAATTTGTAAGTCTTAAGTTAGTTGTGGTTGTTAGAGCTATGTGTCTCTTTGACCACTGGAGTGTAGGCCCAGGTGCATTTTTAAATTTTTTTTTTCACTTTTTAGTTGTTGCTTGAGCGGCAGAGTCTAGCCCATGGGATAGAGTCTACCAAAACTCGGCCGAGTCCGAATCCAGAGGCCATTGGCCTCGGCGAGGGCGACTCGCCTCGCGACTCAGTGAGTCTTGCTCAGACTCGCAGAGTCTTGTAACTATGGCGAAGACTTTGTCAAATCAGTAGTTTCTACAATGTCTTTTGAGCCATCTTATGAGGCACATAGTAGCAGTACCTTAGTTGTTGATGTGTGCGCTGATGGTTGCACACACGATGCTGCTTACCATGAGGTGAGTGATGTGGATGTAGCCTCATATCACAGTGCAGATTTTGGGTCAGAACACTTGCATGGGAGTTATAAGTTTCATAGTCTTCATCATTTGGTTGGGCAACTAAAGGTGAACGACAATATGATTGCCACAACCATTGAGCAATTTGATGTAGCTCGTCAGATGTTGGCAACTTATGGTTGGAGTACTCCCGTGACAGATGAGCACTGTGATAGTTGTCTTTCCCTTGTAGAGTTTCATACACTTCGAGAAGCAATTGGAATAATGAAACAAAATTACCTACAACTACTTGTGGACATAGATTATCTTCTCGAGTGGGATAGTATCTGTTATGATGCCTTGAAGGGAAAGGAAGAGGAGGTTGATTAGCTCACTCATGAGCTTGAGGTAACTATGGGCTCATTAAAGAGTGCTCAATTGGCCTTCACGAGTCACAGTTACGGATATGGGATCTTACTATGGAGTTGAGTTTGGCACAGTCTTTACGAGCTACAAATATAGTACAGTTTCCGATATTGGCAGATGGTGATGATCTTATATTCACGGGTTGTGGTGATGGATGTGTTGAGGATGTGGCTACATCCAATATAGATACAGGTGGAGTAGTCTCAGATGGGATGAGTATTTTGGTTGAGAGCAGTAGAGAACCACTTGTTGCATCAGGTTCTCCCGAGGTTAGTGGTATGACAGATGATGTTGGTCAAATTGTTGATAGCTCTTGTGTGGCAGTGGTGGATTCTCCAGAGAGTTGTGTTAGTTCATGATGTTACTCCATCATCTTCATAGGAGACTCGCAAAGTGTCATCTGGTTGGGAGTATGGTTCTCAGGTGGATTTGTTTCCCTCTCTTGGAAGCAAATCTGTTACTTCATCCCATGTAGTTGATTCTAAATGCCATCTTATTATGTCGCAGAGTCAGTGTGATCAGCTTAAGGTTGTGTTGACGTGGCTAAAATCGCATTGCTATGACTTCATCCGGCCAACGCAGAATATAAATACTAAGAATCCTATTCTCTCTTGAGATAAGGAAATCCCTAATGCTGTGTTAAATTGATCAATGGGGATGACCTCAATGTTTCGGTTGTCAAGTCTTGACTGCAGGATAGCTTAGTAGTTGATGTGATTTGTTGGGAGCACAAGGTGTCTTACAATTTTGCAACTAGCTGGTTTAGTGATTCTCAGATTGCAAAATAAAAGCAAAAGGGAAGGGTTCAAGAAGTCTAAGGACAAGGATGATAACAGTTGATGTAGCGGGTAGACAGATTTCGATAAACCAGTTCTTGTTTCACCAGAGACACCCTCACAACTAGACAAGAATGGTGCAAGCTCCAAGGGATGAAGGATTTTCAGACCGGAGACACTTGTTTTAGGCACCCAATTTTGGTGCAACCTAAGATGAACACTTGCAATTGAACAAAGAACAGTTTGGGTTCAAACTAGCCATGCACGGTGACCTACAATCAACAAACCCCCAATGGTATGAATCGGAAATGCATCAAATACCCCTCTACACTTCACCATTAAAATCCCTGCACTCTAAAATTTAACCAGCTGAAAGAAACCATGCAAATAGACTAAAACAAAGATAACAAACACCATATTTAAATGTTCATATATTTTCTTTAGCTGCCATTACAACAATTTCTGCAGCATCTCTATGCTACTACTAAAATCTAACCTATTCTAACTCTAAAATCTTTCTACAAAATTCTAACCCCAAAATTCTAACTGTCTAACCCTTTACAAAAGAAAGGCCTCTGCCTTTTATAGTTTTACAATATTGAATTGAAGGGCAGGATTGACTGCATCCAAGGGCTACAACTTGCCATCCAGAAGCTCGCAGCCTTAACCCATGCCCATTAAACTCTCAGTCATCTATCCAACCACTATCTCAACTACCTGCAACTATCTGGATTCAATTTGAGTCTATTTGGTAGTTGGACATAACTGTCCACAATTGACTTGTTTCTCCTTTCTTTCAAAATATCTGAGTGGGGCCCACAGGCAGTTTTACAATAAAACAGTTTCAGTTTTCAGAAATTGAACTTCTGGAATTAAATCCAGCTATGTATTTCTCGACAATGCATAGACTTGCCGCATTCAGAGTGTTCTTCAGTCTTTGGTCCTGGTGGTGGATTTCAACTTTGTTCAGCGACACGCTTCCCAATGCTCGATTGCTCTCACGCTCCTGCAGCGCGTTCCTACATCTTCTTCTTCAGCTTTTAGCCTGGCTCCTTGACGTATCAGGCCTTCTCCTGTTTCCTTTTGATGACGTTGTGCGACCTGCAAACAATTGATTTCACTTTAATAAATTAATTTAAAAAATTAAATAATTTAATTTAACAAATATTAAATTTTATTTAGGACGTTTGGCTCGAGAAGCTCTTTGTGAGATGTATCTTTAAAGGTTTTTCGATTGATAGAGGTGAGATGATCTTAAGTTTTACAAAAACTTCGGGCCGCTTGCACAAAATGTGTGATTTTGGGAGATTTGACTTTCACTTCCTTTCGGCTAAAAGAAAATGAATGTGCGATTTTATTTGGCTCTTCTTGGTGTTTGCCAATTTTAAAGCATTTAATATTTCAGCCAACTTGAGAGTTCTGCGCGAGTTTAGACATTCTCGGCCTAAAAGGCCACTATGCAAACTTCTATAAAAATAACACCTTTCCCTCTATTTTGCAATTTTCGGGCTAGGAGGGCTTTTCGGGCAAAAAGCATATTTTTCACGATTTATGACATTTTCGGGTTATGAAAGGCTTTTTGCAAATAAAGTTGTTAAAACACCCTACTTTACACTTCCACGAATTTGTTTATTTTCAGCCTAGTAAGGCTTTTTGCAAAGGTTCAAAGTTTAAAACCTCTCTTTTGCGCTATATCAAACTGAGGAAGACCTTTGAAAATGCTTTATAAAAACACCCTTTTACTTACTTTCAGGCTGAGAGGCCATTTTTAAAGGTTTATAAATCAAACGCTTTACCATGCCTCCATTTTCGGGCTAAAAGGGGTTTTGAAAAGTTTTGAACGCCCCTTTCCAAACATCACGCAAGGCCTTATTTCGGGCTGGGAAGGTTTTTGTAAAAGTTTTTTGAAGTTAAACGCTCTCCCTATTTTCGCGATTTTGGCCTGGAATGGTCCTTTGCAAACTCGAATTTATGTTAAACGCTTTACCTTATCACGCGATTTTCGGCTTGTGAATGCCTTTTGAAAAGTTTTATGTTTTAACGCTTTTCACTTTATGCAATTTCCATTTTCGGCCCGAAAGGGGTTTTGAAAATTTTTAAAACGCCTTACCTTCTCCCTCCATGACTCTGGGCTTAGGAGGCCCTTTGCAAATTTCTATAATGGTTTGATGCCTTTCTCATTACCTTCGCGATTTCAGGGTTGGAGTTTGCAATTTGGCCCCAGAGGCTGAATTTGGCTTCAGCGGCATTTGACTTGGGCTTTCTACTACGAAGATCTCAGAGACGGGAGTCCCCATTTGTAGAGAATGGGGGCGAGGTGTGCAATACGCACAACAGGTTGTAGAAGAAAAGGTTGATTCTGCCTCATATTGTTTCTATTGCATAGATTCGTTTATTGGGTACCTGCTTGAGAGTCCAGAGTTTCAGGAGGGATCGTTTGGAGTAACTAAGGATGCTCTCATCCGAGGTTCATGGGACATTCAACATTTGGTGGGAGCAATTGTAAATACTCTGACTACAATGCTTCCTCATAGAGATTTTGTGGTTGGGTTTGCTGAGAGGGTTACCAGAGCCCTTGCCCAATTAGTTGTTTGGGGTTAGAGATTGGAGCCATCTCCTGATTCCAGAGTTGTTAGTGATGAGACATTGACAGAGGTTGGAGCTTTCTATCGTAACTACACAGTGAGGAGTGTTCATCATTTTTCTTTTGATCCACATATGGAGGACTTGATGATGCATCGGTGTGGATTGGCTTTGGGATTATACCATCCTTGGTGGGATGGGTATTCACCATCTCGAGTAGATGGAATCAGCAGTTGCAAGTTGGTGGGGGACTACTTGCAGAGTCAGCACATCCATGGCAGTTTAGTAGAGGATGGAGATAGTGGTTGTGATACAGACACCTTCAGAAGTTCTTATCTCCACAGTACAGATGGATGCGAGTCTCGGTTGCATTGGGTCTGTAATGTCCCCATTTTCGTGAGCATCAGAGTTTGAAGGATTAGCCTATCATTTGACCCTCGTAGGCTAGTATGGTGGATTAGAGGGTCTAGTTTAGGTGGTATGGAGCTCTTCAGGTGGCAGATGGTAGTGTTTTCCTCTCCAGATTGTTGGTATATTATGAGGCTAGGCTATTTAGAGGTTTTTGGTTCCATTTTGAGGGACTTACTATTTATAGTAAGTCAGTGGTTGTTGGAGAGGGACCCTTACAATTTTTAGTAAGGCAGTTGGATACACAATGGATACAATGGTTAACTCTCAGGTTCAATCGGAATTGAGAAATAATGACTAATGATGGAGTTATGATGTTATAATTATTATTAAAGTTATACTTTAATAATGATTAATTGTTAAGCGCATATCATTGATAAATTAAGTGGACTTTATTAAAAAGGGAGATTTAAATGTTTTAAAAGTATACTTTATAATAAGTGATAAAGTCTTATTTAAAGGGGAGATGTAAGTGTTTAATAAAGTATACTTTATATTTTGATATTGTGCACCAAAAATGAGGGAAAAGAAATGAAATTAAAGTAAATTAAAGGAGATGAAGACAAATGCAAATTAAACATCATAAAAGGGCATTTGGATTTCATTTCATTCATTCTCGAATCATTTTAACATTTGTCTATTCTGAAGAAGCTTTGGCTTTGAAGAAGAAACTTAGGTTTTTGCTGTAATTTCAATCTTGGGGAACGTAGCCTCTCTTTGATTGTGCTGGTGGCTTCATATGAAGGTCACATCTGAGCATCAATGGAGTGTATGCAAATCTAAGTTGATTATCTCAAAGTATTTCAAGGGTATTTAGAGCAAATCAGAAGTTATTGAAGATAAGCATTATTAGATTTCTTCATTTCTGGTTGTGCCTGTTGGCGGCAATATTGTACACGGGAATAAAACTAGTTAATTAAGTTGTAATTGTGTTGGTTAGTTGGCAACCCAGGGGTGGTAGTTGCGGTGCAATGGTTGGAGCTCGCACCCCCTCGGCATCTTTATATACTTCCGAATGTAACTTGTAGACAACAATGATGAATGGAATAACATCTGATATATTGCATCTGGTATCTATGGCATTATTGTTCTGCATTACGTGTTTTATCTGTGTGCTTTAAGTTATTCACCTGAGAGGGTAAACATTTGGCGCCGCTGCCTAGACGTACTCGGGAACGGAAGACACGGATGGCGCATGGACACGATGGGCCTACCCGTTGGTGAGGTAAACCCAGAGGCCGACGACGCCCGAACAAAACTTTACACAGGAGAAGACATCGCAATGAGAGAATTCTCAATTCTGCTCCGGTAGCCATCCAAACCTACGTCCGACGAGAGGCGGAAATCCCACCAAGTGCCGTGTGGACAGCGTTGGAGGTGCGAGATGGCGCTAGACCAAGAAGGAATTGAACCTTGAATCTTCTATATTCAAATAAAAGTGTCATTGAGACGAGTTGTATCTGAGGAAATGTATTGCGAATTATGGAAATGTACGACAATTAATGCCCAATCTATTGAATAAAGATAGAAAAAAAAAAAACAGAAACGGACGAGTGGGAGGTCGCGCAGAGGGCCTTGATTCTAGAGCAGCAAGTAGAATGAAGGCGTAGGCTAAGGTAGCTTGCCAAGGGACGACCGGCCGAGGGGTTGCTCGAAGGGAACCCAGGAGGTGTCACGGAGGTTGCGGAGGCAGAGATAGACGGAGAGAAGTACACTCTCTACATTGTCGTAGGGTTGGCGAAGGGAACCTAGGAGTCATGGAGGGTGCCAAAGGCGAACTCTACAGTTCGCCTGAATACCACCACCGTAGGGTAAGAAGTCGCGAAGAGTTGGTGGAACAAACAAGGCGAAATCTAAACTTGATCGACGCTACCAGATACCTACTAAAGAATTTGTCCATTTCGGAGGACAACCGGAGGGAGACAACCGAAGGTGACGTTACGCCCGACGGTGCCGAGGGAGCACAAGGGTACCGTACGGGAGGCAATTTGTTTGGTTCGGGGTCAACAACCTTCTCTGGAGGACCCACGAGTGGAGGGTCAGGTGCAGGAGGTGGAGGCGGAGGATCACCAGGTACAAGCACACAAGGCACCAGAGGAGCAAGATCGAGCAGTGGGATGGCCAGTAAACAGAAACTGTCGAAGTTCAATGGCGACGGGAAGGAAGATCCCGTCCGCCATTGTCGAACGTGCGAAACCATATGGTTAGCGAACGGTGTTACCGACCAAAACGAATGGGTAACACAGTTCCCAGCAACTTTAAGGGGAGTGGCCATAGATTGGTACTCAGACATGGATAAGGCCAAAGTCGACACATGGCCTGACCTGAAGGAGGAGTTTGGGATAGAGTTCTGCCTCCTGAGAGATGACAACGAAATAGTCACTGAGATCTATGGAACGAAGTAGAACAAGAACAAGATTGTCCGAGCCTATAGTCGGCGGCTGAAGGAACTATTGGGAAAAATGGAAAGCCAACCAACAGAGGAATTGAAGAAACGATGGTTCCTTGAAGGATTGAAATCCTCCCTATGAAAAAAGATGAAAATTGTACCCCCGACGTCATATGATGACACCTATAATAGGGCGATGGACCTAGAGAGCGAATACAAAACGTCAAAGAAGAAGAAAAGTAATAAATATTCATCTGATGATGATGAAGACTCTGACGGAGAAAGCAGCAGTAGTGGCGAATCGAGTAAAAAGGTGCACGCTCTCCAAAAGGACATGAAACAAATGCTGAAAGAATTCAAAGCCATGAAGGGGAGTACAAGTAAGACTGAAGAAAACGACGTGTGGTGTATCGACTGTAGGAGTGACGGACACACCAAGGGGTTCTGCCCCAAGAAGGCTTTCTGCGACATTTGTCAGATTGCGGGACATTTGACAAAGGAATGTCCCTACAACATGAAAACTAGGAGCCAACAAGTTCTCTTCATGCAAGAGCAGCCGGCCGTCGGAACTTCACAAACCAACACAACGACATCATCTGGAGGTTACTGGGACAACTGACGCGGTGGCGGAAGGAATAGCAACAATAACAATAACGGAAGCCGTATCCAGTATGACGCCAAGGGCCGGCCAATTATCCAATGTAGGGCTTGTAATCAGTGGGGGCACTTCGCCCGTGATTGCACGAAGGAAGCCACCCCTGAGCACCTCTGTTGATGGTGTGGGCCAGGCGACCATGAGGATGCAAATTGCCCACAGGCAGGGGTTAATCTCCTCAACATTGAGAAGACTGGTGAGAAAGAAATACTGGCAATCACCCGCGCCCAAACGAAAAAGGCCACTTATCCCAACCCCCGTATGGAGAAGGAGAGATCACGGGAGGCAAAGGCCAATATTGAACGTGAGATGACGGCCGAACGACGAGACAACGAGGTGGCGAGTACATCATTCTGTACGGAAGCGGAAAATAACATCATTGGGCAAGTACTACAGATGGAAGTACCTATAAGGGTAAAGGACCTTCTAGAAACAATGCCACAGTTAAGAACCACCATTTTTAATTCCATACAAACCACTGCGCAGGCACCCTTGCGTGCCACACGAGTGGAAGTTCCCAATGTTGTTGGCCTTAAATAGTGGTCGGCATCCTGCTGTAGTAGAGATGGGAATTCTCGGGGCTATCCTCAAAGACACCATCGTGGACGGAGGTTCGGGGGTGAATGTACTGCCAGAGGATACGTGGAAGAAGCTGGGGAAGCCAAAACTATGGCCACCCATGTTCAACTTGGTAGGTGCAGACCAACACAGCATCAAGCCACTCTTCACCCTAATGGCCCAACCGGTCACCATCGGCACGCAACCTTTCATACTAGATTTTGTGGTAATCCCACTCAAGAAGAAGGGGTACGACGCCATATTAGGTAGAGGGTGGTTGGTTACAGCAAAGGTGAACCATGACTGGAAAAAGAACACCCTTTCTATGGAGAAAGGGGGGGCAAAGTACACCATTGATTTGAGGACCCAGGTTGTTGACGAGGAACTGGCATCATCTTCGGAATCGGAGGATGAAGGAAAAGGCGACCCGAGGGCCGAAGTATGGGGCTGCAGGGAGCCCAACGACGAAGGGATTCTCGAACTAGGAGAGTGCTCTGAGGATGAGACAGGGTCATTGAACGGGCTCTTCCATTGGCAGATGGAGGATTATGAAATGTTCCAAAGCTACAGGCTCGAAGCAGAGGAACCAGAGCAAGTAACAGAGGAGGTGTACCTGCCAGAATACATTGAATATTGGAAGGGAGACGCCCCAAACCTCGGTGACGTAGATAATCCGAAGATCAATTGTGTTGGCAACGATTGGAACCTTGTGTGGAAGGCCGCAACTTTTAAAATCTTTATTCTTCTTCTTCTTTTTATGTACGGGAAGGAGGCTGTGGTCCTTGTAGAATTTGTGGTTCCAGGTCTTCGGATGGCCATTGAAAATAGACTTGCCACCAACGGGCCCAAATTGAAACCCTACCACGCGAAGCGCGCAGGGGACCCGAGAGGCCGGACGGACACCCGAGAGCTCGGAGGGGGACTCAAGAGGATGGAAGGGGACTCGAGAGGCCGGGCAGGCGACTCAAGAGGCATAGGACCACAGCAGGAGACTCTCAGGCGAGGAAAATCGAGAAGGATGAAGGGCGATCCCAGAGGCATGGGACCCGAGCCGAAGACTCTCGACAATTAGATTAGATATCTAAAAAAAAAACCCACCGAAGGTGGAACCATTGTACGGTGGGGCCACTGGCGGTGGTCACACCGACGGTGGGTGCCACCGTGCGGTGTACACCCGCACGCCGCACTTAAAACAAACCCCCGCACCATGCAGCCCACGCAAGGAAAAAGGAGAAGGAAACCCTGCGGAGGTGTCAGTGCTGTTGTTGACCGTACGGGGAGGTTGCATGGCCGGGGACATTACAGAGGAAACACAAAAAAAAATAAAAATGACGATGACCAGATTGAAAAATGATTCGATGACATCTGGAGCCTGGACACTGAAAATATTGGAGTGTAGAAGAAGGGTTGACATCATAAAATATCACAGAAATGATGCGTGCCATGGACTTTCGTGTGGTTCTGAAGGTTGTAAATTGGTGTTGGCACACCTGGGGCGTTGCCCCCGGACCCCGCGAGGGGTGCTGCCCCTCGACCCCACGGGGGCGCTGCCCCCAGACCCCCAGTTTATTTTTGAGCTACAGAATACCACGAGAAGTGTTGTGGTTGTCCGTACTGTGAGAAAGAAGTCTGCAACTAAGCATTGGCGGGGAAGCCATAAGCCGTAGAGGGAGACGGATTTGGAGGTTGGGAACAAACAGAGTTTGAGGGAAGGCATTGCAGGTCCGCGCAGTTGTATGACACCAAGGAGTTATTCAGTTCAGTTTTTAGCCTTTGGGGAGTGTGATGTAGGATTTGAGGTGTCTCCTAGCCTTTGTGCCAACGGGTTGTGGCCACCTCCAGGCAAGAATGGTATGCTTTGAGGAACTTGGAGTAGGTCTCGGCTGGACGTGAGGTTGCCTTGGTGGATGCAGAGAGGGCTCGGGAGGAGCTGACCACCAGGTTGGAGGCAGTCCTAGCATGAGACGTAGCTCAGCGTACCCAGGAGTTGGATGCCGAGAGGGCAACGTTGGTGGCTATCGAGGACAAATTGGCTCAGGAGACAGTATCATTTGAGTAACAGTTGGTAGAGGCTGAGACTGAAAAGCATGTTTTGCAGACAAGTTTGGTTTAGGCACAAGAGGATTGTGATGTCAAAGGAAGCACTAATGGTGAAATCCGCACTTGAGCATGGGATGGTAGCAGAAAAGGGTTTTTAAGCGAGGACACAACAGGTGTATAAGTTTCGGGCTCGATTGGCGTCAGTAGTTCTGTTTAATGTCATCTCTATTTTGTATTAAGTCGTCCGGAGACGACTTCTTTTCTTTTGGGGGGAATGATGTTGGTGGCAATATTGTACACGAGAATAAAACTAGTTAATTAAGTTGTAATTGTGTTGGTTAGTTGGCAACCCAGGGGTGGTAGTTGCGGTGCGACGATTGGAGCTCGCACCCCCTCGGCATCTTTATATACTTCCGAATGTAACTTGTAGACAACAATGATGAATGGAATAACATCTGATATATTGCATTTGGTATCTATGGCATTATCGTTCTGCATTATGTGTTTTATCTGTGCGCTTTAAGTTATTCACCCGAGAGGGTAAACAGTGCCTTCTTCATTGGCAATGGGAATCATTAGTGTGCAGATTGGAAGTGATAATCTACAGGAAATTTCAAGGGTTTGATGATTTAATTGCTGCCATATATTGGATGGGGTTTGATGATATTCTTTCTAGTGTATGACTGTTGCAAACTTTATACTTCATTCTGGTAACCATGTATGGCAGAGGGTTTCAAGGCATATCTTATCTATAAGTTCATGAATTGTAACTCCTAAAGTTTCTAGGTATTGCTGATTTAGATAATAGGGGATATTTTATGAACTGGGTTGTGTTGACGTGTCTAAAGTCGCATTGCTGCCAACTCCATACGACCAACACAGAATAGAATGAACTCGCTGAGTATCCTATCCTCTCTTGAGATAAGGAAATCCCTAATGCTGTTTCTCACGTTTGATCAAAGGGGACAACCTCAAGGTTTCGTTTGTCAGGTCTTGATTGTGGGATTACTCAGTGGTTTGATGTGTTTTTGCTGGAAACACAAGGGGACTTACGGTGATATGAATAATTGCTGGATGAGTTCCCTAGGGCTTTAATAGTCTTGCTTATCGAATGGTTTAAGTTGGGTTGATACTGTTTTCAGCAGGACTGCGGATTCTCTTGGTAAAAAAAAAAGGAAAAAGAGGGAGATAGGGCGAGAGAGAGATACAGAAAATATAAATTATTTAACTAAGATAGCAGATTCAGTAAACAGACAAACACCTCCAAATAACTAGATTAAGCATTACCCGCCATTTAAGCACAATACTTGCATCAATCTAGTGCGATCTTCAAGGGAAAATTGAGTTTTCATGCTATTAAATACAACATCAGAACTTTGACATTAATTCAGTGAGCATTCAATAACCAAACTAAGCATATGAAAGGTTCAGATTAACCATGCAGGAGGAAAGACAATCAACCATTTCCTAACGGTATGAACAACGAGGATTCTATCAGATGTTTACTTAGAAAATGCTATATAAAGGAAAGAAACATAACTGAAAATTCTAAATTAATGAAGAAGGAGACCATGCACTCACAAGGAAACTTGAAACGGTCTTAACTTTGCATTAAATCCTATAAATTTCACCAGAGCTTCAGCAACAATCCATGAACTTCTTACAAAATGAGGGAAAATCAGTCCCTTAAATAGGCTTCAAAAATGGATGAATGGCCAAGATCTAATCTAAACAAATGGCCCAGATTCATCCTTACAAAAAGAGAACCCATACCCATAAATGGAGGGTAAATATTAGCAACTACCCCAAAAGGAGCAATAACTACCCAAAAAAGGATAATTAAAACTTATCCAAAATAATCCAAAAAGGTGCATACACATAAAGTCAAACATGACCCTTTGGCCAAAAAGTGCACTTTTCAAGATTTAAAAGGAAAAAAACACTTTAGGAGAGCACTTTTTCTTTTTCAGCTTCACATCCCTTTTCCAAGAATTCATCCTCGTTGTGCAAATACTCTTGCCAAAGGTCTCGACTTGCTGTACGTTCCTCACAAACATATTCTTGGAACCCGAGGCACAATTGGAATAGAAAACTGAATGGAGGCATAGGAGGATGACGAATTTTATACTACATGCCTTCAAGGTATTGGTCTACGTGCTTCAAACCATCCTTCTAGCTGGAACGATTACGCTCGAAGCACAACATGTCTGAATGGAATTGACCAGCAAAACTCAAGTCCTTAGCGGAATAGGTGATCCTATCCGTCCCTAGTCTTTCCTCCCAGTCCGGCTGTATCACTTCATCGGACAGGTCATTTTGCCATCCCGAGACCATTGATCGGAGGATTGTTTTGCCGAGTTCTTGCATGGTTTTTCAGAATTGTCTCGCATGCATCGTGTTCTTTATCAATGATTTCTCATGTCATTCTTCATGGTGATAGTCCAGTACCATTCTTTGAAAATGCCGATCTCATGGGGATGTAGGATGTCAGAGAGTGTGGAGATCTGTGCCTGGGTCCAAAAGAGAGCTCTTATGAGGGGAAGAGTGGTGGCAACCACTTCATGCATTCTGAGGGATTCCCTCTTTACCTCTAATAGCTTGACTAGGGTGGTCTCTCGATGGTGGGCCATCTCTTTTACTTCTTCAAGGATTCGTTCTCCCCTCCCTTTGATGCCTTGTATCCATTCTCTGACAGCCCTTGCAGTATCCCGTACTCCTTCAAACTCCGTTGTGGTCCTCTGTGCCAATGCTGTCGGGGGAATGTGGAATTCAGAAGCATTATGTAATGGTCTGAGGAGTTGATCGATGTATCCCTTGGCCTGCTCAACACGAGCTCGATACATGTCTTTTTTAGCTGTTATTTCTTCAAGTTGCCTGAGTATTTTTTGTACTGAATCCTTGAATTCCTCCTTTTCCCGTTCCTTAGTGGCTTGTCCGATGGGGACGGTTATGATGCTATAATCTGCCAGTGCGATCTGATCTGCGGGCTTGTCTACAAGCGGGGGTGGCGATGTGAATAGTATGATTCCTTTGCTCATCTTTGGTTATAAGGTAATATGCCTTGGGCTTTTTCTTCTCCTTGGCTTTAGCTTGATCTATATGTGAGAAGATGTCCTCCAATTAACCATTCTTGAGGTACAGTCTGAGTTGATGCTATGGTTAAGTTTGCACTCCGTTCTTTGACGTTTTCAGCCGTCTCATCACAAATTTGCAGCTGTTCCGCTATAGGAGGAGTAGAGGAGGTGCCGAGTTCTTTGCTTGCAGTCGAGTTTTGCCCCACTTCACTAAACAATTGCCCGGTGCCTTCGTGTGACGGTTGCTCTTTAGTCTTTTCAGGGCTGTGGGTATTATTTGTCTTTTGCTCTCCTTGAACAGTGGAGTCATCCTTGGTAGTGTTATGGAGCAACAATTCATGGCGGCTCTGTTGGGTGGGTTCATGTACTTCGATCCCCTGATTGGATGGAATCTCTCCTTCCTCAATTTGGTTATGTGGTTTAGCTGATCCCATTACTCTTAGCTCGGCGTCCAGCATGTCGGGTGCGGGAGGATCATTAGCTCCAAATGCATCGATGTCACTTTGGGAAGAAGGAGCAGGTATATAATCCAATTCTACTACACCATTGGACGAACTAGGGTCCTTTGATGACGAAGTGACCTCTGGTCTCCTAATGGGAGTCTTTTCCCTTCTTGTTCTTTTGGATGTGCGAGTTCCTCTGCTGGCCTTAGCCTTCTTCCTTTTCTCAGGCTTTTCAATCTCTTCCTTAGGTGCACTGGAAGTTCCCTCATCTCCGGAGGATTGAGAATCAAGGTTACCCATTAAGTGGTAAGTGAACTGGACTCCTTCATGAATTAGTCGCTCAATCTGCTGATGCAACCATTGGTCAATATATCTTCCTGGGGCGGTGTTGTGACCATTTCACACATCGCCCCATTGAAAATGGGGACCCCCTCTTTTTGCTCGCCTTTTGCTTCGTTTTTTAGGATTTTGTTAGTTAGTCAGTTGTCTGGATTTAGGGTTAAGCCTTAGGGTTTTCATTTCTGTCTTTTCAGGCCAGAATCCAGTCGTTTTGAGGGCTTTTGAGCTTCTTTTCGAAGGATGCTAATTTTGAATGCAATAAATTCGCCAGAATGGTCTAATTTTCAATTGGAATGTTGATGCAAAGCTTAATTTGTCTAAGTGTTGAAAGTGAAATGTGAATTTTTTGTCCGATTGAATATTTTTGACCAAATTTTGACCTTTTTTTGATTTTGATCCTAGGCATTGGAAATGACTTGTTGTCGCCTTGTGAAGTGTTAAAATGTGTAAAATCATGTTATTTTGGCCTGTAGGAGCAAAATCGCTCCTGTCCCTCTGTGAAGGACGGGAGCTCGTTTTCAAATATCTTACTGTCCTTGCAGAGTCAAGATGAATTTCGAGTTGGAAGTAATGGAGAAAGGCGAGATCTTTCCATTGAATATAAATTGAAGATTTTCATGAACACAGAAATGCCTCCAAGAGCAAAATCGCTCCTGTCCCTCAGTAAAGGACCGGAGCTACAAATCAAATTTTGCCTTGTCCTTGCGAGATTTTGACGACTTGACGATTCGAAGAGGTCCAAGGGAAGATGTTTTATCAGATGAATATAATTTGAAGTGCAAATATGAAGAAGAATGGTCCAGAATGCTAAAGTCGCTCCTGTCCCTCAGGAAGGGACCAGAGCGAAGTACCTTATAGCTCCTGTCCCTCTCCCAGGGACCAGAGCGATGTCCTTCATTGGGCAAAATCCAGGCAAAAATCAAGACAAGTTTACGTTCAAAGGCAAGGAAGAGTGTGAGATGAACTCATTGAATACAAATTGAATATTTTAAAATATCAACAAGGGTCCCAAAATGCCCAGTTCGCTCCTGTCCCTCAGGAAGGGACCAGAGCGATTTTTGTTATAATTGATTTTCTTGCCAAGTTGCAGACGATATCAAGGCATGGATGAATGGGGTAGAGCATGACGAGTCCGTTGAATATAAATTTGGGACCTGACAAAGTGGAATGAAGGCCACAAGGGATAGTTCGCTCCTGTCCCTCTCCAAGGGACCAGGGCGATACAGTGGTTCAAGGCCGTTCCTCCAAGTTCAAGACCTTCTAAGACAAGGAACGAGGGTGGCAAGGACATTTCAAGACATCTCCATCGAGCACAAGCACTTAAAGGTCATCACAATGAAGAGATTTACACTCTAAGACCTAGATCGCTCCTGTCCCTCAAGAAGGGACCAGAGCGATATCTCTATAATGGCGTAAATTTCAAAAGGCAAACAAGTTTCGAGCAACCAAGAGGGTCGAAAGGACGTCATTACACGCGTTGAAGATAATTGTAAGTTGAAATAAACGAGAACAAGCTCCCAATGATGAATTTCGCTCCTGTCCCTCAGGAAGGGACCAGAGCGATGTTGAGTATATTGATCAATTCATGCAAGAATTACGTTGAGTCAAAGCTTCACAAGGTTGTAAATGGTTCAAGACGTCTTTTGAGGATGACATGCAAGAGTTTTGAACGTCCAAACGTTATCAATCAAGCTAAGGAGTCCATATCGCTCCTGTCCTTTGGACAAGGACCAAGGCGATCCCATCAAAAACACTCATACTCCTTCGAAATTAAGTTAAGGCGAGGATGGGCATGGTAAAGGACGGCGTTTGGAAGACATCACAACGAAGATTGGAGTTAAAAGTTGCTAAGATTAAGGAGAAAGACATGGATCGCTCCTGTCCCTCTCCAAGGGACGAGGGCGATGATCCTCTAAACATCCAAACACCTCATGAAAGTAAGTGGAACGAGCGTAGAAGGAATAAGCAATGATGTTATTCACCTTGCGACGGAAGTTCGAAGATTAAAGATGCAAGATCAAGCGAAAACTTTAGGATCGCTCCTGTCCCTCTCCAAGGGACAAGGGCGATGATACATCTAAAGACACTCATGCGCACATACATGACGATCTAATTCGAAGGAGCCAACAAAATGATCGATATTGAACGTAGAAAGGAAGGAGATGAACGTTAAAATTGCAAGAATTATGACAAAATCTTGGATCGCTCCTGTCCCTCTCCAAGGGACCAGGGCGATGAGGTACGTCCCTTTCATTTTCATAATTTTGGCGCCAAATAAACATTTCAAATGCTAAGTTCGATAAAATTGAAAATCCTATTTAAATTAGCATTTAATATGGCGTTGATCATTTATTAATTATTTTGCCTTTATTAAAAAATCGAAATTTACAAATTAAAAAACGAAAGGCATTTAATTAATTATTAATTAATTGTTAAAATCGAATGGAGCGCTCATACATGGAGGTCGGCCTTGTTATTTAATTAAAAAATCATTTAAAAATCGTTTGAAATTGTTATATTTTACCAAGTCGGCCTTAGTAAATGGAGAGGTGCAAGCGCTATATATAGGGGGGTGAAAACTATTATTTTCACATCATTATTTTTATCCTTCTACATGCGAATTGAGGAAAGTGAAGATAGTGCGAAGTGTGTTTGAAGAGGTGCGAATTCCATCCAAGGTGGCGTAGGCAGTCAAAGGTGGTGCGATATTTAAAGACCTTCATTTGAGCGAATTTGCCAAGAGTTGAAGACCATGCCAAAGGTGAACTTGAAAGATCACGTTGAAGACAAAGGTGGCGAAATTGATTTTCTTTGAGGAGATAACATTGAAGATCATTTATACCTCAATTTTGCCTAGGCGAATTTTGTCTTTTTGCATTCTAGAGTTAGCTCTCTGTTGAGGTATGGCGATTTGATTTTTATTGTTTTATTTGTTGATCGTCATATTTTAATATTTTGAATTTTGAATTCCTAGCTCAATCGTTTTATTTTAGGAAATGATAACTCAAAGACTTATCATGAAGTTTCCTAAAATTTCTCCTCTAATCTATGTTATTCATTGCAAAATCTATTCTCATAATGAAATGTTGTGTAGGTATGGCGACCCCGAAGGCGGGAGCATCCACCAGTCGCTCAGCTCTCATAAAAGAAGATCAGAAGACTGAAGAAGTGGAGACTAAGATCGTGTCGAAGTGGAGCCACATTGGAGATACAAACTTGGGGAACTTCAGCACGAAGAAGTTTCGAGAGGTCCCTTACATTGGTAAGCCATCACCTGTCGCCCGGAGAATAATCGAGAGTGGTATCATTAAGGCGGCAGGCTTTCCTCCAGCTATTCAGTGCCATGAATTAATGATCGAGTGTGCTCGTCACTATGATCCACAGTCCAGAACGATCGTGTCCAAAGAGGGAAACACTTTGGCATACCTTTCAGAGGAAGCTATAAGTGAAGCTTTCCATCTTCCAGAGCACAGGGACATGATATACAAGAGCATAGAAGGAGCCAGATCAATGTACGAAGATGATCCAGATGCTTGTCTAAGCATAATCAATAAGAACTGGCTACTTAAGAGCCGTCCTCGTCTGAGCAAGGTCCCGAACACACCGCACAGGATTGATTTCCAGGAGGAGTACAGAGATTTAATTACCATGCTCAACCGAGTTACAGGAGCCCCTCACGCCTTCTATTTTGAGAAGTGGATGTTTTACTTCATCCAGGTGATTGTTCAAGGGAAAGGTACAATACATTGGGCTAGGATGATTAGCCATTGCTTAGACGTACAGTTGAGGAGACTTAAGGCTACTAAGTCCTTCCACATGAGTTCATATGTCATCTATGCCTTGATCAGGAGTGTTGAATACGCAGGACTACCTCACAGAGGAGTGATTGGAAGAGGACCCGGCGAGGTCAGAGCTTGTGATTCCTATGCCTACTTGCATCATCCGCCAGGGAGCAACTATAAGTTGGTTAATGATACTTTCACGATGAACATCACCAGGACGTTGCAAGGTGGAATTCACAACAGGTTATCTCAGGATGCCCAGGAATTCATAAAGAGGTACGGTGCTTGGTTCATTCAGTTTCCCAGGTTTACTTATATTAGAGTGCATGGATGTCCTTCACCACCATACATGTTGCCGAGATATCCGACAGACAGAATTGTGTTACTTGAAGTAACAAGACAGTTGGCAGCATATGTGAAGGCATTCAGACACAGACATCAGAATGGAGTCCAAGTACCCATTATTTTGGGTAATTCAGTTGAGGTATGTCCTAATGCTTTAGCCATGGATGACGCAGAGAAGGAGTTAGCCTTATATTCTTTTTCATCTTTTGTTTTGAGAGAAAGCTTTGATCCGCATGGACATTTAGAGGAGACGGTCGGTAGAAGGTTTAGGCATGAGTATCAGATCGAAGATTTTATGATGAACCTCTTAGATGATCTTGAAGTGAAACGAAAAATGCATTCTAGATTGCCTTTGGATTTCATCAGGAAATGCAGGATTTACAGAGTGGCCGACCAAGCTCAGGACAGTGGCAGACATATCCAGTCTTCCTATGATCGAGAAAGCAAAACAGTAAGGTTAGATTGGAATGAGCCCGAGGTCGTGGATTTAGATACTTTGATGGCACCAGTCTTGTCTTGTACTCGCAGATGGGTTGACATTCAGCATCAGAAGTTAAGAGAACAAGGCATAGCTATGTCTTTCACTTTGGAAGAGAAACCTGCCGAAGGTGGAGCTAGTGTGAGTGAAGGCAATCCTAATCCTAGAAATTCAGGTGAAGGTAACCTTCGATGTGCCAGTGAGGGCAATCTCCATTCAAGAGGTTCGAAGAGGAAAGAGAGACCTGGAAAGAGAGAGTCTTCCAAGAAGAAACAAGAGGCTAACAGAGATCGATCATCCGGTACTTCTTCTAGACCTGAGAAGAGAACAATTCAAGTGGAAGAATCCATGGAGTCGATGGTACAGAACGATAGACAGGAGGAAGGACAGGCACAGCATGGTTCACCAGATGGATCTCTCCAAGACTATGAGTTAGATGAAGACAAAGAAGACAATGAAATAACATCTCCTCCCAGACAAGAAGAAATAGTGCATAAAGAGATTCAAGTTCAAGAAACAAGATCGATTATCCCAGATTGGTTGAAGGAAAGATTAACCAAGGTGATCGTAATAGAGGACGAAGACAATGCAATTGATTTAGAGAGCCTTGTTGGACGTTCACACGAAGTAACAGAAAAGAAGAAGGCTACCAAGATGTCCAAGATGATTCGAGATGAGACTGGATCCAGAAAACTGCAGATAGCTACACCGGTAGCAGACAAATATGAGGGTGAGATCCTAGCAGAGGATTATGATATACAGACTTTTGAGTTAGGACCACCTACCGCAGAGCAGACTCTAGATGATGCTACCGATTCATTTGAGGCATTGAAAGACAAGCTTAGGGAAGAAATGGAGAAGAACAGAAAGCTTGAGAGAGAGGTCGGTGCATGGAGGACATATTTCAGTCACATCAATGAACCTTTGGGACGTCAGGATCCAGTTAGATCACCAGTACAAGCATTGCCGCTTCAATCAATCAATGAAGCAGAAAGATTCAGGAACATGGTCCAACGTACAAGTAATTGGATGGATAGATCTCATACAGTGGCTGTAGAGTTTGTAACAAGGATGATGAAGTTTATTCATCAAGCTATCCAGGTTCTTGAGATGATCCACAATTTGATGATAACAGTAGCTGCATTCGCCCATACCAAGGACGTTATCATTCCTGTCTTGAAAGTTATTAGACACACATCAAGGAAGATTTCATTGGTCAACCTTACTCCATATGAAGAATGTTTTCTTTGAGGACATCAGTACTAGATGTAGCCAAGTTGAGGAGGTGATCAATCCGATCCAGGACAGAGTATTTGAGGTACTTTGTACCATTCTTGGCAGAAGGATCGAGGTCGAGACAGATGTGGAAATGCAGGAATTTGAGGATAGAATCAAGGTCATCTTTTGCAAGGACGCAAATGTTACAGATGAACAGTATGATCAGATGTTCGCCACCATGCTCCTGATTGATAGAACGAAGGAACTTGAATCTACTTGGGACGTGGCTCTTCTAGATGCATTCGATCAGGTCATCCACTTAGAAGAGAGTATGAAGAATCTTCCCGAGATTCCAATCGCAGAAATCGAAGGAATCGTGACAAAATTCATTGCATATGCTAAGAAAGAGAATTGGAAAGGGAATAAGATTCTAGATGAAAGGTTGTTACAGATGACATGACATCTTATTTCTCATTGGTTCATGCCTCCTAGGTTTTTGAGCCAAATTTAATATTTGGCTATGTATTTAATATTGTTCAGTAAAAAGGAGGCCATTTGTAACAAACCCTAATTAGGGTTTAGGTGTCATGATCTTGTCCATTGATTTACTTTCAATCTGGACCTTTCATTGTAATTGGGGATGCTATTTATACCCCCATTTTTCATTTCATTGAATAATAGAGAAATAGTGGAATAGTGTGAGAGTTAATAGTTGATGTAAGAGAGATTAGAGTTAGAAGCAATTTCATTTTGTAGTAAGATTGAGCTTTGAAAAGAGAAATTCAAGCAATTGTTGTACATGATGACTTGGAAATCAATAAAATATTGAAGTTATGGTGTTTTCTTGCAAATTTCTAGAGTTATCTTCATGGTTGTTTGATCTACTTGAATCGTGCTCAATCAAAGTAGTTTGTTAATTTGAAAGATTAAGTGTGAGATTTGATATTTGGTAGGATTCGTAATCCAAACCACTAGCTTCTTGCTGATTGTAGGAACGCCTTGCGTGGTCGACTGGAGAATACATTGAGTCCTTTAATCTTCAATCATTATTGAATCTTGGATATGTACCTTCGTAGTAGTGTCCTTGATCTTTGATGTATTGAGTATCATTTTATTACCTTAGAAGATCGCACTAATTTCAATTGAGTTGTTATCTTATGGCAAAATTGAAGTTGGTTGAATCTTGCCAAGTCTCATCCATACTAAGTCATTCATAAGGTTAGGCTAGATTAGACCTCTTTTGAACCCTACTCCTTTTGCTATTTTTGAAAGTTTCTTTAGTTTAGAAAATCTTTGAACTTTTGGAATACGTAAGGCCCCTTGGAGGAAACAGCAAATCACATCATACCACTAAAAGCTTGTCCACACGTAGAGACCCTACTAAAAGAACCTTGGAGTCTACCTAACTGATCCTTCGTGCAGATCTTCAGCAGTTAGAGACTATTTTCTCAAGAGAGGATAAGATGCCTATTGGTATTTTATTCTGTGTATGATTGTGTATAAAATACACGTCAACAGGCGGCCATGACTGCCCCAAAATCAGTGATCGGGTCCCGCGAACAATCAACGCCTGGCAAAAGATGCCTTACTGCCTCAAATTCTTGGACTTGTAGGCAATTTCTTGAATCTGCGAGTTGATCTGGGACTCGACGATATTCATAGAGTCGCATTTGCTGCACACTCAGCCTTGAATATTCACGCCTTCGGACCTCATAGTCATCAGAGCAGTTTTTCCAATAATCTTCAATTGACTCCTTTGCTCTGTACCGCCTGCCATAGGCTCTCTTTGCCAGATTGTCGTGATCGAAACATTTCCTTGGAAAATGCTTCTGTAGGCCATAGGAGGCCAGCTCTGCCAAGGATTCCTCCGCCTGGGATGGGGTCTTTAGATGGACATCCTGATTGCCTATAATCATGGGGAATGCGAATCCAGCCTGCTTGTTGTCTCTAAGTAAGCTACCGGCTGGATGTGACTGCCTTGCGACCTCCATGAGAACTATCTTGTCGGTTGGGTACCGTGGAAGCCGGAGAGGGGCACCATCGAAGCCAGCCATCCAGATGTAGGAGAACCTTGGGAACTAGATGAACTAGGCTACGTATCTCTGTACTAGAATAGTAGCTTGCTCCGAGAGCCTTATGTGTACTCCTCCCTGCATAAGCCTGACCAAGCGCATTGTGAAGGCGTCATTGATGCGCTCATACTGGCCAACTGCATAGGTCGAGCTGTTCTTTTCCCTTTGAGCTATATCCTGATAGTGTAGCTGTGGGTAACAATCATATACTTTTACTTGATCAGGTCCATTCCCGATTTGACCTTTCATTATTAAACTGGCAGCGGCTGGTTCCTGGCGAACATGTAGACTAAATAGGATGTCATAGTGAAGTACTTCTTTGCCTCAAGTTCGATCAGCTGGGTGTGGATATTGTTGCTTATGATCTGGGCCCAGTCAAACTTGGATTTCCTAGTGAAGACCTATTCTGTGAAGTAAAACATCCATTCTTCAAAGTAGTTGGATTTGGGGAGTCCCATAACCCTGTTGAGCAATGTGACCATGTCCCCATGCTCATTGTGAAAGTCACTTCTTGGGGTCTTTTTCCCAATTTTGACACTTGGAGGTCTTCTCTCCCTGTACCACTCTTCATTGATCAGTGTTCTGCATCCGGCAGGATTCATATCATACGCCCCCTGCGCTTCATCTATAGTCGTGGTTGTGGGATTATTTGGGAAGGGAATATCAAATGCGTTGCCAATGGCCTCAGGAGTGAAGTTAGCGAGGACCATGTCCTCGAGGAGTACCAATCTGGAACGTGGTTGGTAATGTCGGGCGACCTCCACTACTAACTCATAGTTTTGCACTGCTGGGGGAAATCCCACTGCTTGGGCGATGCCACTTTCCATCATCTGCCTAGGCCTGCCATAGGCATCAGGGGAGAAGACTCGGCCTTTGAAATCTTGGATATCGATATGGCCTAGGTCAGTATCACCGACATTGTCCTAGACACTCTGAACTTTTGACTCCCTCAGTCCCCCTCTTTGATACTGGTATTTCATCCTTTTGACTTTGCGAGGGATATCTGATTTGTATGCTCGCAATGCCTTGGCTGTAGCAGGCGTCTTTGATGATTCTACCGCCGATTTAGGCATTTATCCTGCACAGCCGGATGCAGATTATGAGGTGATTCATAAAGGAAGTAAAGCGGGTTAGATAAAGGATACGCCAGCATACAAGGATCAACTCAAAAACCGAATTCAAAGGATGGCATGACAATTTTAGCTAAAAGCTTGATTGATTTAAACATGAATATTTATGAAACTTTCGATTAGGCACTTTTAGGATTGAATTTCAAAATGGACAAAGCTTGAGAAATTTTCCTAAGTCTGAAAATGCATTTTCTAGCTGATTCTTAGGAGTAAATTCTGATTTCAATTGCTTTGCATGACATCTTATAAATGGGAAAAGATGCGGCTTTCAAGACTTAATCATTTTAATCAATTTTCTGCACACACATCTATCTAATTTGCAAATATTTCAAACGATTTCAAGAGAGGTGAAGCACACTTACCTGGCGAAAATGAATGACGTGAATTCGCACGACTGGCCTTGCAAGAATGAATTCTAAATTTCAGATGGGGGAGTCTTGGATTTGAATTTTAACGGTTAACTTCCTATTCGAAATTTTTTTGCGCCTATGGTTTGGAAAGAAAATGCGGATTAAAACATTTTAGACATAGCAATTTACCTTGGGCGTGAAACTTGGAAGCTTCGAAGGGCTTTCGCAGGTTTTAACTTCAATATTCACGCGATTCTGGCGATTTTTGGAGAGGGAGGGTTTTGTCAACTTTCAAAATTTCTAACGCCTACCAAAAAAAAACGCAATTTCTCTTAGCAGTGTGAATGTCGGGGTTGCAGAACGCTTTTTAAAACTTCACTCCTTTTCACTGATCCCTCTAAGCCGCGATTTTGGGGTTTATCCGAATTTCGGAGTTTGGCGGGGGGCATTAGCAAGATTCGCTTCAGCGTGATTTTCCCCTAAATGCGATTTCGGCAGAATGGGGCACTTTTCAAACTTTGGACTTTGTTTCTCTTATTCTCCAAATTGTGAATTTCGGCGATTGGGAGGCTTTTGTCAACTTCAGAGTTTTGAGGAGTTTTTCAAACTTCGGCACTTGGTGCAACTTTGCAAACTTTCATTCCATTTTACTTATCGCTTGGCATGTGATTTTCGGCATTTTTATGCCCTTTGCAAACCTTTAAAGAAAATGCGCCTTCCCTTAATATCGCGTTTCAGGGTTTGGTGGGCCTTCGTGAGTTTTACATTTTCACCCTTCAACCTCAAATTGCGAACTTCGGCAATTTGGGATGCTTTGCCAACTTCGGCGATTTGGGGTGCATTGCCAACTTCGGTATTTTGAAGTATTTTGTCAATTTCGGCCCTTTTGGCCATTTTGCAAACTTTTACTTTTTGGCATTTCGGCCTTAAGGTCCGAATTTTGGCCCTTTTGGCCATTTTGCAAACTTTTACTTTTTTGGCATTTCGGCCTTAAGGTCCGAATATCGGCCCTTTTGGCCATTTTGCAAACTTTTATTTTTTTGGCATTTTAGCCTTAAGGTTCGAATTTCAGCCCTTTTTGCCATTTTGCAAACTTTTACTTTTTTGGCATTTCGGCCTTAAGGTCCGAATTTTGGCCCTTTTGGCCATTTTGCAAACTTTTTCTTTTTTTGGCATTTCGGCCTTAAGGTCTAAATTTCAGCCCTTTTGGCCATTTTGCCAAGTGTGGCACCTTGAGGCACTTTTAAAGATTTCGCCCTTCTTTCACCTTTCAGTTGGCGAGAATCGCCATTCATACAAATCTTGCAAACTTGTAAAAACAAACGTCATGTAATCTCTCTCATTTAGCGCAAATTTCAGGGTACGGAGGAGGTTTTCGAAAATTTACACCTCTGCACCCTCTTATCTCTCTTATATCCTTATGCAAAAATCGGTGTCTTTGGGTCCTTATGCAACCTTCAGATGCCCTATCCTTTACTTGGCGAATTTCGCCAGTCTCTATCATCCCACACCTATTTAAGGCGATTTTACAAGCTTGAACAATCTCTTTGGAATTCGTGCCTGAGGGCTCAATTGACCTCATGGAATCACCGGCTCCTTCGCTGCATCATCATCTCATGGATTGATCGCAGGCTTGCTTGAAAGGACGCGAGACACTCTGCACGGAACTTAATAGGGCGAAGACGGAAAGGCCCATAAAAGGAAAGGGGACCCTGTCGGCGACAGGGAGCGTGTGCAATGCACAACAGGTTGTCGATATTTTGTGAAACTATTGAGTATCTAAGCTGATGTAAAACTCGGGAATTTTCAGTTGTATATTCCCCAAAGGTTTAAAACTTGGACTGGCCACGGACTCGGCTAACCAAAAATTTGGACTCGGACTCGAACTCGTGAAAGGCTCACGAAAGACTCGGCAAAAAAAAACAAACCGTAGTTTTACAAAAAAACATAAAGAAATTAATGCATTTAGAGAACATAAGAGCCATAATTGAAACATTACACATGTCATATGATCTACAAACGCGCAATATTTGAAATTTCATTATTCATACTCATAGTTTCAACTCTAAAATGTATAATAGCAACATAAGTTTATAAATGTTTACAAAATTACATATAATGATATGTCCAACTCCAAATGTGAAAAACAACAATGAACAAACTAAAGAGAAGACTACAAATTAATGAAAAAGTCCAGTGTTCCATCGACGTTGGGGACGCGGGGACCAAGGGCCTAAGTTTGGGGACAACGAGGGGATAGCGGCGGGGGGGTGGCGGGGTGGTGGTGCTGATATAGTTATACATATACATATACATATAGTACTTGAAAAACTAGTTTTGAAAAGATGTATGACAATATAATAGTATAAGAATTACATTTCAAATGAAACTATAGGAAATTTGAAATACTAAATCTAAATACCAAGATTTCTTCAATGCTAATTATGTTGTTATATGGAGCCTAATCAGACTCGGAGGTTAAATTTTCTCTATTTCCATTAGCGCAGTTTCCCCCTATATTTTTTGACGGGGGTTTGGGGGCAGCGCCCCTTGTGCACTCCCTGTCGCGATACTTTTATTGTTTTATAAAGGCGTCGGGTGTTATTTTTCTATTGGCCCACGGCCAATTAGGGTTACCCCTTAAGCCCCAAAAAAGTCAAAAAGGGGGGGGGACACGTCCCCGTGGAACACTGTGAAAAACAACCCTTTAAGAGATATTTCACTCCCTCAGTTATGCCAAATGAAGGAAAAAAAAAAAAAACTCACTTTTAAAGATTGCATGATGTTTTTTCTGGGTCGCGCGAATCCATCTGAAAGACTCGCGAGTCCGTGCAAAAGACTCTCACGAGTCCTTGCAAAAGACTCGCGAGTCTTTTAGATGGACTCGCCAGGACTCACCTTGCGAGTCTTGGCGAGTCGACTCTTGGCTCCCATGGACCCGCGAGCACGAGTCCTTGCAAAAGACTCGCGAGTCTTTTAGATGGACTCGCCAGGACTCACCTTGCGAGTCTTGGCGAGTCGACTCTTGGCTCCCATGGACCCGCGAGTCCGTGGCGAGTCCATGAGTCTTAAAACTATGTTATTCCTTATGTAATGTCCAGTTTTTTTTTGAGTTGAAATAATTATTGCAATATCTTCTATTTTGCTACATTATATTTCTGTATCGAACATTGCAAATATATCAAAAAAACATAAAACCCAAATCAAAGACAAGCGAAAATTAAAATTAAATATCCTATCAAGGGTGGGATATTACAGTGGTATCAGAGCGGTTTCCTGCCATCTTGTTGGGGGTTGAATTAAATAATCAGAGAGTTCACATTGCATCATTTGAATGACCAGTGCTCATAAGTTTTCAGTTATGGGTTACTACCATATCGTAGGAAAATCTAGAGAAGAGATTGACCAAGATGCCATCAAGATAAGGGAAAGATGTGAACGGGAAGCTCTTCGACTCTTTGAGGGCTATCAAAGTTTGTAAGATAAATTTAAAGGATAGTACTCTCTTCATGATTATCTGAACTTGTCTGTCACCTAGAGGCTTGAAGAGATTGGGTTGGTATAGTATATTAGGAGGGTGTATAAGGAGAAAATTTCATCTAAAGGGACACAATTCAGTCATGGGCACAGTGTGAGTAGGTGTGGTAGAACTAAATCAGCTTATGAGGACTGTTCTACATCTAAACTCAATGACTAGGTTACAAGAACTCCCATAATGAGCAAGAACGAAATGAGAAGGCATGGTCTATGCTTCACTTGCAAAGGTTTTCGGGAGCCTAACCACCAATGCACGGATAATGAGGTAAGGGAGACTTATACACATGCTGATTTACATTGCAGCCATGGGGCAGAAAGTATGGCACATGATACACTTAGTTTTCCTTCGAACGCAGCTCTTGAACCAACACTTGGTAGTGGACGGTTAGCAAAGGATGAAGTTTTGGTTGAGTCTCTTGAGGACACTACAGATAAGTATGATGTAGCTCCTGATTTTTTGTTTTATGACAGCAATCATAATGTCAAGCTTACTCATGAGATAGCAGCCATTCCTCGTGAAGATGATGGATGTATGGTGTTCCATAACGTTAACACTCGAGATTTGGGTGTTAAAAATGAATTATGTGATGTGGATTCAAGTCATTGCAAGTCTGATTTTGCTAATCAGACCTTAGAAGATTTACTTGTTGATGATGAAGTTGAAATTTCTAAGGCAGCTGTAGGGGAAAGTACTTGAGTCCTCTTGAAGATGAAGAGGAGTAGAACAAGAGGGTGATGGGCCTAAACAAAATGCTGAAAGTAAATTTCATGTTTTTAATAATCCACTTTTTGAGATAGAAGTGGAGAAATCCTATGTTAACCCACTTTATGAGGTAGAGTTGCAGGATGATCATGTTGAGACATGCGCATGAGGAAAGGGCCCCATATGAAACCAATGAGGGTTTTTTGTTCCCTGAGTTTTTTGTATTAGCAATTGTTGAGTCTTTTGATCATTTTGAAGATGCCAATTCAGTTTTTTTGCAAGGATTCTCAATTCATGAATCACACAGGTCTAATTTACAAGAAAGTTACATTAGAGAGTATGCTATTGGGTACATGGATTGAAAGATCCTTGATGGATCCCCTTGCCGATCTGCTGTAGTTTTTAAATTAATAAACTTTATTTTCCTGTGATTCCTTTGATGGTTTTAGAGAATAGACAGAAGTTGCAGAAGGTTTGTTTCTTTTTGTGTTTTTTGATAGTTTTCAAACAAGTAATGAATAATGAATAGTAAACATGAAGGAGACTGAAAATAAATAAGAACATATAGCCAAATTCAGAATTGCTACAAGCTGTACCAGACAGATTTCTGATTTGTAAAACCAAATAATAATTCCAATGCAGATCCAAGGAACTTACATCCAACAATGATGCCAAACTGAAAGGTGAATAGTGATCATGAATCAAGAATATCTCTAAGGCTGAATGCATGCATTCCTTACATTCCACGTGGGATGTACCTGCTGCAAATGGCGGCCCTAAGGCTGCAAGGATCACGCCCAAGCTGAAGAATCAATCTGCCATGTTGAAACCCTTACTCTGCAACCTGAATCCACAATGAAGAATGGCGTACTCAATCTCTGTCAACAATGCACTCTGCCTGAAGAATCCAATGCCAATAACTGCTGAGGGCTATGTCCCAGCCAGTCCAGATCTTGGGGTTTGCGTCCTAGATGAAGAATCGCCCACTCAGAGCTAATTCGCAAAAATAAGTTTGATTGTGTAAAAAGATAATGAACAATTGGTCTTCATTTCCTTATATCTCCTTTCCTTTCCAAGCCAAACCCTAAAAGGAAGTAAAGTTGGCGCATTATGAAAAGAGTGTTATTTTCTAATTATGGCGTCAACTATAGGAAAATAACACTAAATTGCAAATAAATAGCTTCAGGCATCCAAAAAGACTCCGGAAGGTGAGAATCATGTAGCAAAGTTCAAGACTTTTCCAACGAGCTATAACACAGGCATATCAACCCAGATGAAGCCAGAAATCCCTTATTACTCCGGAATGACTAAATACATAGCCTTATTTTAATTTATTTAATCGCAAACTTAGGAAATATTTAAATATATTAAAATATCTCTAGATATCCAATAATAGCCCAAAATGACCAAACAATCATGAATATAACTTTGTCACCTATCTGTGACCAATGCCGGAAAAGTTGAACTAACTGGCAGTCCCATCCCAAAATCTAGGGATGCTCTTAGAAACTAGGAAACACACCCAAACTTCCTGAAACTGAAACCATGACATGGTCACGTTGAACCTCCAATATGGGAACTGCCACAACCTCCTAAAAAATAGTGAATCTCCCTAAAATCAAGGAACTGCTCCAAATGGCCCTCAAACTGCTTGTAAAGCCAAAATCCAGTCACTATATGCACTGAATGAGTCCCAATCAACCTCTGCTAGCCTACGAGACTCCAATGATAGGCCAACTCCTTTGTCTCTGATGTCCACTCTAGAAAGGGGACATGACATGGATGGACTTGGTAGAGCATCTACTTGATTAACTATACAGGATCAGAGGCATGAGCCGTCTACTAATTCTAGTGATGAGAATAGCGGGAGTGATGAGGAGTGTGTTGCCCAGGACTATGACAACCAGCCATTGACGGAGGTTGGTGCATTTTATCTTGACTGCATGGTAAGGAGTGCTCATCGCTTCTCCTTTGGTCCACACACAGAGGATTTGATGACGTGTCGACATTGAGTGGCTCAGGGTTTATACCATCCATTGTGGGATGGAGAGTTTCCACCTTTAGAAGATGGAATTGGAGGCTGCAAGTACCAGACTCTGTTGTTAGCGGGAGATTACTTGCCGGGACAACAGTCAGTTATCCATCATGCTATTATGTATCCAACTGGGTCTGCTACTTCTGCATCACAAAGATTTCATACATATACATGGTTACAGGGTGTTTGTGGTGTCAGTAGGCATGATGGCTGGGTTAGTTATCTCATCCATGAGGGTTTAGTAGAGGGCTAAGAGAGATGTGGTGTAGCAGATGCTTTCATATGTTCTTATCTCCGCATGACAGATGGATGTGAGTTCAGACTGTTTTGGGATTAGGGCGGTGACAGGTATGACACTGCAGTTTGGACGGATCCCATTGAGTTGCTTCACCACTCTCAACGTGATGAAGGTTATGCCAGAATTGCGCAGGGGAAGTCAATGAGTAACGTGTATGGCAGACTTCCATTCTGGCTATGGGATCCAGGGATTGATTTGGTTGGTGGATTGCTTCTTCCTTCTATTGGGATTGACCTAGTTACAGGGTACATTGGTATCACTTTGACGCCATAGGATTTGGATGGGACATTCTACAGGATGGTTTGGGATCCTGGCATTCAGCTGAACATTGAGTGTGGAGTTTGGGATCTTTTTGGTGCATCGGGATTTCAGACAGGGCTTACTGATGAGCATTGCAACATGTACAGTGTATAGAAAGCATACGGGTTCATCTGTGGCCTAATTGTACATGTTTCAATTGCGATGCACATTTCTTGTGTGCATGAGATGGACAGTTGGTTTGACATCCATTTTTGTGCAATCATGGTTGCTGGTGCTATGGGAGTTGGATGAAGATGTGAGGGACATTTCACAGTTCTCTTTTGGGGCCTCTTGAGGAGTGGAGTTTCTTTGCAGTGGAGATTGCTTGGGGACAAGCAATTTCAGGGAGGGTGGGCTATAATGTCCCCATTTTCGTTAGCATCAGAGTTTGAAGGATTAGCCTATCGTTTGACCCTCGTAGGCTAGTATGGTGGATTAGAGGGTCTAGTTTGGGCGTTATGGAGCTCTTCAGGTGGTAGATGGCAGTGTTTTCCTCTCTACATTTTTGGTATACTTTGAGGCTGGGCTATTCAGAGGTTTTTGGTTCCATTTGAGGGACTTACTATTTATATCAAGTCAGTGGTTGTTGGAGAGGGACCCTTACTATTTTTAGTAAGGCAGTTGGATGCACAGTGGATACAATGGTTAATAGTTTATGGTATACAGTTACTGTTATAATAATATCAAAGCAATGTCTGAGTTCTGAATTTTGTTTTCTCCACCAAATTAAAGCAGCAGACTTTATCCAAACTTTTAGCCGTCCCAAATGAAAGAGCTTTCAACTCCAAACAAAAGGCACTTCTAACCTAGGTTCACATGTCCCAGCTATAAGACTGTTGTACGACCTCCTACAGGTGTGTAATTAGCTCAATAGTGAATGATCTTCTAAGAATCTAACTTGCAATTAATGTTTTCTAATTCTAATCCTCAAATCTGCTCAAACCCTTTGATTTTTCTTCACTTTTTAGCACAAATAGAACTTATGGATGAAGCCCTCTCAAGCAATAATATCAACTGGTATTGCACAACCTGAAAATTGCACAAACACTGAAGAGGTCTCGTTCTCCAATGTTGTAGATGACTGAAACCCTTGTGTATTTCTACACTCAACTCTCAAATAAAAAAGCACAAGTTTATAATCTTCAAGAATGAAAAAGCATTTGCTTTTTGAGTCCTTTTATAACCTCAGTCTCCTTAATAGCATTTAAATCCACTTTAGGGTTTGCATAATAACTTTGTTTAATATCCTCATAAGTGGGTGCCCAAGACTTGAATTATTAGATGCACATTAATATCATTTAAAATGATATTTTATATTTATCTTTTGAATTTATCAAATGCATCAATAAATAGGCCTCAAATATTAAAAATGATTAATTGCACTTTAAGTCACTTAATTGAGGGTCATGGCCCCATTGCACATAAAGTGACTTTAATAACTTTATAATATGCCTTTAATGATTAATTATTAATAAAGTATTACTTTATTAATAATTAAAATAACGTAACTCCATAAATGCTCATTATTTCTCGATTCCGTCTAAACCAGGGAGTAAACCACTGCATCCACTGCGCATCCAACTGCCTTACTAAAAATAGTAAGGGCCCTGTTGTGACCTAATCACACATCACCCCATTCCAGATGGGGAGCCCCCTACTTTTAGGCCCTCCTGGTCGTTTGGTTTTATTTTTTGTTTTTTTGGTGGTAGTCTCGCTAGTCTCTCTGCTTTGCAAGTGTTCGGGGGTCAAATTGATTAAGTCTGCTTTTCGTTTGAGTGAATTTGATGAAGTCTAGGGCCTGTTTTGTCAATTTTAGGATTTCTACCTTTAGTCCTAGATTTTAGAGGTTTTTGTTAGGATTTTGGAAAAATTGAGCATATAATTGGAATCAGGACCCTTCAAGGAACCTCCCAGTAAAATTTGAGCCAAAACGGAGCAACTTTCTATTTTTAGAAAGTTCCTATTTTTTAGGGATTTTATTGAGTCCCGGAATGTTGTCATTTTGCCAAAAATCAAACTTACTATTTTTAGTAAATTTCTATTTATAGTAAGTCATTCTGTGTCTTGTTTTAGGGGTCTAGCACTGATGTTCTGAAAAGTTTCTATTTTTGGAAGTTTATTTCTGGCAGGACCATTCAGGCAAGGTGACGAAGATCAAGCATCCAAGACTACTTCTAATTCCGGAAAGTCAGAAAGCAGACAAAATCACTCAAAAAATGGCTAAGTGTTGGAAATCCATTATTGAAAAGGAAAGCTCAAGAAATTCACTTAAGTCCGGAAGAAGCAAGAGTGAAATTCCCTCATCCGGAGGAATTCACGCCCAATTGCCATATAGGGCGCCAAACTGGAGGTGTTATGGAGGATTAAAAAATCTCAAAATTCCAAGACATGCAAAACTCGGCCCAAGGGTGATGAAGGGCGCTAAAACCAATGAGTCTTGGAATTCATAGTAAATCAATGAATTCCTTCACTTAGTCAAATTTGCGCCCTAGCACTGTGGAGGGCGTCAAATTGGGGGTTGCAAGGAATCCATGGAGATGTTGAAATTCCCCACCAAGTGCAAAATGCGGCCTAGGAATTATGGAAGGCGCCAAAATGGAGTAGTTAGGGAAGAATGGAAAAAAAGTGTGAATTCCAAGACTAAGGCAAAAATCCGCCCAAGAAGGTCAAAGGGTGCCAGGATGAGGTCAACATGGAAAGCGTGGAAAAGGTGTGAATTCCTTGGCCATAGTAAAAATCCGCACTACTCCCTAGGAAGGCGCCGAATTGGAAGGGTCAAGGAAGGATAGACAAAATCGTTAATTCCTCCTCCATGAAGAATTTCTGCCCTAAGACGAGGAATGGCGCTATAATGAGGTATGCAGGGAGAGTTGAAGAAGTGCATGAATCCTTCACCAATGCAAAACTCCGCCCAACACTCAGGTAGGGCACTAAAAAGAATGATACATGGAAAAGACTAAAAATTTATTCCTCCTTGAACAAGTGAGAATTCCGCCCTAGGCCAAAGGAGGGTGCTAAAATTAGGTTACCATGAAATTCACAAAAAACATCAAAATTCCTCCTTGGAAGGGCACCAAAAAGAGATATCCATGGAAAAGGTTGAAAGACTTGAAATTGCTTCACAAGTGAAGAACTGTGCCCTGACCAAGGAAAGAATGATTGAAATAACTAAGTCAAGGTGAATCTAGGAAATGATAAAAATCCAAGACATAGGGAATTCCATGCTTAAGCTTGAAAACTCGAAAAATTGTCAAAGGCATGAAAATCCAAGGGGCAAGGAGGAATGAAAAGCAAAAATCCCCTCCGGAAAATTTTTGAAATTTCCATTTTTAGACACCAAATCTTATCAAAATCTGTAAATTTTTATAGATTCGAAAACGTGAGAGATTTCTCTCTCTAATGGACTCGGCTCCTAAATTTTAGGGAGATCCCTAAAAAATAGGAGATGTTGGAGAAGCATGGAAAATTCCCTCTGGAGCAGGAACAGTCAAGCTAAGACGGAGAATCAAGCAAATCTCGAAGAATATTCCAATTTCCTTCCGAAATTTGAAAGAATGGAAAGTTAATGAGTTGGCAGAGGGAATATTCTAAGTATGACACATGACTTAGTGCATTAAGAGAAACTTCAAATTCGAACTCAATTACAAGGGAAGTTTCGTTTGCATGGCACAGTGACTGGGAAAGTGTGACACATAATAAATTCAATTGCCAAATTAATGTCTCCCAATTTAGTAGCACGATTTGAAGAATTCTATATAAGCATGGAGAAGCATTTCATTCCTCACGTGCAGGATTTAAGAAAGAAGAATTGGAGAAGTGAAGAAAGGTCATACTTAGTGGATTTTTCACCATTCTCAAGGTGCTTTTCAAGATGGCAGAATCAAGCAAGACGGCTACCATCACCAAGCAAGCGCTGATCAAGGCAGAGATGAAAGGCTTCCTTACTAGTTCCCAGATGAATTCCAGGTGGAAGGAAATCAGCGATACAAATTTGGGCACATTCAACCTAGCTGCCTTCAAGATCAGAATGTTCAGAACAACAGGATATAATCCATCACCAACAGCTGTCAAGTTTGTCAAGAGTGGAATTGCTGTGGCAGTTGGTTTTCCGCCTGCTATTTAGTGTCCAGATTTGATTCTGTAATGTGCTAAGCATTACAGTTTGGACCAAAAGACAATTTCAACGCTAGATGACAGACTATTGGCGACATTGACTCCGGAGTCAATTGGTGAAGCTTTCAGAATTCCTTCACACCATTCCATGACGTACAGGACTACCAGCGGAGCTCAAGCAGTGTATGATGCGGTTCCTGCTAGGTGTGCTGACATGATCAACAAACAATGGTTGTTGAAGCCTAGGCCACATATTTCCAAAATGCCAAAGGCTCTCACTATCTTTGAGTTCAAATAGGAATATATGGATTTGATAAAGTTGCTGAGCAGGGTAATGGGATGTTCACATGCTGTGAATTTTGAAACATGGATGTTCTTCTACATTGGCAAGATCATGAATGCAAATGGGCTAGTCAATTGGGCCAGATTGATTAGTCATTACTTGCACGAACAACCTGAAGAACTTGAAAGAAAGAAAGTCTCAATCCTTTTTCATGAGCTCCTACGTAATCTATATGCTTTCACGAAGGGGAGGATTTGATGGTTTGCCAACAAGTGGAATCATGGGTTTCGGACTAGCACGGCTAAAAGTCCACGAGTGTTATCCTCAGCTGCATCTTCACAATGTTAATTCTTACAAGCTAGCGAACGACACCTTCACTATGCAATGTTGCCGGGAATAATCATTATGTTATCGTCGGTAATAATGAGTTACGACGGTCAGTTAGTTAGTCGTCCCGAAGGGTAGTTGGACGCGACGGTTGGTCGCATCCCTTCAGGTATTATATATTGCATATCGTTCCTTCTTAGTATCATCATGATAGTCGTGTTTGATGTAATTTTATAAGCACTTGATGTACATGGATTGTTGAATGAATACAGAAACTGGTTTTTTAATATATATCAATTATGTTTTGTGCATTTACTTTCTGCATTTAATCGTTTACCCGTATGTGGTAAACATGCACTTGACGTGGCTTATGCAAAAACAATTGCACGTAAGGGTGTCGCCACAAGCAAGGGCCTTGGTTCAGAAGTATGGAGCCACGTTCTTACAGTTTCCAAAATTCACCTACATCAGGACACAAGGATTCTCATTCCAGTCATACAAATTGCCAAGGTATCCATTTGACAAATTCATATTGCTGGAACTCATGAGGGAGTTGGCAGCCTATGATCAACTACAAAAGAAGAAGTAGTCTATTGAATTCCCAGTTGTCCTATGTGATTTCATGGAAATGTGCCTAGGTTTGGAAGCAACTGAGAGTGCAGCGAAGGAGTTAGCATTCTATTGCCTGCCATTTTATACATCCAGAGCTCAGTATGATCCTTATCGCCAAATCAGAAAGGTTGCTGGTATGAAATTCATACACAAATTTCACTTAGAAGATTATTGGGCAAGTGCCAAGGATGACCTTGAAGTCTGGGGGAAAATGTATTCCAGACTGCCCCTTGACACCATCAGGATAAGTGAAATTTACCAAGTGCCAGATCAGGTGAAAGAGGATTCGGACTTGACGCAACCTGAATTCAAGAAAGTGAAAGATCAACCCATTTAGCTGCCACACTGGTCAGAGCCCGAAATTGATGATTTGAATATCTTGGCTAGACAAGTGCTAAAATTCACTAAGCACTGGGTTGATGGACAAACAAGGAAATTGACGGAAGGAAATGTTCATTTGACATATCAGCTGATGAGAAGTCTAGATTCACATAGTGAAACAATTGAAGGATCTTCACAAGCCCAGACAGAAGGAGAAGTCCGAATTGATAAAGGGAAAAGTGCTCCGAAGAGACCAAGGATGGCAAGGAAGAAAGATATCTAGCAGGACATTCATCATGAAGCCCAACATGAAATCCATCAGGAAGTTCAACAAGAGGTGCAACAGGAAGAACCTTCGCAAAAGAGAGCAAGGGTAGAAAGGGTGCAGTCATCGGCAAGTTCTTCCAGTGTACATGAGGTAGAGATGTTCACATAGGAAAATCCAACGGATCCACCTCCAGGTAATACTCCAGCACTAGATATACTCAGCATTAGTGCTTCACATAGACCCAATCAGCCAAGAGGTCAAAGACAAGAAAGTCCTCCACACTAGGAAGGGGCTTGTTAGGATAGTTTTGTGGAAGCCATCATAGATGAAATGGAGGAAGAATCACAGGAGCAAGAGCACATGGAAATCCATAGTCACTCCATTCCCGCTCCTGATTGGCTGATAGAGAGACTGAGGAGGGAACGGGAAAAAGAATTTGATCCAGCTCGGGAATTAGAAGAGTTGTTGAAAAGGATGGATCAGCCCACAGAAAGGAAGGCTCCCTGAAAATTTTCGAAAGTTGTGAGGAATGGATCCCGTTCCTGGATCTTGCACATTGTTGAGCCTGCAGTGGATAAGGACAGGAATGAAATTAGGCAGGAAAATTATGTTATCAAACAAGTTGATCTTGGTCCCGCTTCCACGGGACAAGTAATTGGAGACTTCGAAGGATCTTCCTTAGCCATGAAGGAAAAGATGCTGAAGACGAAGGCAAAATGTAAAAGGTTGAGGGAAGAAAATAGAGCTTTATGCGAGTACATTAGAAGTTTTAAAAGGCCCCTCAGGGAAGCAAGTCCTTCATTCATTCCTCCTTCTCCCCTTCCTAAGGAAGTTGTTGATGATGCGGAGGTAATTAGAGCAATGGCACATAATTCCAGGGAGTGGATAGAGGATGTTTACACTGAAGCAAGAAAATTCATCGAGGATTTGGCTCAGCTTCATTCAAGGTTCGTAGCCCTTGTGAAGAGATTGGAGGTAGCGGAAGGATTGTGGGAGGATGTTCACATATATCAGGACTTAACCATTCCGCGACTCAGGGCTCGAACAAAGATTCTGAGGCAAACACTAATTGATGGGAAAGTAATTCAGGAGAACGAGGTTTATGACTTTCCCCGGTGGTTCTGCGTTGTTTGTTCAGGAAAGAATACTTTTGACGAATCTAGCATGAAGTCTTTAACCTTGAAATACTCAATCAGAAGGATGCAGGAAGAAGTCATCAATGCAAATGAAGCAATGTTCGCAAAGAAGCTCAATGAGTTTGGAGTAATAGTGAACTCCCTGAAATATCAATTGCACGAGTTCTTCTTCATAGGTTCATTCACTAAGGAACATTTTGCGAATGTTTCTTCATTTTCCAGTACAATGAAGAGGACACAGGAAATCACGATGGAATGGGAAAGCTTCTTTTCCAAGAGCGAGGAGGAAATTACTTTGATGGAGTTTGATATTGAAAATGTGCCAAGTATCTCCATCGGAGAGCTGGCAGCCGTCATCAGCAAATTCATTGCATATGCAATAAATGAACAAGATAATGGTCATCCATTCTTGGACGAGAATCTTTTGATTGAGGAGTGGCGGCGCATTTATTGCTGGAAATTTTTTGACTTAGTGGCGGCCTAGTCAATGCATGTTGAATGAATGAGGAATCATTTTGCATGCAGCTGTCTTATTAATGGTTTTATGGCAGATTCTCTACGCATGTAGCCATCGCATGGGGAATGATGGGCATTTATTTCTTGCATGGGAATATTTGTTGTATTTTGAGCAAGTTTGATGTAGTGGGGTGTATTTAATGCACTAATAGATGCCATTTTTGGGCTTTTTGAATTAAGTGTATATGGGCATGATGGGTATTAATTGCTGATTCCCACCTTGTTGCATCTTGAGTGGAGAATCTTTTAGGGATAAACCCTAATTAGGGTTTGCATGTGGTCAAGGCCAGAAGCCTATATAAAGGGGTGACCCCCCTCATTTGTAAGGAGGGAGATTTGTACGAAATTGTTGTGATAAGTTTTTGAGATAATAACAATGAAACATTGTTTTCTGATGGTGTCCACTTAAGTTATTTCTTCAAAACTTGCATGTTTTCACCTTCCTCACTTAGAGTAGAATTTTATTTTCTGAGTTGTTAGATAAAGTGCTTTGATTTCAATGGAGAATGTAATGGTGTTGGATGAATTTCCATGGTTCATACTTTTTGCATCTTGCTGATTGTAAGTTGCAGTGTAAAGTTAGCTCGAGCCACCAAATTTATGCTAAGTTCGATTGTGAATAGTCGTTTGGATTGCGCCGTGGTGGGTATTCTAATGCACTTTCTCAATATGAAAATCCTTTAACATCCTCAGAAGATTGCACCGGTTCTTGCGGAGTTGTAGTTTATCTTGGCAAAGCAGAACTTGGTTTATTTGGAATTTGTCCACCAAAGCATTAACTATTGATATCACTGCCCTTAGGAGTAGATTTAGATCCTTCTAAACCTTTCCCCTTTATTTTCAATTCGTTCGAAGTAGAAGCATCACAAAATCCCTATATCCGATGATGGAGTTTCAACCACAACAAAGAAGTGAAAGAACAATCCAAACGTAAGGCCCATTGGATTACCAAAAATCTTATCAGCCAACGGAGTCACGTCCATAGCATAAAGGAACCTTGGAGTCGATTGTTTGAACTTCCTGCAATCTTAGGATGCAATCGCACTTTGATCAAGAGAGAGTGAGGTGACCGTTAGGCAACTTTATTCTGTGTTAGGCGCTATCATTAAAAACACGTCAACAGGTCCCTCTCAAATAACCACTGACTTACTATAAATATTAAGTGTGTGAAATTGAGCCAAACGAAGAGCAATCCTGAACACTTTTGACCTTTGGAATGGGAATAAGCCTCCTGCACTACCAACTGGGACCCTCTAACCGTCAGTCTTAGCCTACAAGGGCCAATAATAGGCTAATCCAATCATAAACCATATCATCCCAAAAAGGGGACATTACAGTCCGCTCTCCCTAAAATTGCTTGTCCCCAAGCAATCTCAGAAACAAAATAATACACTAGTCCACCCGGGTCCCAAGGCAAGAACTGTTTAATGTCCCTGCTCATACCAACCAGCTCTTGTAACACCAACGTCAAAATAACTGATAGTACCTGTCGAACCAAATCAATACCAACAACTGGTGTCGCAGGAGGAGACAACTCAAAGCGAAGCAATTCAGAAAGTTGACAAAGTTTACTTCCCAAAACTGTGCAAGGTGAATTGTCATACACGCTATCTAACACATGCGCAACTGAACTATGCATCCAAAAGGGGTCATGCACATGAGGATCAAAATTAAAATTGTAGGCACTCACTAAGTAAACATCTGAATACTCCTCAGTGAGCTCTGTCTGAAATCCCGATGTATTGAAAGGATCCAAAACTCTGAATAGAAGCCTGCCAAGAAGAACATCCTCAGGCTTCTATTGCTCAACTTTGATCTCAACTTCATCATGCCAAAAATGGTGAAACCAACCAACAGGACCCACCCAAACTGCAGTGCTAACTCTGTTGCCACCTAGGTCCCAATGCAACTGAGACTCACATCCATTTGTACAGTGGAGATAAGAACTCCTGAAGGTGTCTGTGTCACAATCACTATCTCCATCCTCTGCTAAACTACCATGGATGTGTTGACTTTGCAAGTAGTCCCCCACCAACTTGCAGCTACCGATTACATCTACTAAAGATGGTGAATACCCATCCCACCAAGGATTGTATAATTTTAGAGCCAATCCACACCGATGCATCATCAAGTCCTTCACATGTGGATCAAAAGAAAAATGATGAGCACTCCTCATTGTGTAGTTACGGTAGAAAGCTCCAACCTCAGTCAATGGCTCATCACTGACAATTCTGGAATCAAGAGATGGCTCCAATCTTTGACCCTGAACAATTGATTGGGCAGGAGCGCTGGTAACCCTCTTTGCAAACCCAACCACAAAATCTCTATGAGGAAGCATTGTAGTCAGAGTATCTACAATTGCTCCCACCAAATGCTAAATGTCGCATGAACCTCGGATGAGAGTATCCTTAGTGACTCCAAACGGTCCATCCTGAAACTCTGGACTCTCAAGTAGATACTCAATAAACGAATCCGTGCAGTAAAAACAATGAGGCATAATCAACCTTTTCTTTTGCAACCTCAAGCTGACCACACCAACTCTGCGACATAACAAGCTGGCATTCAGAATCAACTGCGTGGGAAGAAGTAACACATTTGCTTCCAAGAGAGGGAAATAAATCCACATGAGAACCATACTCCCAACCAGATGACACTTTACGAGTCCCCTGTGAAGATGATGGAGTAACATCGTGAACTAACACACAACTCTCTGGAGAATCCACCACTGCCACACAAGAGCTATCAACAATCTGACCAGAATCATCTGTCATACTACTAACCTCGGGAGAACCTGATGCAACAAGCGGTTCTCTATTGCTCTCAACCAAAATACTCATCCCATTCGAGACTACTGCACCTGAATCTGTGATAGGTGTAGCCAAATCCTCAACTTGAACCATAATTCGTGGATATATGCTCCTCACCGATTACTGCCATAGAAGCCTAAACTGTATCTGTAGATGGTGAAGATTGTGCCAACCTCAACTCAACAGAAAGCTCCTCCAATCGTGACTACGACTCTTGAAGGGTCAACTGAGTGCTCTTCAATGAATCCATAGTCACCTCAAGCTCGTGAGTGAGCTCATCAACCTCCTCTTCCTTTCCCTTCAAGGCATCATAATAGATGCCATCCCACTCGAGAAGATAATCTCTATCCGCAAGTAGCTGTAGATAATTTTGTTTCATTATTCCAATTGCTTCTCGAAGTGTATGAAACTCTGCAAGGGAAAGACCACTATCACAGTGCTCATCTGTCACGAGAGTACTCCAACCATAAGTTGCCAACATCTAACGAACTACATCAAAATGCTCAATGGCTGTGGCAATCATACTGTCGTTCACTTTTAGTTGCCCAACCAAATGATGAGGACTCTGAAACTTATAACTCCCATGCAAGTGTTTTGACCCAAAATCTGCACTATGATATGAGGCTATATCCACATCACTCACCTCATGGTAAGCAACATCATGTGTGCAATCATCAGCTCAAACACCAACAACTAAGGTACTGCTGCTATGTACCTCATAGGATGGCTCAAAAGGCACTGTAGAAACTGCTGATTTTACAATGTCTTCGCACACTTCCTCTTCCATGGTAGCTGCATGTTCATCCAAAACCCGGTCAAGGGACTCATTGCCAACCAATGAATTTTCTGATTTATTTTCCAAGGTCTGACTTGCAAAATCAGACTCATCATGAGATGAATCTACATCACCAGTCTTATTTTTAGCACCCAAATCTTGAGTACCTTCATGTGACAACAAACTAGAAGCATATTCCTTAAGTTAAATGGCTGCTACCTCATGATAATGCAAAGAATTCTGACTGCTGATACGAAAATCAGAACTGTTAGAGTTTGTATCCTCTGCACATTCCTCATCTTTGACACTTCCAACTTGCATACCAATATTTGTAGATCCTTCCTCAGCGTTTTCCTCATGTACGTCCACATCTACATCATGATTATGCTCAATAGTTTGGCTGCAGTTGCAAAAATCAGAATTGTTGTCATACCTTTGTGTTGTGTTTTCAACATCTCCAAGGACTTCCTCCTTCCCGGATGCATGTTTTGTATTGGTAAAATCATTTGCATTAGCGTTTATTTTCCTTTCTTTTGCTAAAAAAGGATCCAATATCTTCGGATGTTGTAGAAGCAATTCTTATCATAGTTTTGATAGGCCTGCATGAATTCTACCATAAGTTCCTCAATGGACTTCGTCTTTCCCATGACTGAAACAAAAACAAGAGTGTTGGTTACTCTAATATCAACTGTGGGAGCTCAATGATTTCCAACCCCAGCAGGATGGAATCTTTGATACCACTGTAAGACCCCCTGCTAGTTCTGTTCCGGAAAAACTCAATTTTTGGCCTTTTTACATTGCGTCAATTAGTCGGCATGCTCAAGTTTTTGATTAAAGGCTCAAGGAATATTGTCAAACACTTTGCCAACAATCTGATCTTGATGTTGATTGTTTTTTTTTTGTTTTTTTTGGTTTTTTGAATGTGATTTGATATGCTGATATAACTTGAAAATATATTTGAGATGACCGGAAATAGATTGCAGCTACTAAATGAACTTGAAGTGCATGCATATGATTGAGAATCATGATGCATATGCAGCTACGACACTAAGGCAATTCTACAAACATTTACCATGCATCCCAAGGACTACAATATTCATCTACAACAAATGGACATTATTACAAACACTTGGCATGCATATTCAAGACTGAAATTTTCGTCAACAACAATGGGTAATTTGTCAAAGAGTTAAAATGCAACCTTTAATTTATTGATTATCCCTTTAAAGCCTTTACAATACCAAAGCATACCCGGAATTTAGAAGATAATTAACCCTCCAAAATTTTGGAAATGAAACAGCTGCGTAGATGACTGATAATCCATTCGATCTGCTATACTTATTAATGTCTCCACCTGAATAATGTAGCACAAGAAGACTCCCACGTGCCAATGTTGAAGCAAGCACAAACCAGCATTAAATGTATTCAATAAATATTTATCTTCAAACTTTTAATCTGCCAAGAATAAACTTCAAACCCCTGGTGAAACAATTGATATCTCCTCCAATAAAGCTCAAATTTGACCTCCCTGTGAAGCCACTAGCGCATTCAAAGAGAGGCTACATTCTCCAAGATTGAATTTATAGCGAAACCTTAGGTTTCTTCTTCAAAGCCAAAGCTTTTCCAGAAAAGACAATTGTTGAATCATTTAAGAATGAATGAAATGAAATCCAAATCCCCTTTTATAATGTTTAATTTGTATTTGTCTTCATCTCCTTTAATTTACTTTAATTTCATTTCTTTTTCCCCCCTTTTGGTGCACAACATTAAAATATAAATTATAGTTTATTAAACACTTATATCTCCCCTTTAAATATCACTTCATCACTTATTATAAATTATACTTTCCAAACATTTAAATCTCCCTTTTAAATAAAGTCCACTTAATTTATCAATGATATGCACTTTTTTTTTTTGATTGATAATGATATGCACTTAATAATTAATTAGTATTATTATAACTCCATCATTAATCATTATTTCTCAATTCTGACTGAACCTGGGAGTTAACCATTGTATCCACTGTGCATCCAACTGCCTTACTATTTATAGTAAGTCAGTGGATGCTAGAGAGGGACCCTTATTATTTTTCTGTGAAGACCCCAAGTCCTCTCTAACGGTGAATCTTGAATTCTCGGATAATTACTACTGAAAGTCTTCTTTGGTTTTCTAAATTTTATACTTTTTGGGGGTTTTTGATATAAAAAGCAATGCAAGGAAACATAGAAATACTCAAAACTGAAAACTAAACAATTACAGAGAGTAATAATTGCAGGAATCATATGTTATCATCATTCGTGAAATGTTGAAGTCTTTACACACACATGCATACCCGGAAAAATTGAACAGACTACTTCTATGCTCCTGCTGGTAAAAAGAAGCCTCAATGATGAGTCGATTCTTCAAAAATCTGAAGTGCAAACCCTCAAAATTGATGCAAATGTGTTCTTCGGGGTCTAGTGCCTTCTCCCGAATTTTCCTGCAATTTTTTATGCTTCCCTTGAACAAAATCGCCCTCCAGACAATGGTGTCTCCCTTGCTGCAGATAATGGCTGCTAAAAAGCAACTCGTGCAGCCTTAGAATGAGTGCCAACAATCAGCAAAATGCAAACTTCTAAACCTCCTTTAGCTGGACCCTTTAATTCGATTGATTCCTCTGAAATTCTTCTGCCAATTTGCACAATCTTGACCTCTAAACGAAGCCAACTGATGAGCAATCTTCAACTGATATCTCACAACCTCATAAAGCTGATACAATGAAGAAGCTACGCTCTCCAATGCCCAAAAAGATTTGGAATTGTAGAAACCCTCGTCTCTGTTCTCCAACGCTTAGTGAGTTTGTGAAAGAGTTCATCAAGATGCTAAAGAATGAGTTTGATTTCTCCTTGACAAATTTTATACCTCTTCATGAAATCGAACTTCTCCAAAAAAGCATTTAATTGGCATTTAACATACATAAGCTTGCACATTAATATTTTTATATTAATCCCCTTGGATTAGGCATCCAAACAAATAATATTATGGCCCCCTTTTAATGATGACTTGACCCTCAAATAATAACATTAAGTTATAACTTATTAATATCTCCTTTTGATAATTAAATATCATTTAGGCCATTTAAACATTAATAACTCATTTAATATTTATTATTTCTCAATTCCGTCTGAACTAGGGGGTCAATCACTGTATCCATTGCGCATTTGACTGCTTTACTAAAAATAGCAAGGGTCTCTCAATCGTCCCATGACTTACTATAAATAGTAAGTATGTGAAACTAATCCCTGAAATCCATACTAATGCCAAGTCTGAAACTTTTGAACTCTGGAGAAGAAGAATAACCCATTTATTGACTAGGTCTCTGTCTCAAAAGACCCTCTATCCAACCTCATTAGCCTACGAGTGTCAACCAATAGGCTAATCCTGCTGAATATTTGATGTCTAACTAGACAGGGACATCACAATCCACCCTCCTTAAAATTGCTTGTCCCCAAGCAATCTTAAATCGAGATGTTGCAGATTGTCTTCACTCTCCCAAGTAGCATCCTCCATTGGCAAATCCTTCCACTTAATCAGATATTTTTCCGATGACGCACCTCGGTAACTGTCTCTCTCTAACATCCAAGATGGCCTCAGGTACTAAAATCAATTTCCCCTCATCATGTAGGGGTGGTAAAACTGCAAAAGGAACAACATGGTGTCCTAACGCCTTCTTGAGGCATGACACATGGAAAACATTATGGACTTTGCTGTCAGATCGTAAATCCAACTCATAAGCCACCTCACCCACTCGTCTAACAATCCTGAAAGGACCATAGTAGCGTGGCTTGAGTTTCTTTGCACCACTCTTCGTGAGGGTGGACCGGCGATAGGGCTGTAGCATTAAATACACCATATCCCCTACCTCAAAGGATCGCTCAACCCTCTTCTGATCCGCATACTGCTTCTGTTGGTTCTATGCATTTTGAATATTCTCCTTAAGAGCCCTCATAATATCCTGATTCTCCTGTAACAGATTCCCAACACTAGGCACTCTACTGTCACTCAACAGCAAATCAAGGAAACTAGGTGCCTCATACCCATACAACGCCATGAAGGGTGTCTTTTGAATCGACATATGGTGAGTAGTGTTGTAACAATACTCAAAGATAAATCCATTTCACCCAAGCTTTCTGCTGCCCAGCTATATATTTTTTGAGGTATCCTTCCACCCATTTGTTTACAATCTCCGTTTGACCACTTGTTTGCGGGTGGTAACTAGTGCTTGGAGTAAGCTCGGTTCCACAAAGTTTGAGTAATTCTTGCCAGAAGTGCCTCATGAACCGACTATTCCTGTCCCTGACAATACTCCGAGGTAAGCCATGTGACCCGAACCCGAATACCTCGTGGAAGAACAACTCTGCAACCTGTGCAACTATATATGTAGTTGTGATTGGAAAGAAATGGCCATCTTAGTGAGTCGGTTGACAACCACATATATGCAGTCTCTACCTTGGGCCTTCGACAAGCCTGTAATGAAATCCATAGACAAACATTCCCACTTCCTATTAGGAATTGGAAGTGGTTGGAGTAACCCTGCAGGATAGGTATGCTCTTGTTTATTCTACTGGCAAACAGGGCATTCTCTCACATACCAAAGAACATCTAACTTGAGACCTTCCCAAGTGAAACACTCCCGTACCTATTTGTAAGTATTAAAATATTTGGGATGTCCTGCTATGGTCACATCATGAAAAATCCTCAACACTTTGTTCTTCATCTCTGATCCCGGGGTCAAGAAAATTCTTCCCTTGTAAACGATAAGATCATTTATAACTGTGTATCTGCTATCCAGTACTAACCCCCCAACAATGTCAGAAGCCCAAGTGTCTTGGCATACTCTGCTATAATCAAATGTCTCCAATCCTCTGAAATCTCAACCATGGAGCTCAAATGTGGTCGGCGATATAAAGCATCAACAACAACATTCTGTGTCCCTTTGACATAGACAATGTCAAAGTCATATGACTGCAACTTACTAACCCGCTTTTGCTGAGGATCATTAAGATATCGTTGTCCTAGGAAATGTCTCAGGTTGTTATGATTAGTTTTAATGTTGAATTTATTACCAACAAGGTACTACCTGGATTTGGCTAACGCATGCATGATGGCCAACATCTCCTTGTCATAGATATTGAAGCTCCTCTCAGGTTCTCTAAGCTTCCTGCTTTCAAGCGCAATAGGGTGCTTATCCTGCATAAGCACTGCACCAATGCCCTCACCCGAAGCATCACACTGTAGCTCAAAGGGGTTAGTGAAATCAGGTAATATGAGGACTGGACAAGTAGTCATGAAGCGTTTGAATTTCTCAAAACACTCGTGTGCCTCAGGAGTCCAAACAAATGCCCCTTTCTTCATCAGATCAGTAAGTGGTGTTGCATGCCGTGAATAGCCACTGACATACCTGCAGTAGAAGCCACACAATCCAAAAAATCTGCGGAGCTGAGTGAGGTTCTCTAGAGTAGCGCACTCAATAATAACTCGGATCTTATCAGGTTCCATCCACACACCCTCTACACTGATAATGTGGCCCAAATACAACAACTCCGCCATACCCAAATCACATTTGGATTCTTTTGCATACAAAGATTCCCTATCAAGGATTCCTAACACTGTTTTCCCTTCAGGTACTTGCGGTGGTTGCCAAGTTTTACGGGCTTACCTTTGATAATACTTTCTTTGCCTGTCACATGGCTGCATTAACAATCTGATTTAAACCCAAAGGATGGCAGGAAACCGCTCTGATACTACTGTGAAGAACCCAAGTCCTCTCTAATAGTGAATCTTGAATTCTCGGATAATTACTATTGCAATTTTTTTTTGGTTTTCTGAATTTTATACTTTTTTTTTGTTTTTTGATATAAAAAGCAATGCAAGGAAACATAGAAATACTCAAAACTGAAAAGTAAACAGTTACAGAGAGTAATAACTGCAGGAATCATATGTTATCATCATTCATGAAATGTTGAAGTCTTTACACACATGCATACCCAGAAAAACTGAACAGACTACTTCTATGCTCCTGCTGGTAAAAAGCAGCCTCAATGATGATGGTTTGATTCTTCCAAATCTGAAGTGCAAACCCTCAAAATTGATGCGAATGTGTTCTTCAAGGTCTAGCGCCTTCTCCCAAAATTTCCTGCAATTTTTTATGCTTCCCTTGAACAAAATTGCCCTCCAGACAATGGTGTCTCCCTTGTTGCAGATAATGGCTGCTAAAAAGAAACTCGTGCAGCCTTGGCATGAGTATCAACAATCACTAAAATGCAAACTTCTAAACCTCCTTTAGCTGGACCCTTTAATCTGATTGATTCCTTGGAAATTCTTCTGCCAATTTGCACAATCTTGGCCTCTGAAAGAAGCCAACTGGTGAGCAATCTTTAGCTGATATCTCACAACCTCAGAAAGCTGATATAATGAAGAGGCTACGATCTCCAATGCCCAAAAAGCTCTGGAATTGCAGAAACCCTCGTCTCTATTCTCCAACGCTCAGTGAATTTGTGAAAGAGTTTATCAGAATGCCAAAGAATGAGTTCGATTTCTCCTTGGCAAACTTGATATCTCTTCATGAAATCAAACTTCTCCAAAAAAGCATTTAATTGGCATTTAATACACATAAGCTTGCACATTAATTTTTTTATATTAATCCCCTTGGCTTAGGCGTACAAACAAACAATATTATGGCCCCCTTTTAATGATGACTTGACCCTCCAATTATAACATAAGTTATAACTTATTAATATCTCCTTTTAATAATTAAATATCATTTAGGCCATTTAAACATTAATAACTCATTTAATATTCATTATTTCTCAATCCTGTCTGAACTAGGGGGTCAATCACTGTATCCACTGCATGCTTGTCTGCCTTACTAAAAATAGTAAGGCTCCCTCTCAATCGTCCCTTGACTTACTATAAATAGTAAGTATGAGAAACTAAGCCTTGAAATCCATACAAATGCCAAGTCTTAGACTTCTGAACTCTGGAGAAGAAGAATAACCCATTTACTGACTAGGTCTCTGCCTCAAAAGACCCTCTATCCAATCTCATTAGCCTACGAGGGTCAATTGATAGGCTAATCCAGTACTTATCTCCACAATACAGCTAGATGTGAGTTTTGGTTGCATTGGGACCCAAGTGGCGACAGAGTTAGCACTGCAGTTTGGGTGAGTCATGTTGGTTGGCTTCACAACTTTTGGTATGGTGAAGTTGGGATCAGTGTTGAGCAGTGGAAGATGGTTGGTGGCATGAGGGACATTACACAACACTTCCCTTGGGATCCTGGTGGAGTGGTGTGTTCTTTGTTGCTGAGATTGCTTGGGGACAAGCAATTTCAGGTATGGTGGACTATAATGTCCCCATTTTAGTTGCTCTCGTTTTATGAATGGTTAGCCTATCATTGGTCCTCGTAGGCTAACTTAGATGGTTAGAGGGGCCCAATTGGCAGAGATCAGTGTTTTATTTCTCTCAGAGCTCAATATGGGTACAGGTTTGGCCTTCGTTGGACTCAGTTTGGTACACTTACTATTTATAGTAAGTCATCATTTCGGGAAAGTCATGGTTTCTATTTATAGTAGGGCACCTGGACGGGCTATGATTGCAGTGTCGATCCCTTGCACAACTAGTTTGATCAGTGGTTGATAGAGAGGGAGACCCTTACTATTTTTAGTAAGGCAATTGGATGCACATTGGATATAATGGTTAACTCCCAGGTTCAAAAGGAATGGAGAAATAATGATTATTTGTGGAGATATGTTATATTAATTATTAATAAACTGATTATTTTATTAATAATTATTCACTAAGTGCAATTATAAAGTAATTTATAAAGTCAACGGGAGAGCATAATATATCATTAAAAATGATATTAAAGTGCATTTATTTTTTATGAGTATGAGTGCCCAAGTTTGAAAAGTTATTTTAAAGTTTTATTAAAATCCTAAGAGTGGATTTCAAAAGGGAATTAAAGGCATTTAAGAGTTGAGAGGATGTAAAGGGTTTCAAAAAGCAAATCAAACTCATTCTTGACTTTATTTGACTTTTGCTTTTTGATATGAGAGCCGAGTGTAGAAATACACAAGGGTTTCAGTCATCTACAGCATTGGAGAACGAGAACTCTTCAGTGTTTGTGCAATTTTGAGGCTTTGCAATACCAACTGATATTATTGGTTGAGAGGGCTTCATCCAAAAGTTCTATATGTGCTAAAAAGTGAAGAAATATCAAAGGGTTTGAGCAGATTTGAGGATTAGAATCAGAAAACATTAATTGTAGGTTGGATTCTCAGAAGATCATTCATTGCTGAGCTAATTACAGACCTGTAGTAGGTCGTACAACAGTCTTATAGCTGGGACGTGTGAACCTGGGTTAGAAGTGCCTTGTGCTTGGAGTTGAAAGCTGTTTCATTTGGGATGGCTAAAAGTTTGGATAAAGTCTGCTGCTTTAATTTGGTGGAGAAAACAAAATTTTGTTCAAGACGTCCATGGACAAGGGATTAACATGCTGCTGCCAGTGATTTTCCATAATTTCCTCTTTTGCATTATCTTCTTCAAACAGGTATGCATATCTATGTTAAAGACAAATAAAGAGGTTTGTTGAATATATAGTTCCTTGCAGCATTTTCTTTAATAGTTGCATTATTTATGGTGGATCTGTAGAGGGGGGAAAATGAACCTGTTCGATAGGCGGATAACAACCTCACGAAGATTCATTAACCAACCTCTCCACTCAAGATGTAGTAGGTCTCTATACGTCCTCTGGTAGCTCTCTGCCCAATGATGCGGGTGGATCATGGACAATGATGCGACGCGCTAGTGTCCTATACGGAGAAAATGCAGAGTTTGCACAGAAGGGCACAATATAACAGATATGTGTTCTAGATTAATTTAAATGCGATAAATGTATATAAAAAAAAGAAGGTAAAACGATTATATAAATGAAATGAAGACAATCTCACAACCGGTCCACGATATGAAGCCTCCAGCCAAATGAATCTTCTCTAATGCGACCTGCACACAAGCCAGAAAAGAAAAATGTTTGGGGCTGCTTGGGGACTTGCCTCGGTCAAATTCCTGTTTTGGTGTTTCCACCTCCACAGATAGTCATATAGATTGATAGAATAAAAGATAAATGATAAATGATAAATGATAGAAGAGAGATTTGATAAATCCCAAGATGCCCAAAGACAGGATAAATAGATAGATATTACTAAAGAGGCTTGAGAAAGCCAAGAGAGTTGCAAAAGAATACTATGAGAGCTTGAGAGTGCTGTAGCAAACTAAAGATTGCTGTAGCAAGTGAGAGAGAGTTGGAGAAAGCTATGAAAGCCCAAAGAATAAGAGAGATTATTTATAGAATCTAGAGAGCTTGAAGAAGCAAGAGAGGATAGATTTAAAAGAGAGAAGAGGAGGGAAAAGAGGGCCGGCGAGCCGTTTGAAAGATTCGGGCCATTTCCACTAACAAGTGCAGGTGGCAAGTGGAAAGGCGCGCTCAGAACTGACATTTGAACGTTGAGATTTTGCTGAACGAATGTGCGGCACGTGGATGTCCACATGGAGCGCCAGTGTCCAAATGAATCACACTAAAAAACGATTGGAAACAATGGAGACACGTGGCTAACAAGACTGATGCCACAAGGAGCTGCCAGAAAGGGGGGTCTCGAGCATCCTGAGAAGGAAAAGGCGGAGGCAAGGGCTGAAGTGAGCCTACTCAGGTGCTAGGGGAATGGACACCAAAGTGGTTTCAAAAGATGTAGGTCAAATTACGAAGGGGTATGCAATTTTCAACACTACATTTTGGCCCCAGTTTAGCAGGCTTATGAATGAACATGAATATGCATGCTAAAGGAAATCTACTGAACGAGAAATAACATCATGATACCAAAAGGATACTGTAGTGGAAGCAAATAAATCTCCAAGCCAAGGAAGCATGCCCCCAAGTTGAAGACCTACAAAACAAATGCATTAGATAGAAAAACCTGCACGAGAGAACAGGGTTAGAGAATAAGGGAATCCCAAGACAACAGGGTTAGAACATGATTAAAAAAAGATAGCACACACACGAAAGCACAAAACAAAGAAACTACGATCTTGAGTCAGCAAAGTAAAAGAGACCTCGATGTAAAAGGTTGTCTTGGTACTATGCGTCGTCCCCAAAATAACAAGAAACAATAGATAGAGGAATTCTAAATCGAAGAGAAGAATGCAAGGATTGATCACCTCAAGGAAGAATGCACCCAGAAGTCAGAGAAGCAATCAATGTTGAAGAGGCAGTACATGACCTAGATACTAGCTTGATGCATCACTACCGGTCATGTAGACATGATGATGATAAAAAAGATAGATCTAACAAGTTGTGTTATGCCAGATGATCAAAGATAAGTAGAATCAACCTCGCTCAGAAGGAAGGCCATTACTGATAAGGATAAAAAAATAGATGCAAAGCTAAAGTAGAGGAGGATAAAGAAGAGAGTTGCGATAGGGAGACAAATTTTCGTTGATCAGACGAGATTGCCCCCAGCGAGATGAAGCTTAGATTTGGATAAGATATTGTTACTCAATACATCGCAAACACGCTAGCTGCAGACTAACATGTCAGATGATAAGATAAAGGATAGAGATAAAGACAAATGATAGATAAGATAGCGTAACATAAATGAGCCTCGCTTTGGAGGAAAGCCCCTAGTTACGAAAAGATACAAGATAAACGGCTACCGTTATAGAAGATGCGCCGGTATGGATAGAAAAGTACATTATGCTTGAGAGCCATACGATAGGGCAATGAGACATGGCGATATGGATAACCATACGATAGGGCGATAAGATAGATAGATTTTGCCGGCATGGATAGCGATATGCTAGATAGCCATGCGATTGGGTGATCAAAGATAGATTTGGTAAGTATTAGATTGGCCCCTAACAAGGCAGAAAAAAGAGATAGATCAAATGGTTTGAGCCCCATCGAGGCAAAGAAAATGATAAAGAAAAAGATAAAGTGGTTTGGCCCCCACCTAGGCAATCCTAAAAAAGAAAAAGATCGAGTGGTTTGACCCCCACCTAAGCAAACATGAAAAAGCGATAAAAGCATGATCACCACGGCAGGCGAGAGATAGATAGTCACCACGACAGGTGAGAGATAGACATGATAAGAATGCAAAGCAGGTTGAAATATGATAAAGAACAAGATAGAGATACACCTCAATGTCACTTTCCATGCAAAGAAGAACAAGGAGGCATATCAAAACACGAAAGATCAATGACACCCAATTGATGAAGTTGTTGAATCTTGTCATTCAAGGCCTTACATTCACTAGTGGAATGGCCAAGCACTTGATGGTATGCACAAAAAGAATCATTCTTAGGAAACTTATTATGTGTAGGAGGAGGAAGAGCAATCAAGCATATTTTAAGAAGATGCAACAAAATAAGCTCTTGATTAGATAAAGGATGAGGAGCAAGAAGCAACCTTTTCTCTTGGGGAGAAGAGTTTAATTGCTCACAAGGAGGAGATACAAAGATAACAGATGATGGAGGACAAGATGAAGATGGATTAGGCTTATAACTTAAACCTATCATAAACGAACGCGATTTCGGCTCCAAAGGCACCTTAACACCTTGACCCATGCACCTGAGACCATTTCCTTTATATCCATACTTAGAGGCGATATTAAAACCTGGACCATAACGTGATTGCATCTCCTCCAAAGGGGGAGGATCACCTTTAATAGTGTAGCCAATGGTGTTCACATGATCCCGCAATATAGAAGAATAGTCATCTTTGATAGCGGGTGTGAATGAAACTTTCGGAAAGTGAAGGTGGATAGGGTTGACTTTATATTCTCCAATGAGGGAGCTTGTAAAGTCTAAGGAGCCCCAATCATCACCAATAAATGCATTTAATTGAGAAGAAGATGAATTTGAAGGAGATGGAACCTTAGATTGTGCATATGTTTTAAAAAGATCAGGTGAGTCACTTTCAAAAGGAACACCATGAATAGATTTTACCTTCTTTGGAGAAGGACTAGCTGCAATCACATGAATGATTGGTCCCTTAGGCCTTTTAGGGGCAGTAGAGACATAAATGACATTCATAGACTCATTATGATATGTAGAAGATTTAGATGAAGGAATTTGCTCAACATCGATCTCTGGAAAATCAGATATGAGTCGAGACCGATCATTTACTAATGCATCATCTCTAGAAGAGAGTGCACTAGAATGAAGAGATGGTAGAGTAACATTAAGAAAGGTATCAATGATTTCATCTTCCTGCAACAAAATATCTTCTGAGAGAGAAGAATTTTCACAAGAAAGATCAAAGACATAGAGTGACAAAGGCAAAGCCAAGTCACCATCACATGCTTGAAAAGGAACATCATTAACACTTTGAATAAAATTAGAAATAGAACTAATAAAAGAAGATAACAAATGCATTTTGAAAATAGTAAACTAAATTAAAGAAGCAATGCATGACTAAAGGAATGATAAAGAATGTTTTTGAAAATAATACAAAAGAAGTGTTCACGTCAAGTTCACCAAAATGTTAGGGGGAAAAATGAACCTCTTCGACAGGCGGATAACCTCTCGAAGATTCACTAACCGACCTCTCCACTCAAGATGTAGTATGTCTCTATACGTCCTTTGGTAGCTATCTGTTAAGTGCACAATATAACAGATTTGTGTTCTAGATTAATTTAAATGCGATAAATGTATATTAAAAAAAGAAGGTAAAACGATTATATAAATGAAATGAAAGCCACAAAGGAAAGGAAGAAGACAATCTCACAACCGGTCCACAATATGAAGCCTCCAACCAAATGAATCTTCTCTAATGCAACTTGCATTGTAAGAACTCTACTAGTTCTAACTTCTGACACTGCTATTGAATTTGTTTTGTTTTTTGATGTTTTATAAAAATAAATTGTTTTTTGCAAGGGTTTGATTGAAAAAGCAAATGCCAAATTGCTAATGAATCTATTGCAACTGAAAATACTAAGATTATTCAAGGAAATGATAATTACAATCATACATCTCCAACATTTATTGAAATATAAAGCCTTTTATAACACTTGCATGCCCAAAAATAAGAAATACAACTGCTGCTGTGAATTTTTTGCGAAAAACAGCTCCCTTAATGGTTCGATTCCTCTCCAAACTGAATGAATATGCCCCCGAGATGATCATTGATGGTTTCCTCACTGTAAGGCACCTCTTCCTTAATTTATTGAAATTTATTAAACACTGCTTGTTCAAATTCGCCCCTCCTTTGGATTCACCCTACTTGCAGCTGTATGGCAGAGGTATTTGGAATGATTTGCAGCTTGGAAATGATGGGAAACTGCTGGAGAAATATCGCCTATCCAAGTTATTCAATCTGCAATTATTAACCCTTCAACTGTTCGATTCAAAGCCTCAAACTTCACCGATTTAACACAAATGGAACCTCTGATTGAAGCCCCCGTTGGTAGCCAAATTCATTGGATATTACACCAATTCAAATGGCTGCAACACTGAAGATTTTCACGTTCTCCAATGGCGAAGAAAACTGAAACCCTTGGTCTTTGCTCTCCAAAGTCATGAAAGAAGAATGCCAAAACAATAATGTGAAACTTCTCATTGAAAGCTCTTATATTCTCCTTGAGAAGTTTGAATTTCCCCATAAAGCACTTAAATAACATTTAATGTTATTATTTTACATTGGCATCATTAATTAAAAATAAAACTCTAGAAAATGTGCACATAATTTAATTAATAATGTGGCCCCCCTTTTATGATGCTTAGACCCTCAACTTAAGTCACTTAAGTTATAATATAAAATTATATTATAACTTTATAATATAAGCTCATAACCAAATAAACATTAATATCTCCTTAGTTACTCAACATTTTTGCATGCTGTCTGAGCAAAGAGCTGACATGAGGAAACTGCATATGACCATACCCCCTTTACTAAAAATAGCAAGGGTCCATCTCTAACATCTCAAGACTTACTAAAAATAGTAAGCAGAGCAAACGATGTCCGAATGATGCCAAGCGAAGACCATACTGAAGCACTCTGCACACTGGAGATGATACAAATCCTCAAGAGACCCTCTAACCAACCTCATTAGCCTACGAGGGCTAGGATGATAGGCTAATCTTCACTAAAGAACTGATGTCAACAAGAAGGGGACATCACATGCACATAAGCCAGAAAGGAAAAATGTTTGGGGCTGCTTGGGGACTTGCCTCAATCAAATCCTTGTTTTGGTGTTTCCACCTCCACAGACAGCCAGATAGATTGATAGAATAAAAGATAAATGATAAATGATAGAAGAGGGATGTGATAAATCCCAAGATGCCCAAAGACAGGATAAATAGATAGATATTACCAAAGAGGCTTGAGAAAGCCAAGAGAGTTGCAAAAGATTAATATGAGAGCTTGAGAGTGTTGTAGCAAACTAAAGATTGCTGTAGCAAACTAAAGATTGCTGTAGCAAGCGAGAGAGAGCCGGCAAAAACTGTGAGAGCTCAAAGAATAAGAGAGATTATGCCTAGAATTTAGAGAGCTTGAAGAAACAAGAGAGGATAGATTTAAAAGAGAGAAGAGGAGGGAAAAGAGGGCTAGCGAGCCGTTTGAAAGATTCGGGGCCGTTTCCACCAACATGTGTAGGTGACAAGTGGAAAGGCGCGCTTAGAATTGACATTCGAATGTTGAGATTTTGCGGGGCGAATGCGCAGCGTGTGGACGTCCACGTGATGCGCCAGTGTCCAAATGAATAACACTCAAAAACAATAGGAGACAAGGGAGACACACGGTAACAAGACTGACACCATGAGGAGCTGCCAGAAAGGGGGGTCTCAAGCATCCTGAGCGGGAAAAGGCTGATGCAAGTGCTGAAATGAGCCTACTCAGGTGCTAGGGGAATGGACACCAAAGTGGTTTCAAAAGATGTAGGTTAAATTACAAAGGGGTATGCAATTTTCGACACTACAGGATCATTATCATATCAGCATTAGAGGTTTTAATATTGTTGCATCAGTCTGATATAATTCTGATCAGACCTGATTTAAATTGAATAAAGGCATAAATCGGTGTTGACCTATCTATTTTGATGAATGCAAAGTCGTTTGTTCTATTTTCAATCATTTGGCATATGTAACTGCATCGCAAACAACACAAAACTCATACACTAGAACTCAGAAATTGCATCAAACACTCAAAAATTCAGAACTCAGACATTGCATGGCAACTATTTGACGAAATGTAAAAAGGCCAAAAAATGAGTTTTTCCGGAGGAGAACTATCAAGGGTTCTTACAGGGACCCCATCCCCGTCGTGATTTTTTGGCTTGCTGAGGCTTTAACATCTCCCTGATTTGTTTCTTGCTGATTTCTGTGCTATTATGATCTTCCTTGTTACTCCATTCTCCTTATTACTCCATTTTCCTTATCACTCCATTCACCCTATCACTCCATGCTCATGCAACCCTTATCTCTCCATATTTCGTTTTTCCTTATCACTCCATGCTCGTGCAACCCTCATCTCTCCATATCTCCTTTTTCCTTATCACTCCGTTCACCTTATCACTTGATGCTTTTGCAACCCGTGTCTCTCCATATCTGCTTATCCCTCTACTGCAATGAGCCTCCCTTATCTGTCCATCCCTTATCACTCCTGACCTTCATCTTTCTACTTCTCGATCGCCTTATCTCTCCACTCCTCTCCTTATACCTCCGCCTCCTCCATGCATTCCTTGGAAGCTTCTCCTTATCCTTCTTCATGCGAGTACCATTGCGTACTGTCCACAACAAGTCGTTGGAAGCATTAACACCTCAGTTTGTAGTCACCTATTGCAGGCAGGGTGGAAACTCTTGCCAAGTCAGTGCAGGGTCCACCAATATTCGGCTCCTTTATCTGTAGAGTTTGCACAGTCTCCAACGTGAGGGGGCTCATCTACATGGCAGATCACTATATCCAACGCGGGGACATAAACATCTCCAACCCCTTTCACTGTCAGTCTTCCAGGAGCAAACGCAGACCTGCAGGGAATCAAACTGTGGTTGCTGTATCAACACGGCTTGCAACTAACGTTACTAACCATTGCACTGGAGAGTCATCCCCGATACATGTTATAATACTTAGTGACATAAATATATTCTATATAGTACAGAGATTTAAAGTAACATCGTTAAATTGGAATCAAGTTTGATGCATTCACAAATATTAGTTGTTTGGAAGTAAAATATGTGAAAGGGCTATGAAGGGCTAGAGCTTCAAGCTGCTATGGTTTTTTTATTTGAAAAACAGTATAATTAAAACATGTTATAATACTTAATGACATAAACATATTCTATATAGTACAGAGAATTAATGTAACATTGTTAAATTGGAAACAAGTGTGATGCATTCACAAATTTTACTTGTTTTGAAGTAAAATATGTGAAGGGCTAGAGCTTCAAGCTGCTACAGTTTTTTTAATTTTTCAAAAAGTATATTTTTAGATGTTAAATAATTAATGAAGGGGTCAAGACATCTTTTAAAATACCATGAACAGCTGATATGGAGCACAGACATTGTATTTTGGCTGAATATTACTAGAAAAGGATATGTAGTTTGAGCAGCCACTCATAACAAAATTGCTGTTTTGGTAATATTAAAAATATGACATAGACCCAGCACATAAAAGACTGTACATTAGAGCTATAAATTTCAATGGTAGTAGCAAAAGTAGTCTAAACATTACTAATATCTTTTCATGAGTAGTGGTAACCATGTGGAAGGTGTTGGTGACCATACTTATTCATTGATGCTGTTTGCCATGGATTAAGTGTCATTTGTGGTTTATTAGGGTAATCTTGCCAATTATGCTCACTCATAACAGGGTTGTTGAAAGTTGAAACAGTCACATCAGTAGTCTTGATGCTTGGGATGGGATGAGAGCTCAGCTTGTTCCTTAATTATTTCTCCTACACAATGACGTGAATTTTGGATAGGAGCAAGAAGTTGACAGCATGGTGTGTGTCTGTTAATGATTTTATTTGGTAACATTGAGCTACTGATGCAGTTGTCCATTGAATATGAAGAAGGTGAATCAAACTGGTTTCCATGGATGAATTGTTTGTAGATGCTTACTTCAGCTACTTTGGTGTATGATGGCCTCAATTATTACATGGAGAATTGAAGAATTTGGAACAGCTTTCTTCTAAGAATCAGGCTTTGATTTTTCTGGCCTAAGATGGCTGCCTGAGGTAGATTGACTAGGAAGGGGAAGAAGAGGATGGAATGGGTGCTAGGAATTGAAATTTGAAAGGGAAATTGGAAGATGTATAAAGAGGGAACAAGAGGGGCCAGTGCAAGTGCCATGCATGAGATGGAAGAGTTAAGTCTGATTTTAACATTGGAAGTAACTGGTGTATCAACAACATTTATAATGGGATGTCTGGTCAAAACAGAAGGTTGGAAGATTGGGCTGGAGAATTCGATCAGAGTTTGGAAGCCAATTGAGGCATGGGCATCTTGATTGAGATTAATCCAGGATATTCAGCCAAAACAATGAGGTACTGTATTTTGAAATTTTATCATGGAAGTAGGAAGCTAGTCCTTGTAGAGTGGCTGTGCTCCCTTTTCATGCTTGGATTATGAGTTTTTACATTCATGTTTCTTCTTTTGTAGACTCCAAAATCCATAGGTTTGTAGGCCTTTTGTTTAGCTCCAGCCCAGGATTGTTACCAGTTTATAGTGATGATAGATTTTCTGGAGCTTTTCCTTACATTTATTCGACTGAGAAATGAAGAGTTAATTGTTGAGACAGGAACCTTAGAATAAAGGCTACAATTGATTTTTTTTTTTAGAAGGGGAGTCTATAATTTATTTTTTTCAACTAAACAGTGGGGGATTCTATTTGGGCCCCTGCTCAAGAAGAACGTATACATAATGTCAAAGTTGCAAAGGAATGACAAAAATGTTCAACAGTTGAAGACCAATAGAAAAACTGACTAACCACCTGCCATAAAAAAAACATTAATATCCAAAGTGCAAGACTAGAAAGGAGCACCACACTGCAACCAAAAGTAGACTCAACAAAAGTAGCATAGACCAGAAAAAACCTAGAAGCTACCGCAGCATCTGAGTCCTTCACCTTCTACTAAGCCGCAACCAACAAGATCCTCCACTGCTGCCACCTTTTGAAATCAAACCACAGAAGTGGTGGTGCTTGTTGCTGCTGCATCCAAAGATAGGCCAAAAAATGGAGAATAGAGATCTTGCAAGAATGCAAGAAGAAATTTTTAAATAGTTAAAAAATAAGAGAAACAGTTATTGCTGAAATTTGGAATTCCATTGAGGCTATCCAATGCCCATTTTGGGAAAATGCTGATAAAGTCTGCCCAGTTACTGCAGTTGTCAAAGAATCTGTAGATTTGTTGAAGGAGAATCTAACAGAAGAGATCATATATGATCTAACGAGAATAAAAGGAAACTTTAATACATCTGAGGCATGCCTGGCAGAGATGAAGAAGGTTTCAAAATAGATTGCAAAAACACTCTTGTTGTGGAAGGTGCATTTTCAATACAAATATTCTCATTCTCCTTGCTTCAATGTAGTGAAGGAGCCTATTGATAATTTAAAAGCATACGTACAAGCAAGCAAATCAGAGAAAAAAACAAGGTAAAGGAAGAGAAGAAGATGCAAACCAAGGCAGAATAGCGTGAGTCTTCCTACATGCATAGGCTTATCAAACTTTTTGATCTCAAGAGTTTTTAATTTTATTTGATGTTGAGCCTTTACAATAAAGTTTGACTTCTCAAAGTGAAGCAGTTACTTTCATTTGTTGAAACCTTATCGTAATATGGGCACAAAAGACAAATAAGTCCTAAGACAAGTTATAAATTTCAGAAAAATTTAATCTGGGCCTAGGGATTTTGAATTTGGTGTTCAAGAAGTTGGGTAACTATGTAAATTTCAAAGGCATTTAAAGAATTGGAAACTTGTTAGTCAGCAAGCTAGATAGAGTAACAAGTTAGTCAACTTTGGCATATTAGCATTTTCATTGTAAATCCAAGTTTTTCTAATTGGGTCATGCTGTAAAGAACGGTTTTGGAAATTCAAATAAGAAGGATGGAATCCAAGGCATGTTACCTGGAAAACTCTTCAATTTAATGGACTATGGGAGGTGATGTATGAAATTTGCATGTATAATACAATAATTTCATGTGTGCCTTTCCATTTATTTAAAACCCTTAGACATCTGCATTGATTTGTGTTAATGATTTTGTGTAATACAGATCAAGAAATGTTGGTTTAACTAAATTTCATTGTCTCAAAAGAATTTGAATTTGAATTGTCTGCTATTAAATTGCCTATATCTATTATTTGTAAATAATTATGCTGCTGGAAAAGATTAATATGATAGAATCCAAAGGGTGGAAATCATCTCGATTGGTTTATTCAAAATTCACCAAATCTGAAACACTAATAATTTTGGAGCAAATCTATAAATTTCTGTTGTAAGGATCAGAAATAGGGTTTGAAGATCTGAAACTATTAGATCTGGAGGCTTAAGTTATTGGATCTGTTTGTTGTTGTTTATTAAACCAAAATAACCATTGTTTGTACCATAGATGGAATACTCGCAGAGTACTCGGTGAGTTTTTGAGTTTTTTTGCTCTGCGAATATTCACGCCAAAAACTATTAGAATATTTAATTATATTTTAGTCACCTATATTTAGTTCCTTGTTTAATGGTCATTTAGCTGTTTAGTTAATTAGCTTTTAAGCTTTATTTAGCATTTAGCTTTTTAGTAGTTCACTTTAAACGATTTGTTCTTAATTTAGAACATCGTCCTTGTAATCTCTTTATATACGCTTGTATATTGTTGAATAGATTATCCAATTATTGAATCATTCATTCAATTTATTTTTCATGGTATCAGAGCGGGTCGATGGGATTCTTTAAAGTTTGGCGAATTTTTTAATAAAAATTCATGGCCTTCTTTCTAGAATATTTTCCAGATTTTTTTTAATTGTTTTTTTATAAAAAAACGATTTTGCTTTTTAGAAGGCTTTTTGAGGGTTTCTGGTTCGTGGGCGAATTTCTGTGTTGGGCAGCAGTTCATGTTTTTTTTTAGAGTTCTGGAGATTTTTGGGCCTGCAACCTAGAGTTTTTTTTGCAGATTGAAAATTTTCCTAAGGTTTCTACAATTTTCAACTAGGGTTTTGACCCTTCAGTTCAAGTCGAAATTTTATTTTGCTTGTAGATTCTTGGTGGGTTTTTCGAGACCTCAATTGGGTCGTCGTCAAATTTTTCTGGGTGCATCGTTTTCCGTGCCTCAATTTTTGAGCTGTCAGATCTGCATTCTGTTTTCAGATTCTTGGTGGGTTTTTTGAGAGCTTTTCTAAGTTGGTCTCATATTTTTCTGGGTGCCTCGTTTTCCGTACCTCAAATTTTGTGCTAGCAAATTTGCTTGAGAATTTAAAAAATAGTTCGCAATTTCTATGGACGTTGGGATTTTTGCTTTTTTTTGGGCACCATTTATGCTGTTTTAAGTGTGTAGAAAATTTTAATTTTTGGGTTTCTTCCAAACGTCGGAATTCGTGCCAGAATTTTTCATCAAAGTTTCAGTTTTTTCAGCAGCTGCTTCTATTCTGATTTTTGAATCAGATTCTTCTGTCTCATGCTTTCACTAGGTTGACCTCGTTCAACCTCCATTTTCGTGATGGCATCTTTGACCAACATCATGTTGGAACACAGTCAAAAGTTCAGTGGCCTCAACCACAACACCTGGAAATAGTGCATGTTCACGATATCTGAATATCGTTGCCTTGATCAGATTGATTTAGGCCAGACCTCGTCCTACAGGTCCCAGGGTTTTCACTTTTTTTTTCCTCAAAAATTGTTCGAAGGGTTTAGAATTTTTTCCTTAAAAATTATTATCTGTCATCTGCAAAGCTTGCGTGGGTTTTTGATTTTTCTCCACAAAAAATCATGGGAGGGTTTTGCTTGATTTTTCCTCAAAAATCAGGGAGTGTTGTTTTACCACGTGATGTCTGCTATTTTGCTGCGTGAGGTTTGTTGTTTTACCACGTGATGTTGTCTGGTGTTTTCCTGCATGATGTCTGATGTTTTACCGCGTGATGTTTAGTGTCTTACCACGTGGTGTTTTGGGTCTTGCCATGCAAAGTTTTAGGGTTTTGTTCGATTTTTTCCACAAAAATCGTTTCAAGGGTTTTTACCATTTTTTCCACAAAAATGATGATTTGTATCTTCAGTTTTGGAGGGTTTGCCGATTTTTTCTCAAAATCATGGTTTCAGGTTTCAGTTTGGTTACCCAACGTTAGGTTGGATGGATTTTGGTATTCTTGGTCATTAACACTTTTCAGATCCAGGGAGGGTCTCCACCACAGCAGAGTGTTCTTTTCATTTGTGATCAATAGACCTGTAGTGTCTTCTGTAGGGTAGTTAGTAGATAGAATGACTATTAAGGGAGGGTATTAGAATATTTAATTATATTCTAGTCACCTATATTTAGTTCCTTGTTTAATGGTCATTTAGTTGTTTAGTTAATTAGCTTTTAAGCTTTATTTAGCATTTAGCTTTTTCTTTTTTAGTTAATTAGCTTTTAAGCTTTATTTAGCGTTTAGCTTTTTAGTAGTTCACTTTAAACGATTTGTTCTTAAATTTAGAACATCGTCCTTGTAATCTCTTTATATACGCTTGTATATTGTTGAATAGATTATACGATTATTGTATCATTCATTCAATTTATTTTTCAAAAACTCACCGAGTTTTTGGCGAGTTTTTTCACAAAAACTCAACGAGTCTTGGGCAATAACCCATTTGCACAAAAGAAAGGCCCAAACATGTCAAGAAATTATCTAATTTTTTTTTTCAAGTTAGTCTCACTCTCTTCATCAAAATATATACATGAAATATAATGTTTAAGTATAAATCAAATGTGACTTATACTTTAAGTTATATTTCATGTATACATTGGCATAATGTTTGAGAGTGGTTTCAGATCTGTAGGAGTTATAATGCAAATTCTAGGTTTTAGAAGATCTTTTAAATTTTCAGACTTGGTCAAATTTCAGTAATCAGTAGTCTCCTATCAAAATTCTCTCGCTCTCTCTATCTCACTCACTTTATCTGCCCCAAATCCTAGACCTATCTATCTCCCTATCACTCTTCCTCTATCCCCTCTCTCTACCATTCTATCTCACTCTCTCCTCTCTCCCCCAAGATCTAGACCTATCTCTCTACCTCTCTCTCTCTCACCCTCAGATCCCCACGAGGGGTGCTACCCTCAATCTCATTTTGGCAAGGTGAGGAGCCACATCGGACTCCTAGGACTAGACCCTACAGTTCTATCTCTCCCCTAGTTTTCAATAGAGCTAGGGAGAGGAAGGTGTAAAATGTTTTGATGTAGTATTTACTTTTAGTTTTACAAAAACAATTTGGTATTTCATTTTGTTTCAGTCTATCAACCATCAACATTCCACAAGAGGATGCCATTTTGTACCCAATCTGCATTTAAATCAATCAAATATATCTAGACTCAACTTGTTTCTTTTGTGTACTCATTTATTGACTCATGGGATGCATCTCCTCACTAAATTTTGCAAAAAAAATGCATTTCTAATTAAATTTAAGCAAATTTTTAAGTTGCCGAGTTTTTGTTTTGGCGAGTAGTTCAACTATGGTTTGTACCATAGCAGCAAAAATATTTTGGGGTAAAAATTGGCAAAGTAATAGTATAAGATTTTTTGGAAAAAACGAGGCAAAATTGGATTTAAAATAAAAATGTTAAAAAATGTTGAAAAAGAGACAAAAACTAGTTGTTTTTGAAATTTGAAGGCATTTCCATAGTAAGAGATATAGAGAACAAATAAAATAGAAAGTTTAGCTCATGAATTGCTTAAATAGAGAGTTTAAGCCAAGAATTGTCTAAATGAAAAGTTTTTATAAGATAGCAGAATGCAGAATAGCATGTAAAATTTTCTACTAAATGATTCTTTGGTAAGTTCTTAGGAAGTTGATAACATTATTACTAAGTTTCACAATATAACATTTCATTGAATGATATTAGTAAATCTCTAGTCTTGTTGTATGATGTGAGTGGATGGTGAAATGCTACTAATAACACTATATTCAAATTTATTATTAATATCAAAAAATTGTTTAATCTTCAAAAAGTTAGTAAGACTTCAAAACAACTAAAGTAAACTTGTTTGCATTCTAGAAGGATAAAAGGAAAACATTTTATCATAGGGAAATTTTTCAATGGGAAACTTCAAAAGATATATATTATCCAAATAAATTTCCAATCAATCGATAAAAGAGAAACCATTTCTTATAATAGGTAGAGTCAAATGGTCATGAATTATGCATTTTCAAAGATTCAGTCAAACTACCGATTCATATAAAGTAGAAGTAGAAGATAAACACAAAACACATTTTAAGATAGATATGCATAATATCAAAATAAACATAAAAAATCACAATGACCAAGATTTTGATGTCACAAATATTGGACATCTTGGTGTGATATTGGGTTACATATAAACATCAAGCTGATATTTTTATGCAGCCAAGGGTTTTGTACTACAACTTGAGAGAAGGATAAAATATTATGAAGACGAAGATGACCTACACATAACATTATCTCCTCACTTCTAGTAATGAGACTGTGTAAAGAAAATGAAACTATAGCCTTGTCATATTCATCAAGCCAAGCAATGATATGATAGAGCCTAAATTAGCATTAACTCAAGCCATTTAGCTAGGAAAATGGATTAGTTCTTTCCTATCACTGCAGCAAAAGCTAGATCATCAAATGTTGTCTGGACCAAATAACCTACCAATCTTCACAGTAACAATTTAGTTATGTAGAGAAGTAAGATAAGAAGTAGACACAGAAGTAAACCATGATAAAGTAGACATATCGAGCTAAACTATAACCTTAGAATATATACCATTCATTTGTCATAACAGTAAAATGCTATCTCTTTGGACGAAAACCCCACCAAAATAAAATAGATTTAACATTTTTAATCTCGTTGATTTTAATTGAAAGATCCTTGTGATGTGTACATTGAAAATTTTATTTAACATTCAACGTAGATAAGAAGTAGACACAAAATTAAACCAATGTGTGACTACATTTTGACATTATTGACAAAAATCCTAGCACTTGAATATAGATAAAATTAAACCATAGGAAAGTAAACACAAAATATGAATAGAAAGCTAAAATATAGCCTTAGAATATAGATCATTCACTTGTCATAATAGTAAAATACTATCTTTCTGGATAGAAGCACCACCAAAATTAAATAGATTTAATGTTCTTTTTATTTGTTAATTTAAATTGAAAGATACTTGTGACCTGCACATTGAAAATTTTATTTAACAAATTATTCATCTATTTGTATGTGCTGGTTGAATTTTGTATAAATACTATTTATATGGCATGAAGGTATAGAATGTATTTGCAGCAGTTTTACATTATAAGAATGCCTACTGTTGACTCAAATGCACTGCCTCCCAACTCCTTGCAATGAGTTAGGTGCAACTTGTTGCAAACTTGCAAGGAGTTGGGAGCCGGTGCATTTGAGTCAATGGTAGGCAATATTTTGCCTACCAACTCATCTTGCAACTCATTGCCTATCATTTTGTATGCAACATCTGAAACTTCTGAATCTTGAGCTTTGGTGCTGATATATTTGTAAATCTTTCTTCTTGAAGCCATGCACACAATGTGAGACTTGAAATTATGGATTAAGAAAGAATTCCAACTGCAAAGGTTCTTTTATACCCTTCATATTGTATAAACTAAGAATCTTGTTTTTCCTTGTTTTTGTCATTTTGTTTTGTTTACCATGAAAAATGTGCTTCATGCAGGGAGGAAGCTTTGAATCCTCTTAGTAGAAATAGCAGTGACCAATTTCATTTCAATGATGATGGAATACATGAGGTAATCGGCTTTTACTTGAGGTCAGTTCTGTCTTCATGATATTTGAATCAAGAACAAATCTATATACTCTTGAATTTATTTACACTACTTATTAAGCTTGGTCATACGACCGAATTGTAGAAAGTTCTAACAATTTGGTAAAAAATTGGTTTTATACATAACTTTTAATTATTTTTTTTGTGTTGGTGATGCAGTCAGAGATTATGAAGTATAGGCTGGCAGAAACTCAACGTTTCAATTCTCTCTTGGTAGTGTCCTTTGCCTTTCCATATTGGTATTATTGTTTTCACAAAAGCTTTTTCTTTGGAGTTGATTTAACTTGTCATTTTTCTGACCTCTAACACAAGCTTGTTTGTGTATGTTGCATGAGATAGCACTCAAAGGAGTCAGAGCTTTCTGAACTAAAACATGAACTTGAGAAGGAAAAGGTATATATCATTCTGCTATTTTTGTTTAAGTATAATAAAAAATAATTTGACAGATTTTCACCTCATTTTACATGACCTTAGATTCTACTTGTCTTCAAAATCAAAGTGCGATTGCAACAAAGGTGAACTCTTCAGCCACGAACATGGAAGACCAAGAAAAGAAAATGTTAACACCAAAATGAAACATACCTGGAAAAGAGATGCGGATGAAGAAAATCGCCCAACTTTCAAATGCGACCTCTAAGAGCAAAAAGAAGCAATAACGTTTCTTTCAAAGAATCAAATAGACATTTGCAGGAAAGACACTCCTTCTAGAATGCAATGACTGAGCCATAAATGAGACTGCTCCTTATAATGCGAGGCTGCAAAAGAGAGAGAGAAAATCGGGTTCTAGGAGCACCGATGCAAATGAAGGGAAATGTATTTCATTTCAATGAAATGAACTTGTAATCGGGTTGCAAAAGCCTGATTACAAGTTAGGAAGAATGCACTTTATTGTTTGGCCAACATATACTTGTAATTGGGTTTCTAGAACCCAATTACAAGTAGAAACTTTACAAAAAATGGATTAACTTGTAATTGGGTTTTAGAAACCCAATTACAAGTAAAAGTTCTTTTACTTGTAATGACCTCCAAATGTCCCTACTTGCAGTGAGTGTTCCAAAACTCGAAATTGCTCAAAAAGGAAGGAAAAAAAACAAAAATCCAACCAAAACCTAGACTAAGATGGCAAAAAAACCCGCTAACAATTAGACACAAACAAATATGAGTTTTGAACCTCATAAAACATGCCTAAGAAAAGAAAACTACGAATTTTGATCAAAAAATTGTAGGGGTTGTCAATTTTTTGAAAATTCAAAAATTAAAACAACAATAATGTAATGAGTTCACGTCTTTATAGCAAGTAGACACATTGCACAAGACATTGAAGTCTAATAAGCTTATTTTATACTAATGTTTTAAATAAATTTAAATATTTGTATTATCAAAACTGGGTTATCACCCCAACTATAACAAATAAAAGCCTTAGTTAGCAAGGTTACAGGGAAAACAAGCTCCATAACTGCTAACGTATTTACTGAAGACATCAACACAATTCCCACACTTGACATAGAACTTGTTACATATCTCCAGATTTGTTGGTTGAATTTTTGGAGGATTTGAAAATTGATTCCAGATACTCCTGGCTTGCACAAAGGACACAGACCGTACCAGACATCAACTCTGTTATCAACTTGATAAAATCCTCTTGAGATTTAGTTTGTTTGGAGATCACTTTGTTTATTATTTCAAAAGATCTCTCGCCATAACCACCAGATGCTTGCAATTAGCACAGAGAACACAAAATGTTTTTGACATAACCCTCAGTAACCATATGTTTAAAATCTTTCTAGATTTTCAATTTCCTTGTTAAAGCTTTTGTTTTCTCTAAAACTTATGAGTCCAGAGATTAATGGCCTGGCTAATTTCCATATCTGCAGAGAAGGCTGGGTAGGCTGTTTGATGAATACCATAGTACTAATAAGTAATACCTACCTCTACTTTTCATCTTTTTTTCATTGTTTTAGGTAGATCACATTTTTTTCTTATATGTATTATTCCAAATTTTTTCTGTATTTTCTTTACTCTTTCTACTGCCATATTTTTGGCATTCGATGGAGTCTGAGTACATTCTCTTTACATACTTCATGGCTATGTTTTTTCACTAAAAGTTACAAATTAATCCTAAATTGATAAATTTTCAATTATTTTTTCTTATTAGTATCATCCTTGTAATGATATGGCAAAATAGTAATTCCAATATAATTGTTTAATGTGAGGATAAATCAAAAATTAAAAACTATCACTTGACATTTTGATTTTTTTAAAAGCGTTTCTGATACCAATTTCTCAATATTAAGTTTGTCTTTGTTTTTTTATGTTGTTATTTCAAAGTTTTTTATCTTTATTTTTAATGTATCCTGCTACATTTGTTTGCATATTTTCCATGATATTTTTTCCTTACTGCAGGGTATCTCTTTTCCTGATCTGCCTTATGGCTATAGTTTGTGAAGCTTTTAATAACTGGTTGCTAAAATATATAATATGAACAGTGAAAAGGTCTGTGACAAAATTTTGGGTTAAAACTATGTAATATATGTCAAACTTATTGGTCATTTATATTATAGTAATATCTCATAGTTTTTGAAGTGGTACTGAGTATTTTATGGTTCTATATTCAGGCAAAATTATATTCAATACAAGCAAAAGCAATTGCAGAGGTTTCACATGAAAAACAGATACTTTCTGAAAAAGAAACTGAGTTAAGTGCAGCGGATCAAGCTCTTTCAAATTTGAAGCAGGTCTCTCTCTCTCTCTCTCTCTCTCTCTCTCTCTCTCTTTATTACCTCAAGTATTTTACATTTGGCTCATAAACCATCTAAAACATTTAAGCAATCTATTATTTCCTTAAAGATTAAAGGTTTACAATACATTTTGATTTTCATGTGTGACACAACATTCTTGAAATTAGATCTCCCTTGCATCTGTTACAAAGACTTGAAGCCATTTATTACTTTTCTTTTACCTTGATGTTCCCATATTCCTGATTAATGTATATCTGGCTGTCTGTCATGTTGTTTATGGATTGTATGTTGATTGTCATGACTCATATATCATATTCTATCAGGTTCGGATAGAATATTGGGGTGAAGGTATAAATGTCAAGGTGACAGGCAGTTTCAATGGTTGGCAGCATCACATTTCAATGGAACCAGATCTAGCATCTGAAATTCAAATTTCTAATGGAACAAGGTTTGAGCATTTGATGACTCCATAATCTATTTACTTACATATAAGGAGATGCAATGAAGCACAAATTTAATGGTTTATGATCATTAATTCGTACAAAAAGATGACAAATCTTTATCTTTGTTGGATTGAATCTCAACTTTTGAAGCATGTTGAAAGAAACAACTGCATATTGCATTTCAGGGACATCATTTATGGTTGACATGATACACTTTCCCTGAGTATCCTTCCCTAGAACATCAATTCGATAGTGTCTCTATTTCTCTGAGTTTTGTGTCTGCATGTGTGTGTGTGCACATGTACATTCATGTGCATCTGTGCTCAAACTCATGCATGTTTCTGTGTTGTGTGTGTAGGTGTGCATGTGCATGTGTATGCGTATTCACAAAATCAGTAATTTGATAATGTCTGTGCTCCTTTGAGTTTCCTGTGTGCAAGGACATGGCGTGTGTGTTTCTGCTACAGCAATCATTTCCGGAATTTTAGGGACGGTGGGTGGATGGGGAAGAGACAGAACTAAAGACACACTCTAAACTCTAAAGAATAGAAGAGAAAACAAAAAACATAAAATAATTGCATTAACATTTTCATTTGCATAATCAAGCACAATAAACATTCCAAAGTGCTGCACTGAAAATATGAACATAAGAACAATGACATTGGACATAGAATGATGAGAATTGACTTTGACAAACATAAATATGAAATATTTGGTTGTTATATTATTATTAACACTGAATAACTGTAACAAGAGTGGAAGTCTCAAACGAGTCAATATCAAAATAAAAATCAGAAAATATAATAATTGTATTCGAGTCATGGACAAATGCTGCCTGAGGTTAGTTTTTTTATTTGTTATGTCTGACGCATATTTTATAATTTTCTAAAAATGTCAGAAAAAGTGAATGGAAAGAGTGGTGAGAAGTGGAAAAGATAGGGATACTTCTTGACTAAAAAGAAAAGCTTCCATTGATGGTATATTTGATTAAGTAAGCTCCAAGCTAATATCTTTGGATTAAAATTCAGTGAAAAAAAATCCAAGTTGACATGAACTGCTTGTGAGCATTAGGCACGTCCTTCTCCCCCCTCCCCAAATATTTCAAGATTACCTAGAGGTCTTTGATCTATTGATTGAGTTCATTGATCATTTGAGTTATTTGTTATCACTCATCTTTTAATGCTCTTGCCTTCCTTTCATCAAAGTAGTGACCATTGGGGATGTTGTGGCATCTCAAAAAAGAAAAATCCCTAAGATTGGTTTCCCAAGCGGTGGAAACATCCTAGGAATGGCTTGTTAAAAGAATCATTAGGGACAGTGGTGGGATGTTTTGTATTTGTCTCAAAATCACTAGGGTTCATCCTCGATGCTTCGAAAGGGCCAAGGATGCGTTTCTAGGGAACACTAGATATTTTGATTGTATGGAGCAATGGTATGCTTAATGTTGGAAGGTGATAAGCAAAATAGATGTCATTTTGATATTCAAGAATTTATGACCAAGGATGGTGTGGTGTTTTTGGAATCGAATTTCAAACAAATTTGGTATCCTTGGATATATGAAGGAGAGTTCACAAGGATGAGATACTCCAAAATGGCTTCACCATTCCCTACATCATGAAGAGACAACAAATTTGCATCACATTGGGTGGACACAAGGTGTGTGATAACTTCTATGTCATTGGCCCAGGAGAGATTGACATAATATTGCACATGCAATAATTACATTCTATTAGAGAGTTCACTATGGAGTTGAAATTCAAGGAAAAAGAGTTATTGCTTTGAGGCATTGAAGATGGAGCTCCAAGAGTTCTCATGGCTTAGTGGATGGAACACCAATTGATGAGATGCTTGATTATGATAGTATTTAGTCCTTTTTTTATTAGCATGGTATGGTATTCGATGTTATTGCCTAATTATTGTCACCTAAAGGATTTCATTAAGTGGTAGGGAAGCAACATGTTAAAGATATCCTTCCTATTGAAGAAGCAATTGGCACCATAAGTATGATTCAAGAATTTGTTTATAATAATATCAGGGCAACACAAGAAAAGCTTGGTAGTGAGCTCATTTTTCATATAAGGAAACCCTTGGCCTTGTGGAATTTTGAGAGTGCCCTCAAGCGCTTAGGAGAATGCATCATTTTTCGTCACGTCAAAAAAGGGCATACTGTGAGTTGGTTGCATTCCTTGCATAATCCTAGTCAAGAGTGGTAAGGTGCAATTATGGATCTTACACAAGCCCTCCCCACCCTTGCCAAGATTTGTATTCATGTTGTTTTGAATGAGCTAAGTAATCATGCACACTTCTTTATTTCCCTTCTAGTGGCCAAATTGTTTTTCAAAGGAATGATTAAGTTACATGGATCGCTTAACAATGTTATGGATGACGGAGATAGTAGATCCCATAGTGCTTCTCAACAAGATTTGTCAAACTTGACACATGGAGAATCCAAATTCTATGAACATTACAACGAGATTCATAATGTTGGCATGATGATACTTGAGCATCCAAGTTTGCTCAGTTCTTTTGGCATGAGTTGCTTCACTTGATAGGAACAAGATTTAACTCTATGAACATTTCAACATGATTCAAAGTGTTTGCATGGTGATGCTTGAGCATCTGGGTTTGCATTTGCTTGAGGGCAAGTAATTCTAGGAAGGATGGGTTGTCATGTCCCCTTTTTAGAATTTAGATTTATGGAGAAAACCTCTAGCCTATCCCCTTTTCTTGTAGTCCAATTGAGAGGTTTCATAGAAGAGACTCTACAGTTTATCAAGAGTTAACATAGCTCAAGCAATATGAAAGTGTGGAGAACTATGTTTTTTATTTTTAGAAACTATTTGCAATGGTACCTGATATTATTGAAAGAAGGTTGATTATGTTGTTCTCTAAAGGCTTGACCAAACTCTTCAAAGGTTTAGTTAAAGCTTACAAACCTCCATTTCTCTACAAGTGGCTATCAAAATGTCAATGGCACTTGAAATTGCAATTCTAAAGAGAAAATTCCAGACACAGACTTCTTCAATGAAGCCTTTCTAGAAAAGATTCAGTCAAGATAAAAACCTCATTTCAAGAATAGGAAAAAAATTAATTGATGAAACTTTGCTTCACATGCAAAGGGACAAGTGCATTACATTGAAATGGTTTCAGATGAAGAATTAGGAGTTGAAAAACTGTAGGAAAGTGAAGAAGAAGATCTTATGTGGGAGGCACCCTTGCCAAACTTTTTGGTGCTCCTAAGTATGAACCTTTTAGAGTTCATAGAGTTTTATGTGGACAAATAATTATTGTGCTCATTGATTTTGGAGCAACTCACAATTTCATTCATGAAGAGGTGGTTGAAAAAAGAGGTCTAAAAATTAAAGACTTTGAAAGCTTCAACGTGATGGTTGTCAATGGTTTCACCATTCAGTGTACAAATTGTGTGGTGAAATATGAGTTCTATGTTGTTAGCATAGAAGATACAAATCATGGAACTCAAGTTCCAATCAGATGGAAACAAGGTGGTGCTTCATGGAATGTCAAATGGAGTTCCAAGAATTGTTTTAGCAAAACATATGGAGACAACTTTCCATCATGGAGAAATCGCTTGGGCAGCCCTATGCTTGATTATCTCTACCATTTCTTTAGTAAGTAGGATGTCAGACCATGTGGATGTTCAATCCCTTCTAGACAAGCAAAGTAAAATTTTCAGTGTCATACATCTTGGAAAGTTCGTGGTAGAGGGTTTGAGCATATTATTGAGTTAGGAGCCAAACTTGTGATTTCTATTGCTACCCTAGGAAGCACATGTAAGAGATTAAGAAGGCCATTAAGGAGCTTCTTGATATGGGTCACATTAAGGCAATGTTCAAGCCCAGTGCTTCTTTCGTGGTCTTGGTAAAGAAAAAAGATGGGACCATTGACTATAGGTATTTGATTCCTAAGATCCATGAATTGATTGATCAATTGCATGGTGCAGTCTATTTTTCTAAAATAGTTCTTAGATCAAGGTGCCATCAGGTTAGAATCTGTGAAAAAGATGTTCATAAAACAGCTTTTAAGTGTGATTATGGACACTGAATTTCTTGTCTTGCCATTTGATTTGACTAATGTTCCAATCACCTTCTAGTTTTGTATGCATTGAGTGTTTAATAAGCAGCTAAAGAAGTTTGTTTTGATTTTCTTTGATGACATACTTATTTACAACAAGACTTGGGAGGACCGTTTGAGACATTAAGATGATTTTTTAGGCATTCTAAAGGCTCAAGCTCTATTTGCCAAAGAGTCTTAAGTGTGAATTCAAAATGATCAAGATTTTATTCTTGGGTCATGTTATGAGTGCTAAAGGTGTTAAAATTGATCAAGAAAACACTCGAAGCATCTTGGATTCACCTCCAAAAACATTGACTCAACTGAGGTATCAAGGGTTTCTCTTAGTTGGAAGAACCCTTGACTGATTTGATGAAGAAAGGAGCCTTCACTTGGTCTATTTTAGTGCAACAAAATTTTGATCAACATAAAGAGATGATGTGTTTATGTCTAGCGTTGACCATTCTTGATTTATCTCTTCCTGTTGTTGAATGTGATGCATTAGTAGAAGGGATTGGTCTGTTTTAATGCAAAATAAACATTTGATTGCTTTTGAGAGCAGTAAAATTAGAGGAATTGAAAAGTGTTTTGAAGTACTTCTTGAATCAGAAAGATCTCAATGCAAGACAGCAAAAATGGGTAAGTAAACTTCAAGCATATGACTTTGACATAAAATATATTAAAGGAAAAAAATATCATAGCAGATGCTCTATCAAACAAGTCCATTTTATTTTCTATGACATTAGTGCTGATTGGAAGGTACATATTATAGCACAATATTCCAAAAATGCCTTTGCTAATGACATATTGGAAGGCAGATTACGACATGATGAGTATGAGGTAGTTGATGATTTAATCCTGTTGATGTGTTTTTTATGCACATGCGAATACAAAATAAAATACCTAAAGGGTACCTTATCCTCTCTTGAATAAAGTCTCCGAATGCTGAAGATGTCGCGAAAAGGATCAATCGGGATGACTTCAAGGTTTTTTGCTGTAGGATCTCTACGTGTGGATAAGCTCTCTGTGGTATGATGTGATTTTGCTGGAATCACAAGGGGACTTACACTTGATGACCTAAATGTCTGATTTGCTGGAATCACAAGATTTTACTGGCTTAGATTTTGAAAAAAAAGGAAAAAGGACGAGGGCGAGGAAAGGATCTATTTCTGATACTAAGAATGTAGGAGCAATGAATGACCTTTGATGAAATTCTAACTATGTCTTGTCTTGACATCCCAGGACCATCTCCACAAGGTTGGTTAGACCATTTTCCAAGTTAGGAACAAGGTTTCAAGCTCAAACAAGGTGGCAAATGAAGTTTATGATGAATTTCGCTCTGGACTCTTTGGAAGGGTCAGAAGCGAAATTCACTTTTTAAGCAAAATCTTGATCTTTGAAATCATCCAACTCCCTCTCAAGGAAAGAACATTCAAAAACACCTCCACACGTGCCTTGGAAACTAGGAACTTGGTCTTGATAAGTGATAAATTGAGGTGTATAAGGATTTTCGCTCTGGACCCTTTGGAAGGGTCAGGAGCGAAATTCCTAATCTTGGCCAAAATCCTGACTTCATTTTCACATTTTTCCATCCAAACAAGTGTTTTGCCCTCAAAGATGCCTGGGAATGAGTTGGTTCTAAGTTTGGGTCAAACTAAAATGTCCTATGGAGATTTTCGCTCTGGACCCTCTAGAAGGGTCAAGAGCGAAATTTGACATTTTTAGACTCTCCGTCAGGATAATTTTATGGAATATAACATTTAAGTATAAGTATTGTCACTTATACTTTAAGTTATATTCCATACATACTTTCAGGATGTTTGAGAGTGGTTTCAGACCTCCAGGAGCTATATTGCAAAATCTAGTTTTTGGAGGATTTTCAGTTTTCCAGACTTAGTCAAATTTCAGGATCAGGACATTCCAGACTTAGCCAAATTTCAGGATCAGGACATTCCAGATTTAGCCAAATTTCAGGATTAGGACTTTCCAGACTTGGCCAAATTTCAGGATCAGGACATTCCAGACTTCATCACTCACCAACTTGACCTAACTCAAGCAGAACCTGCTATCCAGGTGATCCCCGTGGCGACACTCGAAAGCTAAAGGCTAATAGACAAAACCCTAAAAGACCTAGAAAACAAACCCTAGAAAGCAAAAAGCAGGGGTCCCCATTTGCAATGGGGCGATGTGTGAATACGTCACTACAAATCCCTTACAAGTTTAAAATCTACTGGTCTCTGAATCTAAGATGAAAAAAAGATTTTAAGAGCAGTCTATAATATTCCTTTAATTGGCCATCCAGATTTTTCCAAGACATAAGCAGATCTGAAAAGGTTTTTATGGAAATGAATTAAGGATGATGTCCTTAAGCACATTTGGGAGTGTCTTGCTTGTCAGTAGAACAAGATAGAATAGACTTTATCAACAGGCTTATTGCAGCCCCTACCAATTCCAAATCAGGAGGAGGAAAGTTATTTAATGGATTTCATCACTTGACTTCAAAAGGTGCAAGGTAAGGATTATAAGACATTAGAGGTTGCTGGTTTGTTTATCAAAGAAGCGTTTAGGCTCCATGGGTTGCCAAAAAAATATAGTGAGTGATAGAGATAGTAAGTTCCTAAATATGTGTTGGTGGGATCTTTTTTAATTGATAGGAACTGAACTTACCCTCAACACTAGCTACTACCTCTAAATAGACAAGTAGATTAAAATTGTTAACAAATGGGTAGAAGACTACTTGAGGAACTATGTTGCAGGTCATCAAAAGGCATGGATTAATTGGCTCTACCTAGGAGGACATTGTTGTAACACTACCAATTACATGTCTATTGGGATGGTTTCATTTATGGTTTTGTATAGTTAGAAGGCCCAAACTTTTACTGACCATGTTATTTTTGACAATAGGATTCAAGGGGCCAAAGGTTTGGTTCCACAAAGTTAGGATATCTTAAAAAATATTAAAGACAACTTCCATCATGTTCATAATCAATAGAAATTATATTTAAATCAGCACCTATTGAGTGTGCTTTTGAGGTTGGTGACATGTTCATTTTGAGATTATAGCCATACAAGTGATCCTCTCTTAATAAGGGTGGAGCAGAGAAACTTGAGAAACATTTATATGCACCGTACAAAATCAAGTAGAGGATGGGGAATGTTGCTTATAAGTTAGAGCTGCCTATGAAAATCAAAACTCTAATGTGTTTCATGTTTGTTGCCTCAAGAAGATACCTGAGCATCATCTCATTCCTTTAGTTGAGTTGTGCCTTCCTTGGATGATGAAGGGAAATTGATTTTGGATTCTAAAGAAATTGTTGAAAATTGGGAATGAAATTGAGAAATAGGAGTACAAAAGAATGTATGTTCCGTTGGAAGATTCTTCTAGTTGAGGATGCTACATGGGAAGGAGAGCAGATTTTGGAGAATCCTGAATTGCAATTGTTTGTGGATAAACAATCTTGCGGAGGGAGGATTGTCACATCCCCTTCTGTAGCACAAAATTAATGAAGACCCTTAGCCTATTTTCTTCAAAAAAGGTTTCATAAGCTAATTGGTGCAGGAGCATCCGGGTGCATGAGCAATCCTGCACAACCAAGAAGAATTGCTTTATTTTTATGTTCATTTTTTGTTGTGATTTTTGATTCAGAGGTCTGGTTTTTCCCCCTCATCTATTTAACCAGCTCTAAAGTTCAATCATTGATTTTTAGGAGGTTGATAATCAAAAAACTAAAGCTATTTCATTGCAAGTAATAATTTTTAATGTTTACTCTTGGTCATAAAAAAAACCACAGCAAGCTTGGAGAGGATTATTTATTGCCTTATGTAACTCCCATTTAATTTTCGACAACTGGTAATTTGAGTCGAAGTGGAATCTAGGCATGTAAGAGTGGGACTTGACTGGAATGGTCTAGAAATGGCAATTTTTAGAAAAAAAATTGAAAATCCTTTAATGCAAAAAGAAAGTGGAGTGAAGATAGGAAATATTCACCTTAGTCATTTAGTTAGTATTTAGAAACTTCCTTTTATGTCTTTAGTCTTTAGTTAGTTTTAGGAAGTTTCCTTTGTGTCTTTTGTGTTTCCATTCTCAATCGTTTCCATTATGGAAAGATCCTCTTGTAATCTCTATTTAAGGAGCTTTTGTATCCTTTTGTAATTATCGAATAATCAATTATCATTTTAAAAAGACCCATCACTCCTTTTTTATATATTATGATTAGACCTGATTTGAATTAATGTTCTTGCTATCCTTATGAACTGCATCTTTTAATAATTTTTTTGTCTTTATCGCTGCCTTTTCAAATGGATCGCTTTCTTTTGGTTTTCTTTCTACTAATCGCAGTTTTTACTTGGTGCTTCCTTAATTATTAGTTAATACTTTTATACCACGTTCATTGGAATAGAGTCTCCACGTTGTCAATTCAGGTATTCAAAAGAGAGTGAACAAGATAAGGATCATGATTGAGAGCGAGAGTAGGAAATAGATCATTCGTAAGATCGTGAGTGATAGCTACCATATGGTGTCTTCCTTCTTGTCATGTCCCCTCCTTGATCGTTATTTATAATCTAAATGAAACAATTATTATTATAAACTAATACAATCAACAAATGATTATTTGAAATTATTAATATTTAATTATTTATTAAATATTATTATTTATTTACTATTTATTTAATAATAATATTTTTGAAATATTCAAATCAAATAAAGTAATATAATAATATGAGATGACAATAAAAGAATACAACGAAGTAGTCAGATGGCCAATCATTAGAAAACCTATTATCATTGACTATCTACCCACACGATGGTTATCGGGTATGAGTTTAATATCAATAAAATAATGCAATGATAACATAATAATCATCGATAGTGAATTGAATTAGTTATAACAAATGCCAAGGTATGCGATTAAGACCCCTTAACCATCATCAATTAATTACTATTGCATACCAGTTACGAACTCTTGTGAAGAGATGCGATCTCTAGAAGAGATAGGTAGTAAAGAATAGACATCAATTGGGAACCGAGCCTTTCATGTCTGAATACAAGGTATATTAATGTATTCTTTCAGATTCGATTCAAACAGGGTGTTTTATATTTTAGATCTTCAACCATTTTCGGATTTTTTCTTGGAGAGCAGCAATCAACATGATCTTCCACACAAGAAAGAGTTGATAGACAGAGACAATATCCACTAATTGCAAGAACCACCCAAGTAAGATGTGAAACAGCGATAGCCTATTACCGGCAATCACTAGATCCTCACCATTACAAGCCTCGTATTAAATAAGCGATCCGATCCAGTCGGTCAGCAATAGTAAAACTTGCATATACTTTAAAAGATTATATAGGGAATATTATATACTCTCAGTCAGTAGCAAATTCCATGTGCATATACGTAAAAATAATATCAGGAACAACAGTCGATATATAGCATACTTTAACAGTGAAGATTGCATTCATAATAAGGAGATATTCATATTGACTTTATTATCCAAGGCATTTGGATATAAATATAATCATTGCAGACCAAGAATAATTTCCATCATTCGTTACAAATGCATTAGATAGGAGGAGGAATCGATAAATTTTAAATCCTCTCCCAACATATGCTGTCAAAACCGAACTACCCTTATCATGGCGCAAGCAAAGGCGTTTCCAAAAATTGAATCTAGGGAAGTGTAGGCGTCGCAGATTATATAGCCGACTCCCCAACCTTGTGGACGTTTATATATATATATCGTTTAACTTCAGTTGGGAAGGAAAAAAAGGCAGTTCGGTCAAATGGAGAATAGCAGTCACCAATTTAATTGGTAAGGAGGAGTCATGTCTTACTATTGATCGATCACCATTTCAATAAATAAATTTATAGATAATATAATAAGAATATTAAAGTATAAATATAATAGGAAGGATAATAAATTTCTTATAAAATTTAAAATGATATTCTTGTATTATCAATATAAAATTATTATATGAAGAGAGTTAATGGTTTTGTGGACCATTAATAACTTATATAATAGATAATTAGTAAATACATAAATAATTAGTAATATAAGTTATTTCATTTACTTAATTATGTATATATTCAAATCATAATAAGGATAATAGACCTATATATAATAATGATGTAAACAAGATTTATTTTTGCTTGTTATACATACATATATACTTGAAATAATATTAATAAGATCATATTTATATATTATAAAAAATTATAAACATATATACGGAATAAAGAAGTTAATAAATAAATTGATTAATAAACTACTCTTACTATTATAAATTAAACATTATAATAAAATCTCTTTATAATTGATGAATTTATATTTTATAATTCTCACATTGAGTTAAAATTGTTGACTCAAGACTAAACCAAGGTAAGTCACTAACGGGGACATTACACTTCTCTCTTCTGCAAAGGCAACAATTATTGCTCACCCATGAAGTACTTGTCTATCCATGTAATATTTTGCATCTGCTGCATAAGCAGAATCAAAGAACTGCACAGAGCCAAACCCATGGGGCTCTCCTATATAGTAGTCTCTGGGTAGATATATCCTCGATAGGCCCACTCTTATATGCATGACATATTTTGATAACAAAAATGGCTCTCTTATTGGAACAGCCTCCTTGAATACAACTTGTTCTCTTAGAAATGCACCATGTTCCCGATGACATAGAATCTTAGGATTGTACTCAAGTGCACCTATAATATCCATTATATATTCGTTGCTGAAGATCTTTTCAAAAATTTATGAATCTTTCAAGATAATGATTCCTTTAACAATTTTAAATATCAAATGAAGAGCATCTGTATTTTCCAGATCTTCATATATTTTAATAAATGACTCCAAAAGCTTTGGAAAAAATGCTTGATCTTGTACAATAAGCTCTACTACTTGAATATGATCCATTATGCATCCATCCGTGGCTGTCTCAAGAATTAATGGAATTGGCCTCATTCATTAAACCGTAAGAATGAAAACCCATGCTTTCGTCCTCCATTTTGGATATCATGCATTAAAGCAATTTCAAAACTTTTAATTCCATACTCTAGCTTTTCTATGACAGCTTACTTTGTCCACATCTTGCAAATATATCCTGCATAGAGTGTATCATTATCTTGACTTGGACAGACACCTCATTGCTTCTCTCTCACCTCAAGGTTCTGCAGTTTGGTCGAGGCCTTTTTTGCTTGTTTTTCTCATCTTTTCTAACTCTTCTCTTGTCTATATCTCTCCCCCTTTGACATCAATGGCAGAGGGATGTTCATCAAAATTATGTCCTTGAATGGTTCATGAGAAACATCTAATTGTACACTCAATTCAAATGCACAAGAATATACTTCTCCCCTTGTTGATGATTCTCTAATTCCCCCCCTTGCTCTAATACTCCTCTTTCTTGGGTGATTTGTTTCTTCTATAGATTTTCAAAGAGTTTGTATCATCTCCTTGGGTTTCACAAGTTGGGAACTTAGCTATCTTATCACCATCTTATGCATGTTTAACTCTTCCTTTTTGATCCACGGCTCCTAGATGAAGACCATCTCTTGCTCTCTTTGTGAGAGTCTTCTCACCTTCCTTTTCTTCCTCTAATTTTAGATTGCTACAACTTGTCTATCATCTTTGTGTTATCCTTTTCCATGGGAATTCTTTTTGCTCTCAAATTTGGGCCCTTTGACATTATCTTCATTAATTTAGAAAGTCTCTAGCTAGTCAAATGGTAACTTTTCTTTTCACTTACGTCAAGACCTATTTTTTCTCTTTCCTAGTGTTACTCTCATTGAAGCTTTCCTCTTTAAATTCGAGGCAATATACTCCTCTCTATTGCTATGAACTCTCCTCCTTTGATATTTATTATGAAGGAATGCTCATCATACTTCCATTCATGTCTTCTATGACGTCATTATATCAATAGGAACTCCTTTAATGTGAAGTTGAACATAAGCATCCAACTTTCTTTTTATCAACAAATATAATTCAATGTCAAAACATGCTTGTTGAATGTATACAATTATACCTCTTTTTTAATCATCTTTTTCATGCTATGATGAAAGGTTAAGGCTTTGTGATTCCATTCCTACTCTACTGGAATAGAGGAATCTACTTTATGGAAAAATATTGAATTGATATCTACATTGGGCAAAAGAACACATTATGAAATTTTGTTGGGCTTAGCCTTTCAAACATCATCAAAGATAGAAAGTCTTTGGCACAAGAGCTTGTTCATAAAGAGCAAGTATGACTACTATGAAGAGTCAAGATGCAACAAAGGACTACCAGATATGTTCAAGATCCTCGATAGTACATGAAGCTAGTTTTCATAAGTGTTTCCATGAAGATGAAGATTTGGGAAAGCTTTAACCTTTCATCATATGTTGTCTAGGTGGTTTCACAAAACCACATCTGCAAAAATTTGCTATGTGACCATAAATATTGCACTCGTTGCATTCAATACTATAATTCACTTGAGGAGAAAATGAATTGTAGTTTTTGCTTTTACATCCAAAATGATTTATGTTTCTTTTCCATTCTCTAATAGATCTTGCTTTTGTTCTACATTCTTTTGCATTATGACCAAAATTGTTTCATCTAAAACAATAACTGGTGAAAGGATGTTAGGTTCTAGTCATATGTACCTTCCTTTGTGAGAAGAGATTTCTGAAGGTGTTCTTCTTATCCTCTTGATATTTCTTTTCCTTGATATTCCTGGGCCGAGCTAGGGAATAGAACCCCCGCAGCAGGGTGGAGAGCCTAACGAAATGAGTTGCCTTCCATCCAGCGTTGCTTTTGTTCTGGTCGTGCAGAGGATCCGGCTTTCTTTCCTGCTTCAACTGCCCCATAGAATTTTAGGCCATCCTTCAACTACAATCCGGGGAGACTAGCTTCAAATGTCGGGGAGACTATCTTCAATTGCAATTCGGTTGGGGGTGAGCTTCTATGTCCATCCTTCGTTGCTCCTTCCTTCACCCTGGACAAGACCATCCCCAGACTGTTTCTCATGCAACTAATCTACCGAGAAAGCCCATGTTACGTATATAATCTGGTGTTGACTATCTACGCAACATGCTCTAGTTGGTGTTGGGCCCTTGGTAATTAGTTAGGTCCTGAGGGTTTGCCTAGAACCTTGGGGTGAATGACCCTGGTAACTCTAGACAAGAAAGAAAGAATGTTAGGCCAATGAAGGACTACCAATCCAATGAAGGAGATCCTTTGTGAGAAGAGATTTCTGAAGGTGTTCCTCTTATCCTCTTGATATGTGTTTTCCTTTGCTTTGCTACATTCTCCTTTATCGGCATAGCTCCTTGGCTTTCCTTCTTTTGACTTTTGTTTTCCTTCATAACCTAATCTTGTCTTGTTTGAAGGTGATCTTTGACTATCAATGATATCACTTAGAATCTCGGATCTCTTTTTGAACTTGAGACTAGTCTTCAACTTGGAGGATGTATTTTCTAGTTCCTTTCTCAAGGAAACAATCTCGGACTCATGCCTCTCACAATCTTCTTCTTTTTTTCTTCAATTGTATTCGTAGCTCCTTTTCAATTCTTTTAGCTTCCTCAAGTTGAATCTTAAGGTTGATGATCATCTCCTCGGACTCTTCAAGACATTAGGATAACTTTTCTTTGGCTTCACTATCTTCTTGAATTTGTAATCCTCGTTTTGAATTTATTTTCTTAAGTTTCTCGACTTCTCTATAGGCATAATGGAGTTCTTCCTCAATATCCACTTCATCTTCATCATTTTCTGCTTCTAGGTTTGTATCAACATACTCATCATGTTCTTTTGCTATATCATATGAGTTCATATCTTCACTACGCACAAAATAGGTTTTTTTTTCAAGGAATTCATCATCTATTTCCAAGGATGTTCTTTTTATCACTTCATCCCTTGTTTGGTCCTTTTTTATCAATACTTTTCCTAGTATTTATTTTTCCCTTATTTCCTTTCTTTTTCATCTGTTCTCTCTTGATCTACCTTCTAGCGGTTAGGCTATCTCTGAAGGAACCCACTTTGATACCTTTTTTTTTTTTTGATGCACTTCAAACACAGACTAAAATACCAAAAGTATTCTATCCTCTCTTGATCAAAATCTTCTTGGATGCTGAATTATATGATCAACCAAGATGACTCCAAGGTTTCTATAGTCGGGTCTTGACATGTGGATAGCTCAATTGGTTGATGTGATTGCTGGTAATCCAAGGGGGCTTACGTTGAATACTTAAATGTTGAACGTTTGTAGGTGGCTGGAATGCGAAAATTAACTTGATTAAAAAAAAGGGCAAAAGGATTAGGTTTAAGAGGACTACGCTACTTCTAAGAATGTAGGAACGATAGACAATCTTTGGTGAAACTCAACTAAGCCTTGCTTCGATATGCAAAGCAACAACTTTGCAAAGCTTAGTGCGATCTTCTAAGGAGAACAAAATGATGTTCAAATCACTATCAGCAACAAGGATACCATCAAGGCAATGCATATCAAATTGTGAATAGCAATTGAAGTTAAGCTCATTTAAAGATTCTAGTTGATCACACAAGGCAAACTTACAATCGGCAAATTGCTAGTGGTATGGATATATGACATAGTTCTTTCATTCATGCACATAGTTCTTTCATTCATCTAAACAATCATGAAAATGAATTGAGAAGTAGATACCATGCAATTTGTTGAAATAACACATCAAATTCACCTTATCTTTAATGAAATCATATGCTCTTTACAACAAAGTCTTGGCAACAATATTTGCCTTCTCCTACTTCTAAACTCTACTCTTACTACTAACTACTGATTGCTATCTATGAACTATTATCTATTACTCTACTCTTGTTGTCTTCTATTAACCCCTTACAAATGAGAGATTTGAGCCTTTTATAGATAGCTCTTTATACAATTCAATGGCCAAGATTACAAGATGGAAATCCTAATTAGGGTTTGTTACAACAACTCCCTCTGGCCAATGAGCAAATTATATTCAATTTGACATGTGTTCCATGTTGAATGTGAAGTTGTGAACCAATAATAAAATGAGGGTAGGTAGCTCAAAGTTTGTGCCTCCATAGGATGAGTTAGGTGCATTGTATTTGGACATGCTGATGTGGAACCTTCTAATTGGTGGAATAGTGACTAGGATGCCACCTCAGTTTGCACTTGTAGACTTGATAGATCATCATGAATGAATGTTGATGTCTTGTTTAATATCTCTTGATACTCAACATTATTTAGTTTGCTCAATGTGATGAGGATGTTTGATCTTCCCTTATTCATGATCTTAATCTTGTCATTTCTTGGTGTCGTTCTTGACTTCATGTTGTGGAATCCTTGATTTCTCATCACTTCCTTTTAGTGTGAACCCCGATCTTGATGTTGTCTTGTTACTGTGATTGGGATGCTTGAAGTCCTTCATCTTTGCAATGTCTTGAATCTTCTTTCATGCTTTTGAAACTGTAATGTCCCTTTTTGTAAATTCTTTGGAATTAGGGACCATCGACTCACATTCAATTTCAAGAGACTTCTTCTAGTTAAAAATCTCATCAAACATGAAATTCCTTAATAAATCTTTTTGAGAATGATAATTATGATCTATATAGTTATATCTGATTATATATTATCAATATCAAAATGATCTTCAGGTATTATTTGATGTGATGAGAGTCTTGACTCTTGATATATGAATCTGCAATGTACAACCTTGAATGATTAAGATGGAGTATCTTGCTGGCTCTGATAATTCTTTGAAGATTTATGCGATGGAAAAATCTGATTCGTATGCTACTGCAATCTGCAATTAGAGAGTTATCACTGCTATTCCTGATATGGCGATGTGCAATATGCTGTGAGCCTTCTCCTTGTTATTTGTAGCAATAATGCCATAGTGTTGTTTCTGATTTTGCTATGAATACATGCAAGTGTGATGATGCTGTTCAGATTTCCGATTTTGAATATATACAACCTTTATCTCCTAAGATCGTGTCCTTTTGGGATAGCTATTTCTCGAAGAGTCATGTATTGTCCTTCAATGACCATTGTGTTGTTAACATAGAAAATTGTCTCAATGATAATCATTAATAATATCACACCCCTTTAGATAATTGTCGTCCATTGTAATGTCTTAGTCATAATTAATATGAACCGATGCTATGTTTGTTTGACTAACAGATCATACAATTGGATTTCCACTTATGGTAACATTGATATGGATTGATATGGTTTTTGCGAGAATTATAATGACAATTGACTTGTATAATGATGATGGTTTCTTCGTTCAATGAGTCTGATGCATAAGGATTCTTTTTTTCTTGTATCAATTTTAGACTATTCAATATTAAGAGATTACATAGATAACCAGATATCAATCCAGTATAGACTAAAAATATATGAATGATATCTCTGAAATATACTGGTCTTTATCTGATTTAAGAGTAATGCTTCTCCTAATAGTGCTGTATAAATATGCAAATGGCTCCCTTTGATCAACCTGATTGTTTATTTGACACGTGTCTTGTGTAATTACGATATACTACTTATTGGTCGATCAATATTAACTGGTATTGCTTTATCACTATGCAAAGATGAACTTGTTTGGGTTTGGTAAGACCTTCCGACTTGTATGAATGGGCCTGATATGCCCGATTATAATGGCGATTCTATGTGATACTATTTCTGAGATACAACACTAGTATTTGTGTGTCCAAGCCAAAGAGGCTGCCGCTCAACTGGAGTGCTCAATAAATGGATATGAAGTAGAAAATAAAATCCCTTCGATATCCCTATTCCTTCCTCACGGTGCCTTTTAATATCTGCGGGGGGGGGATATGTAGTGCCCCTCCAAGAGTCGTGGCCGCTGAAGAAAGGGTAAGCGGTGGTGATTGTTGGAGCCACCACTCCCTGTTTGAACCGCAATCACCCTTGGTGCCTTATCTTCCCCGCGTTTTAACTTGATGCTTTTGTTTAACAAGTCATTCGCTCTTCCTTAGTATGATTAAGGAGAGCGTTTAATTTGTAGTCATAAATAGTTTATTTTGTATATAGGTTTCTGTCAATGGTATCGTATTGATACGATATTAGTCCAAATAATAAATATAATGTATTTTGACAAATTTATGTTATATTTTATATTTATTTTATATGGTAAGTGTAATATTATATTATATTTTCAATATATCTATTTTATATTTATTTAATTAATAGTATTTTATGGTAAAACTTCTTAATAGTTAATATAATATTAATAACGTTATATTAAAATAAAATAATAAATAATAAACATTAATAATCATATATTAGAAGAAAATCGTGAAGTCTCATAAATGAGATGATTTTCCAATATCATTAAATGTTAATTAATAAATGTTTTAATTATCGTATTTATTTAATCCAATGTCCAAAGAGGGGTTATGACAGAAACCTTGACTCCTTTACATTGTATCAGACCTGCAAAAACATGGAAAACATCTCAAAGAATAATTACAAATGAGGAGCTATACTTGCAAAACCTTTAAAGAATGTATATATAATAACCTATGTTACCCCGAGTTTCCAAGATGAGGACGACAGGGGATGGGGGTACATGTTTCTAGGATGTTGATTTTTTTGGTCAATTTTGGGGCGGCTAGGGGACGACAAAGGGGATGGCTATATAAAAATAGGGAAATTTAAAATATTCATATGAAAACATGGATAAAACATGCACATATACATTATAGAGCATTAACCTATAAGAACCAACAGAGTTCTAATGGCAAATTTGTGTTAAATTGAGAGTCAAAGTTGTTGGAGTTGAGAAAATACAACACCACAAGAGCCCAAATGATCTCTGCAAGCTGAAAAACCTGTTACAAGGAGAAGCAAGGAAGCAAATCACAGAAGGAAAAAAAACACAGGAAAAATATGCTCCAAAAGAGAGAGCTCAATAATCTCCAAAATGTATTGTCAATAATAATCCTTCTTCATACAATGAAAAGAAAGAACTCAACCTTTAATAGGTCAAGAAACCCTAAAAGGGAAAACCCTAGGCTTGCAAATAATAATTAATAAAAGAATTAATTATTATGCACCTAAAGTTAGCTTAAGTGTAAAAGAAATAAAGGGAACTTAAATAATTAAACAAATATTGTTTAATTAATCAAGTAAATACCCGAATACTCTAACACCCCCCCTTAAGCTAGACTTAGGGAGAAGCTAAAACCTAGAATAGTTACTGAAAGCAAGAAAGATGGGTCTCGGCAACAAGGACTGATCAGGTACCCAAATACAATGAAATCTCTATGAATTGGAGAAATAGAGAAAACCACGTGGGAACAAAACTCTACTGCAAAAAGAGATGGAAAAGAATACCACTGAAGCATGAAGAATCTGCAAGCTCTGTCGAAGAATAACTACTGATCTGAAGAACCTCCATTGAAATAGAACATGACCAGGTAGAGAAGACTATGATCTGTATGAGTGCCCTCAAATGACACTACTTGAATCAGATGGCAAACAAGGCAAACACTGAACTCGAAGATACAGATGGCATGAGAAACCAAATCCTGAAGAGTTGATCAATTGAACCACGAAAGCATTAGAACCAACAGGACAAACCTCCCCATAATGCTAAAGTGGGAGAGGGACAGGAACACTGAAAAGAACAACCAAGGAGAACTGCATGACAAAGAACCAGGAACATCAAAGGTGCTAAGAAAAGTACATGGTGTCGTGGAAGGAACACTCACTTGACACACATCATGAGGTGAATGTCGTGGAAGGAACACTCACTAGACAAAGGTAGATGGCAAACAAGGCAAACATCAACCCCCTCATGGCACTTTATCAATAGTGCATGTACAACAAGGCACAAGATGTGCAAGATTCCAAGTAAACAATGCATGATGGTACTTTATCTCAGTGCGTTTGCATAAATTCAAGCTACAATGATAAGAAGACTGGAAATAGAAACGAGAACCAAAATAGAGACATCCTACCCAGAGAAGAGATCCCAGGACCTGAAACAACCAAGATATCCACCAGAGTGTTGAAAAGCAAAAAATTGAATAAAATATGCATGGAGCAGAATCTGGAAATAAAACTTTGATGGCTGGAAAGTACACAGCACACGCTTTCCAAAAATATAAACTTTTCGAAAAACGGAGTTCGGATGCTCATTCTACGTCTCCTGGAGTGCAAAAACAAGACACCACTTTGACTGGAAAAAAAAAGTCAAACAGCAAAATTGGAAAAAATTATCAACATGACGAGGTCCGCCTCAGAACCAGCTTTCCGATGCCTCTTCGTTTTCAAAAAAACGACTCCATATGCACAAGATATGGCCAAAAAACCAAACCCCCCCCTGAAAGAGGAAAATGAGGTAGTCTGGTGGCTGGGCGATGCTCCGGTGGCCAGTGGGTGGTGCTCTGGTGGTGGGCTGGTGGCTCCCTGGTGGCCAGGCGGCGGTTTCCGGCCAATGGGCGCTGCGGGCGGCGGGTCTGGGTCGGGTAGCGGCGGAGGCCAGGGGCTGTAGCGGCGGCGGGGCCAGGAGAGGCAGTGGCTGGCGGCAGGCTGGGAGCAGAGTGCAGTGGCGGGGCTGGGAGAGAGCAGGGCCGTCGGGGGCTGGTGAGCCGGGGCTGACAGGTGGCCGGACTGAATAGGTCAGGTCGCCATACGACGGCCGGATTGTCAACCCAGTACCCTCCGAAAACAAACCCCAAAAACATTTTTTTTTTTGCAAAAAAAAAACAATCGCCTTTTTTTGATTTTTTTAACAAAAAATCAAATTTTGGCCTGCATGCCGTAAAAAGGCAAAAAATAATTTTTTTCTCGAACTGCGTGCCAGGGCCGTACTCCCTGGATCTGAGAAAAAAAAAACTCTCAGAGGCTCAGGAACCAAAATAGGTCAAATTTTATATGACCATAGGGGTTTTCGGGTCTTCTGAACATGATGGTGAGATCCGTTTAGGCCCAAAGTGCTCTGAAAAAAGGCCTATCCCTAGGTGCATAAAAAAATTCTGAAACCCCAGATCTGCTTCCAATGCAAAAATTCTCAAAACAAGAACAGATAGCTGCAGATTTGAAGCTCTGATACGATGTTGGAGTTGAGAAAATACAACATCACAGGAGCCTAAATGATCTCTGCAAGCTGAAAAACCTGTTACTAGGAGCAAGGAAGCAAATCACAGAAGGAACAAAAGCACAGGAAAAATATGCTCCAAAAGAGAGAGCTCAATAATCTCCAAAATGTATTGTCAATAATAATCCTTCTTCATACAGTGAAAAGAAAGAACTCAACCTTTAATAGGTCAAGAAATCCTAAAAGGGAAAACCCTAGGCTTGCACATAATAATTAATAAAAGAATTAATTATTATGCACCTAAAGTTAGCTTAAGTGTAAAAGAGATAAAGGGAACTTAAATAATTAAACAAATATTGTTTAATTAATCAAGTAAATACCCGAATACTCTAACAAAAGTGAAATTGCTTATAGAATTCATTATCTATATGCAGAATTTATGGGGACATCCCCTAGGAGTCCCCTGTCCCCGGGATGTCCTTGGGACAAGGATGCCTGAAAAAAATACCAGGGATGCATCCCCGGGTAACGTAGATAATAACCCTTGCTCAATTATTACTAGTCCTGGAAATGACTATCTTAGGTTTGATTTTGAGTTTAAGGATTGCGAATTAGGATTAACCCTTTGATTTTGAGTATTTTGATCAAATGCAATGATCGAAATGGATACAAATCGCTGCCTTGTAATGCAATTTGCTGTGTCTCAGATAAGAACTGGAAATTGCTTTGAATGATGCTTGAAATGAGTTTGAAACACTCTCTTTATATATGCGTTGAATGTCTAAGAGTCACCACCTTTCACCATAACCTCACTAGGCCGACTTGCATTCTTATGTAAATAAATGTTTTTTAAGCTTTTAATCTGCTGGGCGCTCTTATCCTCATGACAGCCGACTCAATGTTGTTGCTTGATTTAGGGGGTCGGCTTTGGAATCCCTTATTTTCATAGCCTAGTCGGCATTTGCATCTTTATTTGCACAATTTGATTTTGATTTGATCAAATATTAACCACTTAAGCAAATTGGTATTTTGCCTTTCATTCATACCAAGTTCATTCCATGTTCCATTCGTACCATTTCCAAGTCTTGAACTCTCCAACTTGAAGGGCGGAATTTTCACCTTCATTCGTACCATTTCCAAGTCTTGAACTCTCCAACTTGAAGGGCGGAATTTTCACCTTCATTCGTACCAAGTTTGATCCTCATTTCATTCGTACCACTTGTAAGTCTTGGGCTCTCCAACTTGAAGGGCAGAATTTTCACCTTCATTCGTACCAAGTTCGTTCCTCATTTCATCCGTACCACTTCCAAGTCTTGAACTCTCCAACTTGAAGGGCGGAATTTTCACCTTCATTCGTACCACGTTCTAATTGCCATTCCAAGGTTTATTTGCATTAGATGATAATTGATCAACCTTCGATTTCTTTCATTGAATGAATCGGTATTTCGAGCTTTCTTTGCACAAGATAGGAATCAACATGCTTTCATTTCTCCTTAGCGTCAATTCTCCATTGCTGATTGGTGATTTTGTCTTGATGATTTGAAACCCTCTCATTCATATGAATTTGGTCAATTTTGGCTTAAGATGGCAGCACTTGGGGAATCAATTGCATTTAATCAACTAGGGTGGTCTTTTAAGGTTTGTTTGGATAAGAACCTTCTTGTTTAGCAAATACTTCATCTAGATCACTCTTTAGAAGCAAATGGATGCCCCTTGTCCAATTCTCACTTCAATTCCTGAACTTAACCTAGGACGTGAGATTTCGCAATTAATCCATCCTTGAAAGCAACCTTTTGATGACTCTTCCTTATTTCGACCTATGTCAATCCAAAACCCTAATTCATACCATTTCAAACCCTAAGACTTTCTAACTTGCAAATTCACAACTTTTAGCAACATTAACCACCTTAGCAAGGTTGGCAACACAACCTCAATCTTGACTTGACAAGACATATTCACTTGTAATAAGAAAGGGCTAACAGCTACTACACTTACCAAGCTAAGATGACCTAACTAAACACCTAAGCCTAAGCAAAAAGTGGGCGTCCCCATTTGCAATGGGGCAATGTGTGAAAACGTCACAACAATACCATTATAGTGTTGCTTCTACAATGGAAGTTGCATGATTTTGGTCTTCACCAAATATGCAATAAACTTGCTCTTGTACTGCCTTCAAATCTGCCCCAAGTTCTCTTCTCAAACTGCGATGAAGATGTAATTCAATTACCTTGAGTCTGCCCCAAATTTACTTCACAAACTGCTACCAATATGCTGTTATAATATCTTTAATCTGCTCCTCAATATGGTGTGTATCACTTTATCTTTACTCGATACATCACACTTCTCTCAATCATTCCCAATCTCAAATCTGATATGATCTTTCCATTTACAACCCCCTTAAAATCAGGTGTACATATAGATTGTCTTCAAGGCACACACTGCACATCCAAATGATTTTCACACGTCATATATCTTCAACATTTCTCTCAAGAGACACCATGCTTCCCAAGAGTTACATTGTTCTTTGAAGGGCATACCTTTTAGTAAGCAACTCACACCCTTAACAAACTATATTAATTCTTTATTACATTTCTCTTTTTGATTAATAAATACCAATCGTTGTCTTTAGGAAGTTATTCCTCTTCCTTGATCACTGCTAATGGCATAGTTGTTAAGTGGCTTTTGGACGAACAGCCACCTTGCAGTTCACTTCTCTTGGTTTATGCAAAACACCCATCCCACCTTTGTTGTGTATTATGAATAAGACACGATTTGTCTTAGTGTTCTTGCTATCTTTATTAACCGCAGCTTTAATAAAAAATTGTCTTTATCGTTGCCTTTTCACATGGATTGCTGCCCTTTGGTTTTCTTTTTACTAATCACAGTTTTTACTTGGTGCTTCCTTAATTATTAGTTAATACTTTATTTCATGTTCATTGGAATAGAAACTCCACATTGTCGATTCATGTATTCAAAAGTGAGTGTGAACAAGATAAGGATTGAGATAAAGAGAAAGAGTAGGAAATAGATCATTCATAAGATCGTGAGTGATAGCTACCATATGGTGTCTTCCTTCTCTCTTCTGCAAAGGCAACAACTATTTCTCACCCATGAAGTACTTGTCTATCCATGTAATATTTTGCATCTGCTGCATGAGAAGAATCAAAAAACTGCACAGAGCCAAACCCATGGGGCTCTCCTATATAGTAGTCTCTGGGTAGATATGTCCTTGATAGGCCCACTCTAATATGCATGACATATTTTGATAACAACGATGGATTTCTTATTGGAACAGCCTCCTTGAATACATCTTGTTCTCTTAGAAATGCACAATGTTCTTGACGATATAGAATCTCAAGATTACTCAAGTGCACCTATAATATCCATTATATATTAATTGCTGAAGATCATTTCAAGTATATATGAATTTTTCAACATAATGATTCTTTTAACAATTTTAAATATCAAATGAAGAGCATCTATATTTTCCAGATCTTCATATATTTTGAATAACTCCAAAAGGTCTAGAAAAAATGCTTGATCTTCTACAATAATCTTTACTACTTGAATATGAACGATTATGCATCCTTCTATGACTGTCTCAACAATTAATGGAATTGGCTTCATTGAGTGAACTGTGAAAAGCCACGATTTTGTCATTCATTTTTGGTATCATGCATTAAAGCAATTTCAAAACTTTTAATTCTATACTCCTTAGCTTTTCTATGACAGCTTCCTTTGTCCACATCTTGCAAATATTTCCTACATAGAGTGTATCATTATCTTGACTTGGATAGACACCTCATCGCGTCTCTCTGACCTTAGGGTTCTTCAATTTGGCCAAGGCCTTTTTTGCTTGCTCAACAGTTGCATACCATATTAATGCAAAACCTTTGTTCTTCTGAGTTGTAGGGTTCCTTAACATCAATACCTCTATGATTTAACCAACTTCACCAAATACTTTCTTCAAATCCAATCTCTCCTTTGACATCAATGACAATATTTCCAACAATGTATCTAGTCTTTGTTCCCGTGTACCTGGAGGATGCAGCGGTTGTTTACCAATGCATTTCAGTGAGATGGAACACTTACCATATTGACACTCTTTTATTCTTGTTTTGTGGAGGCAACCTTCCATCCTCATTTGATTCAATTCAATTTCTTCATAGTATTGGCACTTGTATTTTTTAATAGCAATACTCTTTGTTTAGTCCTTATTGTAAGGTTGGTAAAACTCACAGATAACACAGTGTTTTCCACACGTACCAATTATTCATGTACCAATACATTCATATGTCACAACATAAGTAATAACAATAACAATAAACAACTAGACCAGAAGAGTTATATCTTTATTGATTGATTTGAATATCTCCATACATAATCTCCCCTGCCGAGGTTCCATCTAAACAATATATAGACCCGACGGTTGGCCAAGTTGCCAACCGTCACCAGCTCCCAACTACTCGACGGGAACCTCTCGGCGACAAAACATAATCATAAACACAACATAAACACACTTTAAATATTATTCCTACTAACATACGTTATTTACCCCTAACATTAGCCCCCCCAAAAATGTAGTCGTCTTCCAGACGACTAAGACAATAAGAGCTGAATATAAAACATAACTAGGACCAAGAAGAGGGAGGGGGCGTCCCTGTAGTGGCCGCAGGAGGAGGTTGTTGTCCGGCGTGAAGTTTCAGGTTCTTTTCCGCCAACAATTGCCATTCCCGTGCTTTCTTTACCATGTGAGTAGCTTCCAATAGCTTGTTATCTTTTTGTTCTAACTGTGAGGTGAGCTCCGCCACTTGGGCTACTAGTGCCTACGCCTCCTTCTCCTGCATGCTGCAATGAGCCTCATAGGTGGTCATCTTCATTTCCAACTCCTTTCGCAGGTTCCGTTCCACTGTAGCTAACTGTGAATGCTTCTCGCCTTCCTTCTCTAGTTTTGTTATGTACAGCTGCTGAGCTTCTTGCTCCACTTGGTGCTGCTGCATCTACAAGACACATCCCGGAAAGCCCTTCTCCATGCTGCGGAAGGTGGTGCCCAAGGTGCCCGTGCCTCCCACCAGGTGCCTGTGAGTCCAATTTTGAATCATCTCTGGCATGTTATGGTACAACCACCCTTGCTGCTCGAAGTGGTGCGCAAACTCATCTGTACACCCCGTAGTCATGAAGTGACACAGTTGTGTAGCGTCGGCTGAATTGCTGGCCTCCATCTGTCCAGTAAGTTGTGCCATGCTATATGCAACATCGAAGAGCCCCTGTAGCTCTCCCAAGAATCGCCGGAGTGAGCATGTTGGATCACTTGGATCCGATGGAGTGATGTGGAGCCCTGCTAGTGATCCCTCTGGTCCACTGCTCTGTTGGTCCTGCCTGTCACTCCCTAGGTTCTGATGCTCTCGATCAACGGGTCTCCCTCCGTCTAGGTCTGAGATAGTAATATCTCTGTCCGGAGTCATGCGCGCCCCAATGGCCATGTTATGCGATGTAGGGGAGGGGGGAAGGTGCGGGGTGAGTGCGAATTGCCCTAGCCATCTATCCAGTGAGGCGTCTATATCTTCGTCCGTGAGACTATCTAGTGCTGCCATTGCCTCCAGGTCATCCTTAGTCATCCGTATATTCCCTGTCTCCTTCCCTGCTGAAGTCGTACCAGTGTCTGATGAAATTGTACCAGTATTTGTTGGGACCGTACCAGTGTCTGATGAAATCGTACCAGTGCATGTACCTACTGGGACAGTACCGATACTTGCACTTGCTGGTACCGTACCAATTGGAACCGTACTTGTTGGTACCGTATCAATGTTTGACATACTAGTGTTTGCTGTACCAACGTTTGTCATACCCTCCATGGTTTTTGCTGCAAGTATGGCCAAGCTGATCTGTGGTAGTGATACCCGCCGCTATGCTGGTGGTTACCCTTCGTTGATTTTTCGAAACAGCACCCCTACTGGTCGTATGTCTCCCATGGGGCTGGCCACCATAAGCGCTTCCTGTGGTACCAAGTGTGCTGAGGATAATTTCGAAGGTGTGAACTTTACCCTCGTACTTTTCCCTCCATGCTGTTCCTCCTCTTCCTCCTCTTCCTACTGCTGCAACTATGTTTCCCCTTCCTCCTCTACAACTGTGTCCTGCCAGATGGGACCCCTCATCACCACTTTCCTGCTCCTCAGTCTCTTCACCTCCTCCTTCGAACCCTCTGCGCTGCTGACATCCTCAACCTCGATGGATGCGTCTAGTTTTCTTCTTTTTTTGGTCGGCTACGTCGCTGTGTCCAGGTGGATATAGTTGTACATAGTGGGTTTGTTTGGTTCCACCCGTCCGCGTGGTTCAAATGTTCCCCATATTTCTGGTGGTACTTGCAGGCGTACGACGTCCAGGAATAAGCTGATAGCATGATGGCACAAGTAGAACGTCTTGTGTTCCAGTCTCAGAAAATCATGGATTCGTTTTGCCAGGAGTTGCCCCCAGTTGTACACCTTCCCACATTTAATCCCATTCATTAATCCTATCATCCAGATAGCTATGTCAGATGCACGACTGGCTTCGGTAAGGCGACTTTTGACCAGGTCCATTAACATCCTCCATTCTCCTGGTGCGATAAACACATGCTTCATTCCCCTGCCGTCGGCCCAGGCACTCTTCCACTGTTCCTCCGTGAGATCGTCTCTGCATACCAAGTCCATCAACCATTTATTTTTTTCCTTGGTGAGTTTTTTAGTTGGTTTGGCCGCGGATGCCCCTTTCTCGGGTATACCAAATACCCTCCTGAAATCCTTTGGTTTAAATGAAACTCTGGTTCCATGTCATGTCTTTGTTCCATTTCTTTTTTGGGACTTGTTCGGTGTCCTGATCCCCACTGTTGTTCCTCTTCATTCCTGAGCGATCATTTTGCATCTTCATTCTTATCTCTGAGTCGTGCATCCACATACAAATGTGTGGGAGTCTCCTGTAACATTCTTGTGCACAACATGTCCCTACGTACTCCAGGTCCCATATCTTGTCCACTAACGGAGCGGGTCCCACACCCTTGTATCGGTCGTTAATGTAGCGATCCCCGTACTGTTGGTACCATTTTACTTTCTCTTCGTCAACCTCCAGTGGCCTCGTGGGTTTAAGGATTACCCGGTACAATGAATTGGGTCTGGCTTTTGCCTCGCCTGATTGGGAGGTGATGACAAATAGATCTTCTATTTTCAGCACTATTTTTAAACAAGGACCTAGGGTTGCCCCATATACCTCTAAGTCGAGTTCCTTCTCCAGGTCCATCAGTTCCTCCTCTTTATTTGTGTTCTCCGCTCTCCTCCGGGCTTCCGCTTCTTCATCAATATCATATGCTACGTACCGTTCCCAAAGTCCTTCGTATGGAGCTCGCTTCCTCCAATGTCTTGAAACCCGCACCCACACAGTTGGGTCCCTAAAATACGTATTCGTGAGGTGCTTGTGGATCCTAGGAACTGCCACACCTTCCACCCTTTTCGGTACAAGTCATTCTTCCATGGCCGCCAAAGGCTTTGCTCAGTCTTCATCTCTCCGATAGGGTTCTCCTTTTACCACTGGGCCTTCTTCGACTTCCTTTGTCTGGCCAATGGTCCAGTGCCCGCTGGTGGCGTATCCCAACATGTTAATCTCAATCACAGGTTTATTCCGTTCTTTGTAAATTTTCAGCTTGGAACCGTTCACTAGGTCTTTGATCGGATTGTTGTCCAGAGTTGAAAGCTTTACTGCCCCGTTCCTACCGACCTCTCTAATCTTATAGGGTCCGAGCCAACGGACTTTGAACTTCCCTGGTCGAAGTTCGTTCCGGCCGTTATACTTCAAAACTAACTGCCCCGGCCGGAAGTTGGCCCGCCGTAGATGTTGGTCATGCCAATGCTTCTGTCAACGTTGCGCCACCTCCGTCGCCCATTGTGCCATCAGTCTTCGTTCATCCAGATTTATCAGACTGCCAAGCCTTGCGTTCAAGCTCTCTTCGTTCCCGAGTCTGTTATCCACCGCCACCCGAAGGCTCGGTATAGTGTACTCAGCTGGTACTACTGCCTCCTGCTCGTACATGAGTTGGAACGGGGTATGCCTGGTAGTGAATTTGTATGTTGTAGGGTATGCCCATAGCACGACTGGTAGTCTTTCCTCCTAGTCTTCCTGTTCCACCCCACATGATTTGTAGATTATTGATACCAACACCTTGTTGGTTGCTTCTGCCTGTCCATTAGCTCGAGGATAGTACGGACTAGATAGGTTATGGAATATTTTAAATTCTACGGTCATGGTATGAATTACTTGATTGACAAAGTGCACTCCCCTGTCACTGGTGATTTGAAGGGGTATCCCGTACCTTGTGACAATCTGTTCGTACAAGAACCGTGCCGTACTCAGAGCCGTGTTGTCCGGCAAGGCCCTCGCTTCTGCCCACTTGGTGAGGTATTCCATGGCAACTACAATATATTTACACTTGTGCATGTTACTTGGCTTCAAAGGTCCCACAAAGTCCAGACCCCACTGTTCGAATAGCTACTGCGGTTGTGAAGGAAAGAGAGGCATGAAGTCCCTCTTGAGTGGTTTTCCCGCCTGTTGGCAAGTGTCACACCCAATCACCCACTCTCGAGCGTCGGTGTGTAGAGTTGGCCACCATAGACCAGCCATAAGCACTTTCTTGGTAGTTGCATTTGGTCCCATATGTCCGCCTGCTAACCCGTCATGTGCCTCCTTCAACACGCCAGGAATTTCCTCCTCCATGACACACCTCAAGATTTGGTCGGGACCCATTTTATATAGAAGCCCATTAATTAGTTGGAAGGTCTTGCTCTTCAGTGCTAGCTTCCTCCGTTCCCCTGAAGGCATCTCTCTTGGAAATGTGGAGGTAGATAGGTACTGGCCTATCTTTTCATACCAGGCTGGTAGTATTGCAATTTGGAACAAGTGTGCATCTGGAAAGTCTTCGTTCACTCCCACGGCCGGTTCCCCTGATCTGATCCTTGATAGTTGATCGGCTATTACATGGGACTTTCCTGGCCATACGATAATGGTGAAGGTGAATTCTTGCAGGAGTAGTAGCCATCGACTTACCCTACCTTGGATGATTGGTTTTTTTACTAGGTACATTAGTGCCTGATGGTCCACATAAAATGTGAACGGCGTAGCCAATAGGTAGTGTCAGAACTTTTGTACTGCGTACACCATCCCTAGTGCCTCTCACTCTGTTGTGTTGTAGTTTCGTTCAGCCCTTGACAGGAGTCGGCTCGCGAATGGTCCAATCCTTGTGTCCCTACCTACGCGAGGGTAGCACCAATTGCAAAGTTGGAGGCATCGACGTGTACGTGAAACTCCTTGTTCTAGTCTGGGTATACCAGTATTGGTGCACTCACCAGTCGATCTTTCAATTCTTTGAAGGCTTCTTCCTGCTCCGTACCCCACACGAATGATTCTCCCTTCCTTGTCAGCTTATCTAAGGGCCAGGAAACCTGCACAAAGCCTTTGATGAATCTTCGGTAGTAGCCAACATGGCCCAGGAATGATTTCACCCGTCACATTTGTTAGGCTCTCCATGTTGACAATCACTCCTATCTTGTCTGGGTCTGTCTTCAGACCTTCCTTGCAAATGATGTGGCCCAGAAGCTTCCCTTGTGATACCATAAACCTGCGTTTCCTTGGGTTCAGGGCTAACCTAGCCTTCCGACACCTTTCCATGCACTCCCCCAGAGCCTTCAAATGGGTGTCTTGATCACTAAAAATTGACCAGTCATCCAGGAATGCCCTAAAGTTTCCTACGGACATCTTGTCAAAAATGTGCAAAATTATTTTCTGAAAGGTTGCAGGTGCATTGCATAGTCCGAAGGGTATGCGATTTTAGGCGTACACCCCTTCCTCCACCATGAATGTGGTCTTCAACTTGTCTTCTTCTGTGATACTTATCTGGTTGTACTCGGAGAATCCATCCAGGAATGTGTATATCTCATGCCCGGCGACTTCTTCCACGATGCTGTCAGTGAATGGGATCGGAAATGTATCCTTGATGGTTACTGCATTCAGGTACCTGAAGTCTACGCATATCCTTTTCTGATTAGCTTCCTTCTTAAGAGAGATGACTATTGGGGAATCCCAGTCACTAGTTTCCACTTTGAATATGATCCCTGCTTCTAGCATTTTATTGATCTCCTCATTTACTTTGGCTGCGTAGTTTTTGTTCGTCCTGTACGGCCTCCTTCATACCGATTGGGCTCCTGGTACAAGGGTTATGCGATGTACGCATAGCTCTGGCGGTGCCCCCTTCAAGTCCTTGTAAATCCAGGCAAAGACGTCCTTATATTCCAGGAATATCTTGAAGGCTGCTGCCTTCAACACAGGGTTCCAGTCATCCCCTACAAGTATCATTTACTTCATATCTCTTTCCTCGTACTTGATGGGTTTATCTCATTCAAATTGGTGAGCTGGCGTATTGTCCATCCACGCCATTCCCTCCTGGTACCTATCGTACTCCGGGGGAAATGATTGTTCTTCCATACCGCCACTTGATTCCCCTATTTCACATATTTGCAGCATGTGACACTCCGGGTGGAAGAACTCATAGTCCTCCATTTGCCAATGAAAGAGTCCAGCCAGTGAACTAGTTCCATCTTCGGAACATCCGTCCAGTTCCAACACTCCTTCCTCATTGGGCTCTTTCCCTCCTCTGTCTTCTTCAGAACCCCACTCCCATCTATTTGAGTCTTCTGAGTTGAAGTCGGATGATGTGAGCTCTTCACTGATGGACTGCTTTCTTAGATCGATTACATACTTATGACCGTCGCTCTCAATTGAGAGCGTATTCCTCTTCCAATTATGATTGGCTCTGGCCATGATCAGCCATCCCCTTCCCAGGAGGGCGTCATATGCTTTTCTTTCCAGTGGGATGACTACGAAATCTAGAAGGAATCGTTGCGTCCCGATTACCACCTTTTGTGCCATGAGGGTACCGAGGTGTTTGATGCCATGTTGGTCTACCCTGACCAAGTGGAATGTTGGTGGCCAGAGTGTAGGCTTGCCAAGGCTTCTCCAAGTTTCCTCCGGTAGTACGTTGACTCCGGACCTGCCATCCACAATGGTGTTTGTGAGCTTTTGTCCCATTATATCCATCTCTACTACTGTCGGTTTCCATCCAACGCTTACCGTGAGTAGCATAAGGTTCATGGCGTCCGTACCAAGTCCCTTCATCGGGTCCATACTACATGGTTCCGTCATCGTTTGGTGTCCCTGGCCGAGGGTGGTGTCCCCGGTTGCATTTGTCAGGGCCATCCTCAATTGTGGCATGGTCTGCAGAAGGCCGGATACCCATACAGGTATTGTGGTCTGTAACATCTGCTTAATGATAGTTTTCTCTGGTCCTAACTAGAGTGGTGTACTGGCAGCCAGGTGCGAGGCCCTCCGCTCTTCTGCCATCGCCTGCTTGATATCCGCCCTGGCTTCCTGAAGCCTTTCCTTTTCCGTGCAAGGGTCAGGATACATGGCTTTCTTGTTTTGCAATCTTGTGATTGCCAATACGCCTTCTCCCGGTCCTTCCACGTCCAACATATTCACCCCTTTTTGCTTTGGACAATCTATGTCCTTGTGATTTCCTAGGTTGCACCATCTGCACAACAAACTTCCTGCATCACCCCCGTTCTGGCATTCCCGGGCAAAGTGACCCCCATTCGTTGCACTTCTTGCATTGAATCATGGGTTGCCCCTTCATGTCGTATTGAATTCTACTCCTTGGTGTGTTATTATTGGATCTATTGTTACCCAGCCGATTGTTTCTGTACCCTCCAGGGGAGGCATCAGAGTTTGTTGTTGGCTTCGAAGGTGTCGCCAGTGGTGTGGCTTGGTTGGGTTGAGTGTAGAGCACTTGTGTGCTCCATGCTTTCAAGTTGTACGGGCATTCCTTAGTGGAATGTCCCATTACTTGGCAGATGTCACAGGAAACTTTGCAGGGACAACTTCCTTTAGTGTGTCCTTCAGTCTTGCAGTCGGTGCACCATAGTTCTTTTCCTTCCCTGCCACTTTCCTTGTCACCCTTTAATTCCTTCATTATCCTCATCATATCCTTCCGGAGTGCTTGCATGGTTTTGGACCCCCCATCGCTGTCTTCATCCATACTGTCACCGTCGCTCACGCGTCACTTCCCTCGGGATGTCTTGTTTTCACTTTTAATATCCATCGCGCGGTTGTACGCTTTATCATACGAGGGCGGAGGGACCACTTTCATCGTCCGTTTGAGGGACGGTACCAATCCTTCCACAAACCACCGCTTCTTGAGGCCATTAGTCGGCTAGTTCTCCATTTTGTTAAGTAGTTCCCTTAGCCTTCTGTTATATGCACGCACACTTTCATTTTTCCCTTGTTTGGTGTTGTAAATCTCTGCCACAATTTTGTTGTCGTCCCGTAGGAGTTTGAACTCCTCTTCGAAAGCCTTCTTCAGATTGCTCCAGGACGTTTTATATTGGGCATCCAGGTCCGTATACCAGTCAATGGCTATTCCTCCTAGAGTGGCTAGAAATGCCTTCAACCAGTAATCCCGGTCGTCCTGGCCATTTGCCTCCCAAATGGTCACGCATGTCTTACAATGCCGTACAGGGTCCTCAGACCCGTCGCCCATGAATTTTGGAAGCTTTTATTTCTCCAGGGTGTGTGCCATTGTTCTTGCCTGGATGGTTTTATGTAGTGCTTGGGGATGACTATATGCCGGAAAAGTATTATGTGTCCGAGAGGTACCGTATGCTCTTGGTCTGGTTAGACCCCTGTCCGTAGGGCTTTGGTCACCCTCGCTCCTTTAGTCCCTCCTTCCCGGGGTCTCTGGATTTGACCCTCTTATTTTGATACCCTCTGACAAGGACAAATTCCTAATGCCAGATAGTGTTGCTTCAAAAATAGTGGCGATCTCTTCGTACAGGTCTCGTACGGCCTCCTCTCCTTGTTCACAATATTCTGATGGGTTGCTTTGTGACTCGGCTCTGGAGTCCTCTTCACTTGATGTCGAGTGTAGGGCCTGGTCGGCGAGATCTTCCTCCGCTACGTCTGGAAGTAGCAGGTTCCTGGTGACCTCGGCCAACTCCTTCCACGTACACGGCCTTTGTCTCTCCCGACTACGACTCTGACTCACACTCCGACTTCTGCTGCGTTTCTCCGGGCTCTTCGAGTCAGCAACCTCCCTCAGCCATCGTCTCCGGTCGGCCTGTTCTTTTATGCGAAGGGATCTCTGTACAGTTCCCTCGTCTACTCCTTCGGTGGCAGTGGTACGTTTGTCCTTGTTTGGTTGTAGGGGCATCAAGTGCCAGAGGTACGGCGTCGACTAGCCTCGCTCTCCTCTTCCTCCCTACGACTTTGCTCCTCGGACCTTCGGAGTACTTGTTGCCGACGAAGTTCTTGCGCAGTTTCCTCTCTTTGGTCTTGAAGTGCAATCAGATTTCTGGAGAGTAACCTTGGAATACTTCCGAGCAAGTCGAAGACGGGGGTGCTGACAGTGAGTTCACCACATACCGTGCCTTCCGAGACGGCTCTCTCCTGAGCCTCTCTCTGCACGTATTGCGTGACCAACACGTCCCACAACTCTACCAAGTCTACCGTCAATTGATCCTCTCGAGTCTCTTTCGTGGTACTTTCTTTGTGCGTGTCGCTGTCCATGACAATTAATTGCTGGTTGAATGGCTGGCCCATTAATTCCTTCCGCTTGCCGCCATAGTTATCTCCAGGTTCGTTCAGGCAACAGCACCAAAATGTTTAGTCCTTATTGTAAGGTTGGTAAAACTCACAGATAACACAGTGTTTTCCACACATACCAATTATTCATGTACCAATACATTCATATGTCACAGCATAAGTAATAACAATAACAATAAACAACTAGACCAGAAGAGTTATATCTTTATTGATTTATCTGAATATCTCCATACATAATCTCCCATGCCGAGGTTCCATCTAAACAATATATAGACCCAACGGTTGGCCAAGTTGCCAACCGTCACCAACTCCCAACTACTCGACGGGAACCTCCCGGCGACAAAACATAATCATAAACACACTTATAAATATTATTCCTACTAACATACGTTATTTACCCCTAACACTCTTTACATTACTTGAGTAGTTTCATTGGGGTCACTCTTACGAATTGATGTGTCGTTTGTATTTTTGACTATCAGATTGTTGCTTTTGTTTTCCATCTAATCATTGTTCGAGTAGTGTCATTGGTGGCACCCATGCAATTTTTTGTCTTATTGATCCTGATCTCCATCTTGATTCTAGAGGAGGTTCTTCATTTTCAGCACCGTAGTAGTTATCTTTTGATATTTGTTTGTAGTTTCTTCACGATTTATTGGTGTTCTTCATATTCCTATTCTTTCTAGGACATCATTTTGAAGAGGAGTTTTTCACATGAGGTTTTCTTTTTTTTGTCTCCAATTATCAAATCCCTTTTTCATTTGTACATGGGTACCTCATTAAGGCTAGTTGCCAACATCCATCATTTGCATTTTATGTATTCATCTTTAGAGGTTTTAGCTTCTCCCTAAGTTGCACATAAGGGGGGGTGTTAGAAGATAAGGGTATTTACCTCATTAATAGTTTATTTAATTAGGTAAATATCCCATTAGGCCTAGTTGTCGAGACCCATCGTTTGCATTTTATGCATTTGTCATTTAGAGGTTTTATCTTCTCCTTAAGTTGCACTTAAGGCCAGTGTTAGAGTAAAAGGTATATACCTAATTAATTGTTTAATTACTTAGGTCCCTTTTCACACTAGCATCTTAAGCTTATTTAGGTCATGTGCCTTTTGTGTTTTAATTCATAAGATGAGGACACATGTCATGATCTATTTTTATCCTTACCTAGGGTTTCTCTACGGTTTCTTTTTTTCTTTTTTCTATTTCCTTTTATAAGTATTCATTATTTTAATTCATTAACTCAAACAATATTCATAATGATTCGTGTTTTTTTGGAGCAATAGCTTTTGGCCTCTATACCTTTGCCTTTTCTCTCTTTCTATGATCGGTTTTTGATTGTAGGTGATCCTTGGGATCTCTAGGGTTGATAAATCAATACTTCTTACCACCCATCTTGATAATGGTGTTTTTGATCCCATCATCTATTGCACATCCATCATATTGCCATGGCCTTCTCAATAACACATGACATGCATCTATTGGGATTACATTTCTTTGTATTTGTGAGTTGTTATTTTTGCAACCAAGAGCCTTTTAATGCATGGGATGCACGACTATTTTCAACCACAACTTCTACACCATCTTCATGGATACAAGTTGTCAATGGTGCTTCCATCAATAATTAACTTCCAGCACTTACCAATCAACTTGCACTTAGTTTTGAAGAGGCTCTTCCTCAACGATGATTCCTTATCCTTGTACATGGTTTTTGTTAGAACCTTGTGTAGCCTTAAGTTTACACTTTTTGCTTCACTTCTCAAATTCCTTCTCCATCAGCTTGTGCAATACGCACAACCTTGCTCTCACACAATTTCTAGATGCTCAGACACTTAGTGACCTACTAGCCCACACCTAAAGCAAGTTCCACCAAAGCTTTTGTTGTGGCCTTGCCTTTATCTCCACCTCTATGATAGATCTGTTTGTGCTTGCACAACACCACTTGTTTTTTTGCCCTCCTTGTGTTCATAGGTTTGCCTTTCACCTGCTTTCACTCTCTTTTTGATATTTCCTTTATTCCTAGTGTGTGTGGTTTGTTGTCTATGTTTTAACTTTTCATATTTGAGCACTAGCTAGTAAGTTTTCTTAAACAAAATAAATTGCTAGCAAACAATACTCATCGTAGATTGAGATGAGCAAACCATTTTCATACATAGAAACCTTGTCAATGTCATCCTCTACATGATTGGTGTGACTGCATAGCCAATAGAACTTTGTGTATTTCTTGATGGTTGTTTCCCTTTATCATAGCTTTTTGAGATTCTTGTGCAAATCAAATGCATAGTTGGTCAGCATAAACCTCTCTTCAGTTTAGTCACCATGCAATCCCAATGCAAGATCTTGTGCTTCCTCATTTGCATGTATCTCTTTTGGACAAAGTTCCACCACAAGGAAATGTTCCCTTTCAACTTTATGGTGGCATAATTTACTCTTTTTGGGTCCTCTATTGCTTTAAACTCAAAGTATTTCTCCATCTTAGTGATCTAGTCAACCATCTCTCCCATATTTAAGTTTTCTTGCTCCTGACCTTCATCAAGGCAATTGCAAATATTTCATCTATCGATGTGTTCTCCTTAACATCATTTGTATCCATGGCACCATCTCATGCATCACAATCTTCCCTCTAATCATTGCTAATATCTTCCATCACCGGCTTTCCTCTCGATTTTGTGGTTTCAATGACTTCGAGCCAAGCTTGAATCATCCTCAATGTATCAACTAGAATTGCGATATGGGCCACTTGATTGTTTGTTACAGCTCTTCTTCCAGCCCTACGATCTATCTTCTATAATCCACTTGCAATGCGACAACACTTGCACAAATGCTTAAGCTAAATCAACTCTTTTGAGTTGGACTTAGAAAGCTCCATCTCTAATACCAAATTGGTGCAACAATTGAATGTGGGTCAAATGATCAATTAGTGAAAAAACATGTAAAGCACACAAATGGAAGGCACAAGGAAGAAAATGGAGATCGAACAATACAAACAACAAATTTCAATGACAAAAATGAATGAATTACAATGGGCCTCTATTGTGTGAAACCCAACAACACTATGCTACCTTAACCTTGAGAAATATGCATAGAGACTATCTACACTACAATTGCTTCACTTTAACCTCTACCCAAAATCCTCTTACATGCAAAATCACACTCTTCAAGAAACATGCTTAGCCAAATTAGTTTGCCTTTGCTAATCCATCTAGCCAACCCTTTCAAATGACTTTGCATCCCAATAAATAGTAGCAACACCAATATTGATTTGCATTGATATGGAGGATTGATGCAACTCATTGCCATAAATGTGCACTCAAGAGGAAATGCAATCAGCAAAGAAGAGATGTGTAGTCTACAACTAGAACAATTGGGTCTTTCCTTAATAAATTCGAATTTGAGATCCTTTAATGTTCTAGAACTCACAAACCATTAGAAAATCGTATTGCTTCCATCTAACAAAAGTTGTTATGACAATGACTAACCACCCTCACATACATCTATGCAGACTTTTCCAAGACACTCGTGTGCAATTAAACTCAAAAGTGTGAAATCTAAACATGTAAAGTTATGCGAATCATGCAAGAATGCACAAGAGCTAGAGCAAGGCTAGCTCCAAGATCAACACAAGGGAAAGCTTGCGTGTAGGTTGAGATGCTCTCATAAAGTCATGTGCCAACCAACAAGATTTGTACAAGGTCAAATAGTGTTGTGTCAAAATGCATAGGGTGTGTAGGATACCAAAACTTCCCAAACAAAACAATACACATGCGCTCAAGTTAAGCTTGCCCACAACAAACTGCTACACAAAATAGAACATATGCTTTATACTCTTGCATTATATAGGCTCCCCAAATCACTATGAATAATAGCTTATAGATGTTTACAATGCCACTGTGGCATATTTGAGCTACAACAACTCTGAAGTTCTTAGAACACTTGAAAAACATCCGTCACAATGCAACCCTACAATCATGCTTGTTACAATTGCAAGATGTACTAAAACCAAAGTTCCCAGACTCAGACTCGGCTCTGACTCGGCAAGGCTGACTCGACTCGTGACTCGGCTCGGACTCGGCAATGATTCGGCAAAATAAGAAAGCCCTTGAAATTTAGAGATTTTTAACGATCTAAAACTTGTTTCATACACCCATTATTGAATTAAGCTTAAAGACACTATAACATCATCAAATAGAAGCTAGTTTGATCACATACATAAACATACATCCATCACATGCGTAGAAATGTAAATAAGGTGACTTGCTAAACATAAACTATGATCTAGAATGATAGTGCAGCCACAATTCCTAAAGTTTGATTCATTGACATAAAATGGTATGCAGAAAATAAAGGTTACAGCAGACTGTCATTAAGACAAATAATTGGCAAGCATCATATAACACTGTCTAAATGGACAGCCTTATAACTCCTTCATTAATGAATCAAATAGGCTCATTACATAGCCGATTTACATCAATTATATTGACCAACAGACATGGACACTTTCAGATTGTCTGAGAACATATGACAGATATAGACTCACACATTCAAACTGGAAATGCAATTTATTTGATAAGCAAAGAACCTGGTAAGAGTCACTTTGATGAGGTGATGAAGAATCAAGCAATATCCAAAATATTGAGAACTTCCTAATGCCCAATCGAACTGTTTATAATTTATTTGAACACATGTTTTGACATGAAAACTTTTGGATCACATGCATTATGCCGGGTCACGACCCTCGGACTCGGAGAGTCAGGGCGTGACTCTCCTGACTCGGCGAGTCATGCCCCCTGACCCGTCCGAGCCTGGGTCAGGGTCACCGTGACCCGGCAGGGGTCACCCAGCCCGCTGACTCGCGTGACTCGCCGCGAGTCACGGAACTCTGACTAAAACCATCATTCAATATGAAAGCCAACCTTCTACTTTTTGTGAATAACTATTATGTGGCATTGCTTCATCCTCCTACCTTAAAAACATAGAAGATCAAATGACAAATTGGAAAAACAAACAACAAAAACTCTTTGTATTCCACATTTATCTATGTTTTGGCGAAATTGTGAGTCCCACTTAGGGAGTTTTCACATGTGCCATAGATCAGGTGCATTAACCATGGGAGATGTGAATTTGCTACCTATGGCATGTGGTGAATTTGTCACAAGTAAATTTTCACTTGTTTGGAAGGTCTGAACTTGTCTTCGACATGTCTTGACATGCTCCAAATCATCTCAATCATCCTTATGACATAATTCCATCTTCTCTACTTTCTAACACATCATGACAAACTCTATCACCTAGCCCCTTACCAACACTTTCGAGAACATAGAACACTATGACCCTAGCCGTCCAATATGTTTTGACCCGACTTTTTGGATCTTCTAACCCTTGGGGATGCTTCTATGATTTGTTGTGTTCCTATTGTATGATGAAGATTGTATATAAATTCTTACAGGTAGTTTTGTTCTTGTGTGTATTGTTGAACATTCATTTTTTTTCTGTATTGCATATCTTAGTCACTCTCTTATCACAAATGCTAGGTTGAGTTGCTAAATCTCCAATTATTTGAATGTTTTTAGCATGACTATCCCTTTTTCACAAACGTGTCATACTGATTCAATTGTTTTTGGAAGAAATCAAACATTGATAGTTTATCATAAAGCTTGGCTTACTACAAGAAAGTACTACTTCAAGAACGCATTTATGCTCTTTGTCTAATTTGCTAAATTTTAAAATGGTGTCATATGTAGTATTAGCTACATGCTTCTCTAGATAAAGGTATGTAAGATATTATTCATATCTTAGTGAACATTATTGGGGCATTCGTGAGACCAAGGTATACTAGCAAAAAAATATCTATTGATTGATAGTTTTGGTCAAAACTGTTCTTTGACATCCTTGTTCATAGATGAGAACTTGAGCAATTTAGTCCTTAAATAAGAACTTAGATCTTATAAATTTACAGGTAATGAATAAATCTTTATGAATTCTAATAAGACAAATGATGCATGTGTATTCCTTGGGTACCCTAGGATCAAACATCAATTTTTAATATCTGGAAGTTTAGTTACCACAAAGGAGGTTCAAGTACCATGTAATGTCCCCTATTGGAATACTACCTGTTTCCCAATAGTTACATACATCATTTAACATCATTATGTCTTAAATTAGGTTATTGAGATTAGAAGTATATATAATGCAATAAATAACTAATTAAATTTAGGGTTTGCCCTCGCTTCTTCCCTAACCCTACAGAAGATGGTGGAATTACTGTGCTAAGGCGTTTGGAAACAGTCTATGAGCAGGCTCCCTCAAGGTTTCTTAGGAACACATGTTTATGCCCATCTCGGGACTCTCCCTCAAGGCTTCAGAAATATATGTCCTTACCCATCTAGTGACTGAATTATTCCGCCTTTCCCTACACAAACCCCCTATCCCTACGTAGGCATTAGCGGAAGACTAAGGACTGGGTTATATATATATAATAGTCTTTCATGTACTATGAATGTATATGAAATTAAGTATGACTGTCATGCATATTGCAGTCTATATTAATATTACTAATAAATTATGCATAAGAACATTATCAGGCTTCATATATTAAGCATACATATTCAGGGCATCCCCATGCATATCACCAAGAACAAAGATGTTACTGCCTGTAACTTAATAACAGATCTGATCTGATCTGATCGATGGTGATGTCACTGGATGCTTTTGATTCCTTTCCTTTATATCTCTCAATGTGAGGGAGAGATCACTCCTCTTCATCATGTATGCCCTTTGGCAAGAGACACACCCTTTCACCATTAGCACCCTTTTAAAGAGTGCAACTTTTCATTATTTCTGCCCTTTGAAAGGGACACAACCTTTCACAACCAGATCTGCATTTCTGATTCCCCAATTATCCCTCCTTCAAATGAGTTCTCCTCTCCCTTTTATACCTCATATTTGGGGGATTCACAACTTATCATTTCATGCCTTTTGACCATTCATTAACTTTAATCAAATTTTAATTATTTTCTTTTATATTTTAATTTAATTTAATTTTAATTTTTTTTGTATTTTAATTTTATTATTAAATTATATTTCAAAGTGGGGACATTACAAACTATGTTGAGAGCAACGAGATTTTCTTTACAATGCAATATTGCTTCTGTATAAGGGAGGAGTCAACTTTAGTTTGAGTGAGCTAGTTTAGATTCTACATATCTTTGAGGGAGATGATCTAGAAGGACAAGATGGAGAGAACTCTTGCTTATAGTTAGTCAATGAATCTTTTGATTTCCTATACTCATGCATTGATTTGGTTTGTGGTCAAATTTTCATAGCTGAGCTGAATTATTTGGGTGATCGGTGATGGAGGACATAACAACACTATTCCTTTAAGCATCTCTGCTACCCAATTTTGAGATGGATGCAGTCCTAATTAATTGCTAAACTTTTTTGTCTGGTATAGAGTACTAATTTTTTAGCCTTTGAAATATTTCCATTTCAATGTTGTTTGACTTAGCGTGGAAGGTAAATACCACTCTAGTCTTGGTATGTCACCAAAATTTTCAGGTCTATGGTCCCTTAACCCTATGCAATACCAAGCAAAGACGTACAAATGGATGCTATGATGTTTTGAATATACCTCGTGACATATGGCGGTTGGTGATGAATATTTGTATCTCTCTAGCCTCATCATACACGTATTTGATCCAATCAATTTTGGTGCCAATTTTTTGTAGTAAGTTGAGGGAGTGGACAACAAAATGTGTCCAAATATGTGTGAATAATACTCTTCAACTAATAAAATGTCTGGTTTACAATTGCTGGCATTGTCTGTTATGATTTGAATAACATTTTGAGACCACACTCCCTCAATAGTTGTCACGAGAATGTTAGCAATAAACACACCATCTTTCAGCTGCCATTCACAATCCATTGCTCCTCTAGGGGACACTAGAATAACATTGATCAATGGCCAATTTCTTGCACCCTTCCATCTGTCGCGAACAATGGATAACCTTTATTCAAGCCATAAATCACTTATGGACTTCAATGATCCCTTTATGAACTTCACCTCTTTTTCCAGTAAGGTTCTACGCACTTACTCAAAACCTAAGCCCTTGTATCGTTTTGGAATTGTTCTCATCATTTATTGCCAAAATGGTGAGTGAACAAAATTCAAACCCAATTCATTTGCATAGAGACATCTTTCTATGTGTTGATTGACAATCTTTTTAAACTCATTTTAAAATTCCATTTCCACCGATCCCTTTGATCTCTTATGTGTAAAGGCTACAGGTTGTTCCTTAGGTGTGGCCAAAAAGGGGTGGCTCCCTATAGGTTGAAGATTAGAAAGCAGTGGAGGGGGCTTTGTTCCTCAAGAACTTTTCTTTAACAAGGGATGATTTGATTTGTGATTTGCCGCTTGATTTTCTTTTTATTGCTCATTAATTTATGTTAGGATTTGTGCTTGTGTAATGGGGTACACCATTTTGGGGGTGGGGAACTTTGATGTCCAGTCCAAGGATGTATTACAAAATGGCCTTTTGTCTAACAGTATGAGGTTGGATACCTAACATAACACTCATTGCAAAATTCAAACATAATCTCCACCACTTGGAAGCTGTACCATAGCAACATTTTTCCAAAGGGGAGAATTTGGGTCTATTTTGGTGCTAGAGACAATTGCCATTGTAATTGACAACAAGCTCAATAAACAACACATTCAAAATATTGAAACAAATGAAAACAAAAAAATATATATGCAACTTAACTTATTAAAAAAAATTAAGCATGTGTTATAAGATTCATAGAAGAATGAAAAATAAGGGAGTTTATTTTTAAAAAGTAGAAAGGTAGAAAAAAAAAACCAAAAAACTTGAAAATACCCCACTTAATTTGTAGAAATCTTCTTTAAGGATCTCCTTGGCAATAGATGGGCTCTTGCAAATGTGTAGGAATAGAAAACCAACCTCTTTGGAACCTTCACTAATCAATCTTCAACTCTATTCATGCAATGGCAAGCAAGGTGGAAGTTCAGCAAGGATGAATGCTATATTTGTTTTGCATTCACAATAAAGGAAATGACTTTACTTTTGTTTTCAAAATGTTTTGGAATCCATATTTTAGGGTTTTCCCAAGGGGGTGGGGGGTAGGAGGATGTGGGTGGTTGTTTTTGGGGAGGTGTTAAAAATCAAAGGCCAAATTAGATGAATTTTTTTTAAATCAAGTCAAAATTTGCTATTTAAGTGTGAAAAACAGTGAAATTCGCTGTGGATTCACTTGGTTTCATCCCGAACGAACCTATAGCATTGGGATGATACCCTGGACAGCCTCCAATACAAACCAGATCTGGACCTTTATTTAGGCTGGACCAAACCCAATCCAGTAGACCCTAGGACCCAAATTGGTAACGCAGACCTGTAAAAATATAGTATCACTATAGTAGATGAAGCTTCTTTAATGATATAAAACCAATGTTTTATCAAGATATTATTTACCTGAATTTTCCTATCCTTGTAGTTTGTAATGTCCCCAAATTTGGAGCTAATAAATGTGCAACATTGAAGTCATTTGTGAAGGAACAAATAAACTTTCTATTTTTAAAAAGTTATTTAAGGAAAGAAAGTCACTTTATTTATAAAGGCAAAAATATTACTTTTTAAGCTTTTTCTTCTTGATTTAACTGTGTAGATTTTTAAAGCCCAACGTTTCTCTCTTCTCATGCTTTCTTTCCCTGATGATGGATCATAGAGCTTGATCCGAAACATTGGGCTTTAAAAATCTACATGGTTAAATCAAGAAGAAAAAGCTGGAACATTATGGACTGTGGAAATTTCATGATTACAATATTATTTTTTAATTAAAAAAGTAAAATATTATAAAAGTGACTTTATAAGAAATAAAGTGGGAAAATAAAATTAAATAAAAATTAAATATATTTCCCACATATGAAGCGGCCAAGTTGAAGAAATAAATTAATAAAAAAGGGAAAAGTGGAGAAAGGCCTAGAAACTTCCAAAAGATCTTTATAAGGAATATTAACTTCAGTTTAGAAGCATCATTTGAGTATATTTGCTACTGTTGGAGAATTTCCATTTTCTGCTGTAACTATTGGGTTCACCTGGTTCTGAGGACGAAAACCCTTAGAATTTAGTGGTTTGGACAAAAACCCAACACCACTTGGAGAGGTAAATCCACCCAGGGTTTACCATTGAACTTATTGTAGGTATTTGGCATTGAGAAGGAGCTGGAAATGATATTTGATTTGCAGGCTTACAGCTGCTAGGGTTTGAAGATCAAATGCAGAAGATTTGTTTGAGGGCAATTTCAAGACATTTGCAGGCCGCTTAGGATTTAATCTTCATCAGCATCAACATCATTATTGAAGGAATTGGAACATGTTTGAAGGCTGATCAGACTTGATACATTGGCTGATTGCTTAGGGTTTGTTGGTCATTACCATTTTGAGAGATTCAATTGTTTGGAATGTCCTTTTGTTGAGCCATCATACTTAAAGAAATCGTGGACTTTGGTGTTGTTCATCTCTGCATGTCAGATTTATCTCCAGGTGACTGGACTTCATTCATATCAGCAATTTATGTCTATGAGGGTCGCTGCCTATTGGGATACATTGACTTCGTCACCTAGGGTTCATTTGGAGGAATCGTAAGCATCAAATGAGCTATTGTGCATGATTTATATCAGCTACATTCCATCACCAGAAGCAGCAGTGATGTCACATCTATATCAGCTAATACATTGCTTTGTATGATCTCATTTTATGCCTGGGGGAAAAAGCAATCAACCGAGTATCTCTTAGACATATTGTGTACTCAAATCTATGGAATCATTATATGCATTTTCCTTCAGTTATACCAGTCTGATATACTCTGTAACAGACGTGATTATCAGTGTAATCAGAACTGCTGTGGTGATAATAAAGGCATATTTGGGCATTAAATTGTTGGTATAAGTTTATGCAATCATTTGTTAATCTTTTCTATGCAATTGTTTATGTACCAGCATTGAGAACCTTCAAAACAAGCTTCCAAAAACATAAACACTCAGAAATCAGAGTTCAAACATTTACACGCCAAGTGTTTGACAAAATGTTAAACCAATCCAACTGAGTTTTTTGTGCAGAACGTGAAGGGGTTCTTACATAATTGCTTAATTTCCTCTTGGTGCCTCTAGCCTTTCACTTAATAGTACCATTAGATGTTTTAATACTTTGTTAAATTGTAAGGATCTTAGCATTTCCTCTTTGACTTTACATCCGTCCACAGATATCTCATCCATCTTGACAAAATCAATTTGAGATTAAAAAACATTTGATAGAAAGCTGAATCGTTTCTCTACAAATTTATTAATAAGACACGCACATGATTCATGGCAACAAGAATATTAATACTATGGAGCTGAGTAGCTTTGAATGAAACTTTGGGGTGCAAACAACAATGCTATTGAGACATCATAATGTCATAATTGCTTTTGTAATTTCCCTTGTTATGTCACATTGTAATATTTTGATTTAAGAAACTTCAAATAAATGTGCAAAACCACAAGCAAAGTGGAATTGAAGACAACTTGGATATGTTTCATCAAATATATGTATTTAAGAGAATTAATATCCTTTGAAAATTTGTACACTGCTCTTTGGAAACTCAACAAAAGGTCAGTAACATATAACATATAAGCGCATTTTAGTTCATGAGTAAAATCAAAAGTAGATTTCTATGTTGGGTATGCTTATTCTGGAACTTTCTATGCAAGTATGTCTAATGGGCCTTGTGCTTTGATAAGTTCTCATGGCATGTTGATGTTCACTTAAATATATTATTCTTGTATTGATTTGTAAAGTACACAGAAAGTTAATGCTTGAAATATGTTTTGCAGGGGACCTTTAATGTGGTCAACAGAATTATGGCTATATCCAGGCATTTATGAGGTCTGTTCCTACCCTCATATTAGCACAAAAAATTGTAATCTAAATGTATTGTCAAATAGAAGTAAAACTCATGTACACCAGCACACCTGCACAGAGGAATAAAGGGATTGTGCTATATGTTTTAGTTTGTTTAATTTTCTGATTTTCATGCATGTCATTAGGCTCACTCAATCAAAAAAGAGGTTGATTTAAGCCCATCTTTAGGATCAAGTTTATTAAGACTTAGTATTTCTATCATGAACTCCCTTGCTCCACTGACATTTAGGTTGGCAAAATTCAACTAAACATGTTGCTTGGTAAATTTTCACTCTTTATTCATGTTTACATTTAGCCTATTGAGTTATGTTCTTCATCTCTTCTTCATTTAGCCATTTGTTGGACAAATGTGCTCATAGTTTTTTGAGAATATTTCTCTAGATCCTCATTTTCTCAACATATATTTGAAAATTGTTGTATTTTATGATTTCATCCACATTTTTTACAGCTGGATAGAACACAATTGTTTCCAGATATATGTGCTCTTGTTACTATCTGTTGGTATTGTCTATCATCATCTTCCATAAAGCTTGGGTTGTCTTGGTTTTACTTTTCTTGCTACCTTCCCCATATATCTGTTGGTATTGTCTATCATCATCTTCCATAAAGCTTGGGTTGGCAAAGAAAATATAATATATGATAAATTCATGTTCCTTTGAAGGATAGTTGAGAAGCAATATCCCAAAATTTCCAACACGGTCAAGATTATGAACATAAGCTTACTAGGTCCTGTAAAGGTTTTTGAATTTTGACAATCATTAACATTGAATAACATGCATGTGATGTGCAAGAGAAGATCAAACCAAAAGCTGTGTCACCATATGATCAAATTAGCAGTCTTGGTCATGAGAAATGGTGGTTCCAGTTTGATGTCATTTAGGATAGGTTTACCATTGATGACAAGTATTGCAGATGAGGAAGGGATTTGTGCCTTAGATAAACATTTGTTGTCAAAACATTTATCATTATATTGGTTAGTACACATGTGAAAGCTACACTACTTAACCATTTGACACTGCCTGTTATGCTGCTGGTTTTGGCAAGGTTGGAACTGTTGGATTCTATGTGTTGCTCTTGAGTTCTCGGCTTCACATTCTTGTTGGCATATATGGAACTTTTGATTTTGGTTGCAAATTTCCAGGCATCTCTAAGATTATTGAGAGGAGGAACTCTAATTTGTATGGACCCATACATTGAGCCCACTGTAGGACACAATCTCTTTTAGGTGATATGGGTCGTATATTAGAGTTTAGTAACCACAACATTAAATAGGTTGGCATAGTTTGCACAGAATAGTATTATTTTTATCAGTGCAATTCTTGCCACTTTAATTTTTGATCATAGTTGTTTGATAGGATATTAATAATATCATTCAAGTGTATTGCATCTATGGACTGATTCCATGTTTTTGTTAGTTCATCCTTGACCTCACAAGTCCGTTGATGTTGATTGGCAAGATCTTGTGCTCATCAAATATGATCTCAACATTTATGAAAGAACCAGGACTTGATTTTCTGAGTCTAAGCTTCCAAAATATGAACAAGACTCACACATTTTCCTATGTACTTTCTTGCCTTTTCTCTTTCTTGGCACCCATACAAACTGATTTGACTCGGACTTAACAGATTCAGTCAAATCTCTTACAATTGTCAAATTCAGGTCTAATGATTAATTCCCAATTAACTCAGAAGCCAATGGAAGATCATGAAAAATGTGCAAATTCAACCTAAATTTCTTTTTGGCATCAACATATAAGAAAAATTAGTCTTAGTTCTTCCTTACAAAATTTAAACTAGTAGTTTGTACAAATTATTACTGTTGTGACCTTTTCACACATCACCCCGTTGCAAATGGGGACCCCCTCTTTTTGCTTAGTAGTCTAGTCGTTTTCTAGGGTTTAGCTAGTTTGGCAGTAGTTTTGAGCTCTGATTGCAAGTTTGCCCTTAGGAATGTCACTAAGTCACCAAATCTCTATCTAGGGCTTGTCAATAAGTTACAGGATTGTGGATTGACAAAAGTTGTCAAAAGTCGCAAAATCTTGTTTAATTGTCGAAATTGCTAAAATGTTGTCAAGGTGCTGAAAATTGTAAAAATATTGTAAAGTTGTTATCAAGTCAAATTGAAAGGATTTAGGAGTGCTAAACGTGGAAATGATGGAAATTTGATCCCTAGACAAGGAAAATTCCTTATCAAGGTCAAATATTTCAACCTTGATAGGAGGGAAATAATGAGAAAATTTTGTAAATTCTTTGAAATAATTCAAGTGAAATTCTTTGTGAGGAGTGCAATTTAAAAACTAGGTTGTGGATTTAAAAGTTCAAATTGATTTTTTCTTAGAAAAATCCCCAAGTTTTTGTTGGAGATTGTTGTTAGCATGAGCTTGTATGGTTGTCATTATGTCAAACTTGGTTATCCAGATGGATATTGGTCTGGATATGCTTTTTCAAAACTTGGTTATCTGGATAGAGTTTGGTCCGGATACTTTTTTGGTGTTAATTGTGTCATCCTATATTCAGGGTGGTCCAGAATGCTTTTGGTGCCCTTTAGATATGTTCTTAATTGCATTGCGGTTTAGTGGATCATGTTCTTTTGGTCTAGATATGTATTGGAAGATGTGTTGAGATGCTTATTTGGGTCTCACTTTGGTTTGTGGAGAACTGCATGGAGTATTTTGCATTGGAAGTGGTTATTTGGCCGACTAGTTGATTAAATCTACACTATATACTTTGTAACGTCTTTTATGATATATGTTAGTGTGTGCGTTTTGTTGATCTTTCATGGGATGGTTGTATTCTAATTCCCTCTTTCTCCTGGAGTGGACCAATCCAAGTATTTCTGGTTCAGGTGGTTTATTTTGTGTAATATTGCCTATTCTGTTTTGGCTGACCCTTGATTAGGATTTCAATGTTGTATCTCATATATAAGATGTGCAGAAGGATGAATCGAGTATGGATGAGAAGTGAATTGTGTGAGAAGTGTGCGAATAATTTGAGTTTGTGGTGATTCAAAAGTCAGTTTGGGAAGAGCTTTGAAGCTGATATATTTTGCCAGACATAGTGTTGTGACAGTGGAGATTATCAGAGATGTTTGCCATGTTATTGGTCGCTTGATTATTGTTCAAGGATAATTTCATGATCAGGAGAATCCTTCTCATTTTCAGTTCAACTATTTCATTCATTGTTGATTGATAGTGAGTCCTTCGGCAACATTTTGTATCTTGTCCTGAAGAAGTGTTTTTCAACTACACAAGTCCTTTTTGTATCTTGCCTAAGGCAGTGTGCCTTAGTTCTATGAGTCCTTCAGGTGTTGGTGCTCCTTGGCTAAAAGCCTAAAATGTTGTAAACATTGTTATTCATATTGTGAGTTAGATTCTCACCGTGGTTTTTCCTTGTTTGGGTTTTCCACGTAAATCTGATGTTCATGTGTTTGTGTGTTTTTGTTTGATGTGTTGATATTGAATAAGTTAATTAATAATTGTTTTTGAAGTTCCGGATTGATTCACCCCCTCCCCCCCCCTCTCTCAGTCCTGCTGGGTGTTCAACAATTTCCACTTGGAAATTGTCATCAATGTTTTATCCAGCTCAACTTTGTTCTAGTGACCTAAAATCTAGCTCAATTAAGGACTAGCAACGTATAATCTAGCTCAATTAAGGATTAGCGACCTGAAATCGAGCTCTACCAAGGTTTGGCTCTCATCAATCTAGGACAATCATGTGTTAGCGCTTAAAACTCCACCTACACCACAATTTAGCTCCCACCTCTCCTTAGGCACCATCACCTATCACTCATCACAATTCTTGATCCCATCCTAATAGCGCTAGGGGGGGGTTAAGTTCAAGTCGACCCTTAATGACAAAATTAAAATCTTTGAAAATCAAATTAAAACACAAAAATGCAAGTCAGCTAATGATTGATTTGCATTCAAAATTCAAAAAAATTGAAATATAATGCAAGTTGGGCTAAGAGGTATGGATGCAATTTCAAGTGTGAGGATGGTATAAAGCAAGGACAAATTCATTCATTTCAAACATCAAACTATTTTGATCCAAGGCAAGGAACAAGAGGAGCAGATCTAAGCAGCAGAATTCAAACAAATTGTTATCAATTTTCTTTCAATTCAGGGCAAATTTCATCCACTTATAGAGAGAATTAAAGATCAGACTTGGTGCAAATGTGGCTTAAGGAAAGTGTTGGGTGAATAAATTAAACTACTACTACTGGCATCCCTGAGTTTGGTGCTGGAGACTCTTTCTACATGGACGGACTTCTTCCACTTCTTCCTGATTGTGATTCACTTTGTGTGTGGAGATATAAGGATCGTCTCTACAAATAGAGACACAGGCACAACACCAGCCACTTTCTCTGTTCGTGGCTTCGAAATCGTTCCAACCCCTCTCCAGAGATTTGTAAGCAGATTAAGGACCATAGAATAAGTCACTGCTACCTGGTCGTGGAAATTAGTGAATTCCAATTGCTTAAAGAGGTTTTATGAAATTCACATGAACAATTGACAGAGACATTTGGTGGCATTGAATCAGTATACTGGAGTGCATATGTGGGAACAGGCACTAAAGCTGGATAACTCCAATGGAATATCAATTAATATTTTTCTGAATACATCAACCTGTATCTCCGCAAGAGTGCTACACGCTGTTGTTGCTAACATGCCAGGTTCTCTTATACACTTCTTATATCTGTTGTGAACTACATTGTAGTATCTTCAGAGTTGGATGCATTGATAAATAAATTTAAACTGTTTAACACAATTACTTTCCGTAATCAGTTTATTATGTTTTTTCTGTAATGAAGCTGTTCCAACAATACATTTATTTCTCTCTCAATTGATAACTACCATGGCATACTTAACAAACTCCAAAAATCCTGCAATTCTGAAATTGTATCTACAAACCTGCAAACAAACATCTTAGAAGACCATAACAGGAAGTATTTATACGAGTGTATACAACTGTTTGACAAAATGTACTTCAGCTGAGTAGTTGGATTAAGAAAAATTTAGCATAAGGTTGCCAGGAGTTCTTACACTTTGCAACACCCAGCGCAAATTTGATGTGGATTCAACAACTCAACAAAAACTCATCAAAACTTGGTGAAAATGTTAAACAATAAACCTAAAGCACAAATAAACACCATTGAATTTTTTGCAAGCAAGCATAAAAAACTTTTACTAAATTCTACAACCAAGCTAAAGCTATTGTAATTTAAAGGATAATTTTGTTCATTTCATTTTTATATAAAAATAAAACATATTACATGGGCAAATTAAATTTGGATTAAAAAACCATAAAACACTAACAACAATCTATTGTAATTCTACAGACAAGCACAAAACCAAAAAATGAATAGAAGTCAAACTTCATTATATCTTGGAATAATCCATTATATTCATGAACAAGGACAAAACCTTTTGTGAATCTTTTAACAAGATTTCACATAGTTTTCCAAAAGATTGCACAAAGAGAATCTCTACTATTAGGACATAAATTTGTAAAATTTATAGAATAAATTTTTAACCTATAATTTATCTCTTACAATCAAGCATTGATTAGAAACACAAATTAAATTGCAGTAATTAAACAGTAAACCGTTGAAAATGTCCATCCAGAACAAAACCAAGGTGGAGTCGTCACATTTTTTTAGCAAATGCATGGTTGTCACATTTTTGCGACAAATGCATTAAGTTTAGGATTGTGGCCATTTTAATGCCTTTTTTATTTGTAGTTGTGAGGGTTGTTTTATTTAGGAAAATTAACGGCAGACCACTATTATGAATAAAGGTGAGGACATCTTACAACTATGGAAAGGGCATTTGCATATGCAATTGCAATTTCAAGGCACAATGAAATAATCATGTGCTTGCACACCAGAACCAGTTGCAGTTGATCAGTTTTTGAGGTCGTTTTTATTTCTTGACAAGTTTTTGGCAGTTAACTTGCTGAATTTCTGCAAAAATTCACCTTCAAGTTTTTAGATAGGTGACTTGGGATATGTTTCTTGCAAAAACTAGAGAGTTAAAAAGTTTTTGAGCTTTTTTTAATTTTTGAGTTAGTGAGTTTTCAAGCAAATTTTCAACCTATGGGTAAAGAAATGCATATGAGCTACTTCTTTTTTGTAATAGAGGACGTCTAGGTTGTTTCGCCTATGGAAACTATTTCAGAGACATAAGAAGTAAATGCACAGTACAGAATAAGAGATGCTAGTATGCCATAAGATAACTGTTATATCTCCAAAGAACAAGTATATTTTCCTTCATATAGTCTCCAGTTACAATGATGATTTCCTGAGGGAACAAGATACAATATATAATACCCGAGGGGGTGCGACCAACCATCGCGTCCAACTGCCCTTCGAGTGAACTAACTGACTCCCATAACACACAATTACCGATGATGACACAACATAATGATGACACAATAACATAATTGATTATTCTCGACTACATCATCCCCCCCAAAAAAGAAGTCGTCTCCTGACGACTCAAAACAAAATAGGGGTGACATACATGACTATCAAAGACAGAATCAAGGAACAAAAGAAGAAGGGCGCTGAGAAGGCATCCCTGAATCAACAGTAGGTGGCGGGGTTGAGGAAGATGTTGATGCTAGTTGTGCTCGTAGGTCGTACACCTATTGTGTCCATATCCTCAAGTCTCACTCTGCAATCTTCATGTTCTCTATGGCAAGCTTAACCATCCTGGCAGCCTCCAATACCTTTTTCTCCTTCTCATCCATGGTCTCTCTAGCTTGCACCAAACTCGTACTCAGGGTCATCTTCTCCGTTCTGGCAGTCTCCAACTCTGCTGCTAACTGGTCTCTCTCGACAGTGAACTAAGCCCTCTTCGTGGTGAACCGAGCCCTTTCGGCTTCCAAGTCTTTCTGCAACTCCGCGACTCTAGTGGTCAGCTCCTCCCGATCTCTCTCCGCGGCCACTCGGGCAATCTCATGCCCTACAGAAATGTGCTCCGTACGGCGAGGAGTGTAATACTCCTCCCTAAAAGCCTACTCAACCTGCCTCCCAAGAGACTCGACCCTACTCTCCACTACTGGCTCCCTCATTGCCCATGCATTTAGCATCTCCGTTGTCTCGGTCTCTGGTCATCCCCCTCTCTCGAAACAGGCAGCAAATTCTTGAGGACACCCCTCCCGTACAAACTTGAGCATTTGCTCGAACTCCTGGGCGGTGCAATATGAGGCCTCTGCCTGTAGGGATGCTATGACCTCCCGCCCTCTGCGTACCTCGTCCTGCAGATAAGTCTACACCATCTCTTGGAAGTATGTCTGCCCTCGACCAACCACATCTTGGAGGTAAGCCTCCACGTCTACCCTGCCTGGGTGCCTGCTCTCCGTGTGAACCTCCACTCTGTCTGACGGGACCTTTGTCTTCTGTTCAATTGCCAACTCTCTCCCCTGCACTTCTGTCGAATGTGCTATATCTCCAGGAGACCGTAGCTGTCTATGTCTACCACCTCTATGTCCTCCTGAGGGTCCCTGCTCCCAGAAGTCGCCCATGGGGGAGAAATAGTAGTAGCTGGCTTAGGCGACATAGGTGTTATCTCCATCTCCCTCAGCCAACATTCCTCTTCACCCATAGTACTTGTCTGATCCTTCCCCAATTCCTCCGCCTCTATAGTGGGTGCGGACTGCCCCTCTCACTTCCTCTGTTGCCACTACTAGCGGCCTCTGCTGGACGAAGGCAGGGATAGATGCAACCGTCACCGTCGGCGGACTCAAGTGTGTCGAGGTTGTCAGCATGGGCGTAGCAAACAAGGTTGGGTGGGGCTCGTGTCCTGTCTCCATTCATGATAGATTTTCAGCTTGGACCCGTTGACGGCCTCTGGAATCTCCCTGTCGTTGAGCGTCCCCAATTTGACTGACCCATTCGCCCCAACCTCCTGGACTCTGTAGGGCCCCAGCCGCTTTACTTTAAATTTCACTAGTTTTATCTCATTTTTTCCATTATATTCAACACCAACTGACCCGAGGTAAAGCCCATCTTCCGGAGGTGCTTGTCGTGCCAGTGCTTCCTTCGCTGTTGCGCGACCTCGGTTGCCCATTGTACCAGCATCCTCCGCTCCTCGAGTTTATTGAGGGCGTGCAATCGCTCTCGTAGGCTTTCCATATCCCCGAGTTTATTATCAATAGCGATCCGCAAACTTGTTACCATGAATTTCACAGGGACTACGACCTCCTGCCCATACATCAACTGGAAGGGTGTGTGGCTCGTGGTGGTCTTGTAGGTCATGCGGTAGGCCCACAGTACCGACAATAACCTTTCCTCCCAATCCTCCCCTTCAACTCCACAAGACTTGTAGATAATCGTGACCAAGATTTTGTTTGTGGCCTCGGCTTGTCCGCTCGCCCGAGGGTAGTAGGAACTCGACAAAGAATGAAATTTTTTGAATTCATTCGTTAATAACTTTACCACATGGTTGACGAAATGTCCTCCTCTGTCATTGGTCAATTGAATAGGGATGTGTATCTGGTAATAATCTACTCATAGATGAATCTAGCCGTACTTACTGCAAAGTTGTTCAGGAGGGCCCTAGTCTCCACCCATTTCGTTAAGTATTTTGTAGCGACCACAATGTAGTGGCATCGACATGCACGGCTAGCCTTGAGAGGCCCTACGAAGTCAAGTCCCCACCATTCAAATAGTTCTTGTGCGTGTGAAGGGTTTAAGGGCATAAAGTCCCGCTTCAAGGGTTTGCCTACCCGTTGGCACGTGTCACACCCCACGATCAACTCTCGAGCATCGTTGTATACCGTGGGCCACCATAGCCTTGCTAGCAACACCTTTCATGCTATCGTGTCTGGGCCCATATGTCCGCCTACGGGGCCCTCATGTGCTTCCCTCAAGACACTGGGGACTTCCTCCTCCATAACGCAGCGCCTTAGTACTTGGTCCGCTCCCATTTTATATAGTAGGCCATTAATTAATTGGAAAGTCCTACTCCTTAACACTAGTTTCCTTCGTTCCCTTGGAGGCATGTCCTTCGGAAATCGAGATGACAATAGGTACTCCCCAATATTTTTGTACCACAAGGGAAGTACGGCTATCCAAAACAGGTGTGCATCTGGGAAGTCATCATTGACTCCCTCTGGAGGTTCCCCTGACTTGATCCGAGACAATTGATCTGCTATGACATGGCTCCGTCCCAGTCTCACCACGATTGTGAATGTGAACTCCTGAAGCAACAAGAGCCAACGACTTACCCTTCCCTGGATGATGGGCTTGTTCACCAAATACATAAGTGCCTGATGGTCTACATAAAAGGTGAATGATGTGGCCAACAGGTAGTGCCTGAACTTCTGCGGAGTAGACCATGTCGAGGCTTCGCGCTCTGTGGTGCTATAGTTCATCTCGGCCTTAGAGAGCAATCTACTTGCAAAGTATATCGGGTGATCCAGCCCGTGTCCCCCTACCTGAGCTAGTGTAGCTCCAATGGCATAATTCAATGCATCCACGTGGACGTGGAATTCCTTGTCCCAGTTCGGGTAGGTGAGTATGGGGGCTCCCAACAATCTTGTCTTCAACTCTTTGAATGCGTCGCTCTGTAGCTTCGTCCAGACATATGGCTCCCCCTTCCGTGTAAGTCTATCCAAGGGGTGGGACACTTTGGCGAAATTCTTGATGAACCTCCTATAGTACCCCACATGGCTAAGGAAAGACTTCACTCCAGTGACGTCTATCGGGGCTTCCATCTCTACTATGACTCTGATTTTGTCAGGGTCTGTTTTTAGTCCCTCCTTGCACACAATATGCCCGAGTAACCTTCCCTGCGGCACCATGAACTTGCATTTTTTTGGATTGAGGGCTAGCCATGCCCTTTGACATCTCTCCATGCACTCCCCAAGGGCTTTGAGATGTGTGTCTTGGCTGCTATAAATGGACCAATCGTCTAGGAAGGCCTTGAAGTTCCCTATAGACATCTTGTCGAAGATGTGCAAAATGATACGCTGGAAGGTCACCGGTGCATTACACAGGCCGAAGGGCATTCGATTGTATGCATATACATCGTCTTCCACTACGAAGGTTGTCTTTAGCTTGTCTTCCTTTGCAATGGATATCTGGTTGTACCTAGAGAACCCATCCATGAAGGAGTACATCTCGTGTCCAGCCACTTCTTCTAGGATACTGTCGGTGAAGGGGATAAGAAAGGGGTCCTTGATGGTGACTACGTTCAGACACCGGAAGTCTAGACAAATCCGGATCCGGTTGTCGTCCTTTTTAAGTGAGATCACGATGGGGGACACCCATTCACTTGTCTGTACTTTGAAAATTATCCCCGCTTCCAGCATCCGTTCAATTTCTTCATTCACCCGTGCGGCATAGTTTTTATTCATACGGTAGGGTCGCTTCCTTATGGGTTGGGCTCCGGGTACCAATGTAATGCGTTGTACGCATAGCTCTGGGGGTACACCCTTCAAGTCCTTGTAGGTCCACGCGAACACATCCTTATATTCTAGGAAAATTTTAAATGTTGCAGCCTTCAGCACTGGGTTCCAATCATCTCCCACAAGAATCTTCTTGGGATCGCTCGCCTCTCCTAAATTTGTTTCTTTCAACTTGGTTTCCTTGTATCTGATGGGTCCATCTTTGGGAAACTGTTGTGCCAGAGTATCATTCACACGGGCCTCCCCCTCCCTGTATTCTCCGTACTCTGGGGGGAATACCTCTGGTTGTTCTTCGATGCTCAACACATTACACGAGGGTGTGAACCATTCATAATCCTCCATCTGCCAATGGAAGAGGCCATTCATAGAATCCCCGTCATCCCCCAAGCATGCTTCTAATTCTAGAACCACTTCGTTGTTGGGCTCCATTCGCCATCGGCCTTAATCTTCCTCCCACCGGTCTCCATCTGACTCTGACTTCAAGGAGGATGCCAACTCCTAGCTCACCATCTGCGTTCGGAGGTCTATCACGTACTTTCTCTTCATGCTTTCTAACGAGAGTGTATTTTTCTTCCAGTCATGCTTTGCCTTGGCGGCAATTAGCCACCCCCGTCTGAGGATGGCGTCGTACCCTTTTTGTTTTAACGAGATCGCTACAAAATCCAGCACGAATGGTTGTGTGTCGATCATCACCTGTTGTGCCATGAGTGTCTCGAGGGGTTTAATCCCATGCTGGTCTACTCCCAGTAGGTTAAATGTGGGGGGCCACAACGTGGGCTTCCCCAATTTCTTCCATGTCTCCTCCGGGAGCACATTTACTCCTGACCCTCCGTCCACGATGGTGTCCGTCAGGGTGGTCCCGAGGATGCCCATTTCTACCACTAGTGGGTGGCGTCCACTGTTAACAATTAACAACATTGGGTCGACCGTAGAGTTTTCAGCCTTCCTCGTTTGGTGACTTTGTGCGGGCATAGCATTTAGGATAGCCGTTTTTAAATGTGGCATGGTTTCGAGGAGGTCTTGGACTCTTACAGGTACCTCTATTTGCAGGATTTGCCTCAGGATGTTTTCTTCCCCCTTAGTTCGGGACGTGCTTGTGGCTTCCCTGCTATTTCTCTCTTGTGTGCTCATCTCCTTAGTAATCTCCGCCCTTGCTTCCCGTACTCGTTCCATTTCTATGTGGGGGTCTGGGTAGGAGGCCATCTTTGCCTGCGCCCTCGTAACTGCCAATACCTCTGCCTGAGAGGGTTCAATGTTCAAAAGATTGACTGCGGGTTTCAGGCAGTTTCTATCCTCATGGTCCCCTGGTCCGCACCATCGACAGAGATATTGCTGGTTAGCCTCCTTTGTGCAATCTCAGGCGAAGTGCCCCCACTGGCTACATGCCCTACACTTGATCATAGGTCGGCCCTTGGCATCATACTAGATACGGCTCCGGTTATTGTTATTATTATTATTCATTTCGCCGCGTCTATTGTCTCGGTACCCTCCAGAGGTTGTCGTTGTGTTGTTCTGCTAGGTCGTACCCGCTGGTGTGGATGTTGTGGCCTACTCAGTGAATAGCACTTGTGCATTCCGTGTCTTCATGTTGTATGGGCACTCCTTGATGGAGTGTCCCATCACTTGGCAAATCTCGCAAAAGGTCTTCTTCGGACAGGTACCCTTCGTATGTCCTTCCTCTTTGCACTATGTGCACCATACATCCCCTTCGGTCCGACCTGTGCTTCTCATTGCTTTAAATTCTCTCCTCATTCGCTCCATGTCTTTTTGGAGCGCTTGCACCTTATTACTTGACTCCTTGTTGTTGTTGTTCCCTTCAGAAGAGTCATCGTCCTCGTCTGATGAAGATTTATTATTTTTCTTCTTTTTTGATGTTTTATGTTCGCTTTCCAAGTCCATCGCCCTATTATAGGCGTCCTCATATGATGTTGGTGGAACAATTTTCATTTTTCTACGCAGGGAGGTTCTCAATCCTTTCACAAACCACTGTTTCTTCAATCCATCTGCCGGTTGGCTTTCCATCTTGCCCAACAATTCCTTTAGCCTTCGGCTATATGCGCGGACGATCTCCTTAGTACCTTGCTTGGTACCGTAGATTTCGGCTACAATTTTGTTCGTCTCTTAGCAACCGAAATTCTGTTTTAAATGCCTTCTCCAATTTATCCCATGTGTCAATCTCAGTTTTGTCCATGTCAGAGTACCAATCAATGACAACTCCTCTTAGCGTGGCTGGGAACTGCTGCACCCAGTCGTCATGATCAATCACCCCATTGGCCGACCAAATTGTTTCACATGTACGGCAATGTCATACGGGATCTTCCTTGCCATCACCTGTGAACTTTGGCAATTTCTGCCTACTTGCCATCCCACCGCTAGGTCTCGCTCCTCCGATGCTTTGTGTGCTTGTACCTAGTGATCCTCCGCCTTCTCCTCCTGAACTTGACCCTCCACTCGTGGGTCCTCCAGGGAAGGTTGTTGACTCTGAACCAAACAAATTGCCTCTTGTACGGTACACTTGTGCTCCCTCGGCACCTTCGGCCATACCGTCACCTTCGGTCGTCTCCCTCTGGTTGTCCTCCGAAATGGACAAGTTCTTTAGTATGTCTCTAGTAGCGTCGATCAGGTTTAGACTTCACCTTGTTTGTTCGACCAACTCTTCGTGACTTCTTACCCTACGGTGGTATTGTGGTGAACTGTAGAGTTCTCCTTCGGCACCCTCTGTGACTCCTAGGTTCCCTTCGAGCAACCCTACGACAGTGTAGAGAGTGTAATTCTCTCCGTCTATCTCTGCCTCCGCAACCTCAGTGACACCTCCTGGGTTCTCTTCGAGCAACCCCTCGATCGGTCGTCCCTCGGCAAGCTGCCTTAGCCTATGCCTTCGTTCTATCTGTTGTCTGAGATTCAACACTCTTTGTACCACTTACCATTCGTCACTTTGTATCTTTTTTATTTTTGTCCTTATTTAGTATATTGGGCATAAATCACTTCCATACATAGCAAGCACACATCATGTACACAAAACAAAACAAAAAAATTATTATTTTCCCTTTCGGCCATAATTTATGTCAATATTGTGTCGGGATTATTACAGTATTGCTTTATTCCTCCCGAAGGTTCAGGGTTCAATTTCCCCTTCGCCTCTTACCATCACGCTTTGCTTCCCAACGACAATTGTTTTTTTCGTACTGTCGAAGGATCTGTTGGTGTCGCTCCTCACAGGCAATCTCCTCCAGGCGGGTTCATTGTGCCAGTGATGCCTGTGCAAGCAACCGGGGGAGGTGGTTCATCAACCGATTCACTGCGGGGCTAACTTCCAGTGCAGTACACACGACACTTGTTGGGACTTTAGCCTCTGCGGCCTCTCTTCGGGCGTACGTCTCGATGGCCGCTTGAAGCAAGATTGAGAATTCCCTTGTTGCAGTGTCCTCTCCGTTGTAGAGCCCCGTTTGTGCGTCGTCGGCCTCTGGGTTAATCTCACCAATGGGTAGGCCCATCGTATCCATACACCATCCGCTCCTTCCTTTCCCGAGTATGTCTAGGCAACAATGCCAAATGTTTCGCCTATGGAAACTATTTCAGAGACATAAGAAGTAAATGCACAGTACAGAATACGAGATGCTAGTATGCCATAAGATAAGTGTTATATCTCCAAAGAAGAAGTATATTTTCCTTCATATAGTCTCCAGTTACAATGATGATTTTTCGAGGGAACAAGATACGATATATAATACCCGAGGGGGTGTGACCAACTGTCGCGTCCAACTGCCCTTCAGGTGAACTAACTGACTCCCATAACACACAATTACCGATGATGACACAACATAATGACGACACAATAACATAATTGATTATTCCCGACTACATAGGTGGTGGGCTTGTTCATGTGAAATGGTGTAATCATCATTGTAAGAAATTCATATGACAAGGTATTTTTGTATAAGTTTCTTTTGGGCATTTTTAACTAGAAACTTGTTTGTAAAATCTAATTTGCTAAATGCACGTGTAAAGAGTAAGTTGGGTTCTTTTAAAGAGTTTGGCAATGCCTTTCTTAATGTACATAAGTTCATCATTATGTATGGCTCCATCAACACTATGTGGTGCATCTTTCTCACTTGCATTGTTTAAGTATGGGAGCATGTCCATGGCTTAAGATAGGATGGTGGCATTGCATTTGGTTTGGAGTTTATTGGGTTTGTCAATCACTAGAATTTTCTACGATAAGTGGTAATCGGAGCACATTTGTTAATTTTGGTAAAGAGATGTTAATGATGTGAGAGACAAGGATATGAATTAATTGTTTCTAAAGGAAATTCTATGGATCTAAGTTTGTTGATGATAGTTGTATTGATAGCTAGGATGTCAATATTAGTTTTAGATTTTGTTGGTTGCTCTAAGGTTGGATTTTGGCTGTTTTATACTACCAAAAGTTGTTAGGGGAGGATTGATCTATAATGTAAGGATGAAGGGGTCTTTTTAAGCTGTGTAAAACTTTTCTAGAAAAATATTACTTTCCAATCCTTCAGAAAATTTAGTCTTCAAATCATTTGAAAGAAAATCTAAATGAAATGTTTACAATCTTTTATCTTGCTTCTATCTCTATACTAATTTAGCTAAAAATCTAATCTTCCTAAAATCAACTTAAATTACAAAAGCAACCCTAATCACTTATAAGGATGAGATGAAGATAAGTCTAAGTCACTAGTGATTATCTACACTTTATTAGTCTTATTTGGCTAAATAAAAGACTCACATTAATCACTAAAGTATTATAAAACAAACTAAATCAAACCACTTGAACTTTTCCTTGCTCGTTCACACTAAACATGTGCAAAATTTTATATCCAAGCTAAAAAATCAACACTCCTTAGTAGCAAGGAAGGAATTTTGCACCAATTCAAACTTGTCTCAGAAAGCCTCAAACTTCTCGTTTGCCAAGGGCTTGGTCAAAATTTTAGCTACTTCCTAATTTGTCTAACTGTATCAAAGCTTAACTACTCCATTTCAAACCGTATCTCTATTGAAGTGTTATCTGATCTCTATGTTTGGAACTATCATGAAGCACTAGATTCTTTGAGAGTTTAGCACAACTTAGGTTATCACGATAAATCATTGTGGAATCCAACTCTTAATCAAAAAACCTTGCAAGTAACAAGTGAAGCATAACTAGCAGTACTTGCTACCATATGCATTGCCTTTGTTGTCCTCAATATTGTTGGTGTTCACTTCCTGTTGAACTAGGATACCATTCATAAACCCAAGTTAATGCAACACTCTAAGGTGCTCTTCCCAACTATTACGCTACTTGCACAATCAGACTTTGTATGCCCCTACAACTCTACTTCACCATCTCCAAACTATCTTAGACCATACTCCACTATGCTCTTTCAAATATTTGAGCACATGTTTTGCAGCTATCTAATTCTCTTGCATGGCCTACACCTTGAACTAACTTAAGGTGTTCATTGCAAAACATAAATCTGATCTGGCATTGACCAAATACACCAAGGAATCTATTAGTTTCTTGTACAACATGAGATCAATCATCCTCTAAATTTGAAGATGTCACACTTTAGATTAGTGATCTTAGTTTTGCAATCTTCCATCTAAAATTGCTTCCGTATATATTCAATAATTAGGTTGTTTTAAATGAAGATATTTAAACTGTGATTTTTTGTCATTCATAGTTGCACGGGGTAGTGAAGGGATAGTGGGAACTCTAAAATTTGGGGAACAAAAACACCTATCCAAATTTATTTATTTTCAAATAATTGGCTAAGGAATTACTTTGTATCTAGTTATTAATGATTGGATTACAAATGAAAATTTACTTTAAATCTAAAAATCTCACACTTTGTTCTTAAGTGTTGCTTAACATATAACACAAGATTAAAATAAGTGATGCTTCATCCATATGTGGTAAAATAATTCCTTTGCCTTCTCCATACACTAATCAAAATATTTTGATGAATCTATAAGCTGGATAGGTGGTATATGGCTTAGATCATTCTTCCAATTAGGGTTTTGATAGTTTGATTTCTTTGAAAATTAGATCATATGACATGAAAAGAACAAAATAACATGCTGTTGGATTGAAGTCCAATATGCAATAAGATTGAAGTGAAAGATGCTAGATCTTATCCCTATTGTATTAGTTTTTTACTTTACATGTTAAGATTACATCAATGTTTGTGTTTTCTCTTATAATTCCTTACAATTTGATCTTTATTCCATATTTACATAGCAGATCAAGTTCATTGTTGATGGAAATTGGCAACTTGACTCTCGCCGAGAAATTGTAAGGAGGAATGAGTTCGAAAATAATGTTCTCAAGGTTGAACATTAACATACTTTCATGTAATTGTAGAATGTTTGAATGTCTATTAATATGACTTGATAACATTGATGCAAGTTGCCATATCATCTGTATTAGATGTTTTAGCATTTATATTGGATGATCCTTTGCTTTTTCTTTGTAGCATCTATTTGTAAATAGCTTTCACAACTATAATGAGATTAAAACTTTTGTAAATGTGTTTCTTATTAAATATATAATATCAAACTAGCTTCCCTTAAGAATATAGTAAGTGACAAAATAAAGATGAAAATAATATATAATTTAAGTGTGAAGACATTTATATTTAGATCTTTATAAAACAATGTGTATTTGTAAAAGTTAATTGAACTACAAGCAACAAATTGCAATGTAACTAGGCTACAAGAGTGCTTGGTTAGGAGCACTTCTTGTTGTGTATTGATTATTGTTTGAGGTATCTCCTTGTCCTAGAAAAGAATTAGCATCTTTCATATCTATCTTGGTGGATGATGTTTCTATATACCATTTTTGTTGCATTTGTTAATCTTGTCTATTTGTATAACATTTTGTCGACATAATGGTAATGATTGATTTCAACATTCATATTTAGATTAGTATGTTGAAATTTATGATGATTTTTTATATAATGTTTCAAGGTAGATTGAAACACGGTTTGATCAATTGTAATCATACAAATGTTGGCACATAACAAACTTCAAAGCAATATGATTGAAGAATTTTAGAGGAGCTTGAATTTTCCTATGCAAGCAATCAAACATAGAAAAAAATAGAATGCTCAAATAATTAGTCAAATTTATGATCATGCTAATGATTGGTTTCAAAATTCATATTTGAACCAATATCTTGAAATTTATGATGATTGTTTATGTAATGTTTCATGGTAGATTGAAACATGAGATTGATTAATTGTGATCATACACATGTTGGTGCATAACTTGCATTAAAGCAATATGACTAAAGAATTTTAGAGGGGTTTACTTTTCCAATGAAGCACTCAAACATAGAACAAAACAATATGCTCAAATAATTAGCTCCATTTTGAACAAATCAGTCAAATATATGATCATGTTTGCACTCTTTGGTAGCATAAAAATCTTAAGGATTCTTTAATGTTTTCATATTTTGAAAGGGTAAAAAGTGAGGATTTTTATAGAGCTCCATAGCCTTATTAAAAGATCTTTTAGTATTTTCAATTTAAATTCTTCAAAGATTGATTGTTATACAAGTCCAATTGCTTATTATATTTGTTTGCAAATAATCAATAAGAAAGAAGATAAGATTGCATTTCTAACATGATGTGTATCGTCATTGATTAGAGTTTTTTGTATGGTGGAGTTCTTGTTGGAGTAGTTTTATGATATTAATCTAACTATTTATTAGTTAGGTCCTTTAATTGCTTTTCACTTAAGCTAAAATTAGTTGATTTTTATTATCTAGAGTTTGTTTTTTCTAGCTTAAGTTTTAGATGTAGTTGAGCTTAATTTAACTTCTACTTTCCATTGCTTTAGTTCTCAAAATTTTAGTATTAGGGTTTGCACCTAGGGTTTCATTGCTCCTTTATAAGGGTTCAGTCATTCATTGTAATTGTATTTCTAATCATTGTTTATGCAATAATATAATATTCTTTAGTTGTTATAGAGCATACAATTTTTGTTTGATCTCGTTTGTGTGATATGTGTTTTGCTTGCAGATTATTCTTGGCTCCTGTGATTGATCATCAACTTCTACATGGTATCAAAGCTTTTCTATCAAGTTCTTGTCTGCATGTTTAAGGGATCTAACGTAGGCTAATTTTTCTATGCACATTGGGTTCAAACAGAAGTTGCCATCATGTTCATAGCATTGAAAAGCCCTAAAATCGATCGTCATTTCATCAAAATTGGAGCAGTTGAAAAATTGGGTCAATTTTGTTGATGGCATAAAAATCAAGGCAAAATTTAGGGGTAGTTGAAAACTCTAGGCACTTTGGAGCAAAATGGAAGTCACTATTACACTCAGGATGCCCAAGAATCCTAAAATCACCTATCAATTTGTCAAATTTGAAGATCAAGGGATTTTTCATTTTTGGAAAGTTCTTGTTTTCAAAAAGTTTTTTATTTTGAAAACTTAACTATTTTCATAAAATTTATATTTTCAAAAAACTTCCATTTTTGGAAACTCTTAAAGCTTTCCAAGCCCTAATTGACATGCAGTTGGTTTTTTGGCCATGATTTCATCATACGAAGTCCAAATTGAGAAAACAAGATATCATCAGAAAGTTGGTTTCAACATCAATTTGATTCTGTGGGTGGTTTTGTTAGATCTTGCACCAATTTTTCATACTAGGCCTTTAAAGTCAATCTCTAGTTTTGCACTTTCAGGACCATATCTTGCACATCTATACGCCATTTTTTGAAAATCAGATATCCTCGCAAAAATTTCAAAGTCTCCTATTTAGATGTCAAGTCCTTTATTGTAAAATTTTCTTGAGGTACTAAAAGATCTCAATCTTGTCCTTTTGGGCTACATGCAAATCAAGTCTCTATTTGTATTGAGAGTTTATGTTTTTGTATATGTTTTTGGAGATTATTTTGAGTGAATCATGTATAAGGGTTGTGGGTGCGAATATTGTGGGAGCAATCAACATGGGCATGAAATGTGTCCTAGTTTCTCACATAATGTTTTTTAACTCTTGCTTGAATGTGCATTTGGAGATTATTTTGAGTGAATCATGTATAAGGGTTGTGGGTGCGAATATTGTGGGAGCAATCAACATGGGCATGAAATGTGTCCTAATTTCTCACATAATGTTTTTTAACTCTTGCTTGAGTGTGCATTAATATCTCAAGTTGATCCTTCTCCACCTATAGAGACAATTGTTGTACCTTCATTGATTGAGACTCTTATTCATGTTAAGAAGAGTAATTCATCTATTCGTCTTCCTAATTGGGATTTCTATTTGACAAACTTTGCTTCAATGTTTGTGGAGTCTCACATTTCAAATTTGGGAGACACATTTGAGGGTTTATCTCTCTTATTTGATGACAGTTATAGCACAATTGTTGTCATATCACGTTTGTCTTTGGAGCTTGTTCAAGATCAGTTTCTATTGGTTCCTTGTCTATTACCTTCTATTGCGATTGGGCATGTACCAGATTGGTTTGTGGCATCTTCATCATCCAAAGACTTAGCGACACATGAGTGATTTTCAGAGATCATCATATATTTGGATTTGGATTCCTACATCTTCCAGTTTATGGGAATGGTTTTTCATATCTCCAATAGATTGGTTTCTTCCCAAGGGGAGAAATCTTGTTTGTAGGTAGTGGATCATGTTAGGTCTTCAGGCATTCATCATTGGCATAGGAGCTACTTCTTCATTGGGGGGATTCTTATCGTCATTTACTCTCTTATGGGGGGGGATATTCATTATCCTTTTGTGACCGATTTTGTACTTGGGGGCCCACTTGGAGTTCTTCATCTTAGTCACATATAGTACCCTTTTCTTTCTCATTGCATCTCTCATTTTTGGAGAGGGGTTTTTTCCCATGTGGTTTTTCTCCTTTTTTCCATCTAGAGAGACCTCATTAGAGTAAGTTGCATTGCTCTACATTGGTTTGTAAATGAGTACCTAATCAGGCCTAGTTGTAGGGACTCATTAGTGCATGCATTTTGCATTCGTATTAGTGTAATCCTATGTTAATCTTAAGAGAGGTGTTGAAATAGTTTTAGGATAATTTTTTAATTATTTATTAATTAGTTCCTTTAATTGCTTGTTCACTTAAGCTAAACTTAGGTGCTTTTATTATCTAGAGTTTTTTTTTCTAACTTTAGTTCTAGGTGTAGTTAAGCTTAATTTAGCTCCTACTTTGTATCGTTTTAGTTCTCCCTATTTTAGCATTAGGGTTTGCACCTACAACTTTCATTCATCCTTTATAAGGATTCGTTTATTTATTGTAATTGTATCTCCAATCATTGTTTGTGCAATAATATTGAATTCTCTCGTTGTTATATAGTATACAATCTTTGTTTGATCTCTTTTGTGTGATAGGTGTTTTGCTTACAAAGGACTCTTGGCTCCTATGGTTGATCATCAACTTCTACAGTTCTAGTATTCTTCTTCATGGGTCTTAGTCATCCTTAAGTTTTAAATATTTTTAAAAAGTAGAGATAAAAAAAATGAACAATAAGAAAAGCCAATATATGTTTTCTTTGATAGAAATAAGATGTATTTGGCTTGATTTAGAAGGTAGATATTGGCCAAATTTGTTTAACTTTACAAGAGTAACTTTTATGTATGCACTTTTATGGCCATTGTAGATGAAATGATTAGTATTAGTTATGTTTCAATTTGTAAGAATTTGTCAAATATAGTCGAGATCTAGAGCACAATGAATAACACAAAAGAGAGACAATAGATTTGATAAGAATAAATTGTATTCTAATCAAGATGCAAATACTATCAATTGGATCATTACATACAATGTAAATGAGTCTTTTTATAAAAGGAAAGGCCATATTGATTTGTGAGCACACAATCATGACATGTGGCTCAATGAGAAACAAGAGTAGGTAGGAGTAAGTAGGAGAAATAATAAAATATTTCACAAGAGGTGGATCACCCATTGAAGGTGGAATGTAACAAGATAAGACCACAAAAGGTGGAATTTCTCCTACATACATCACCCCTATGTGCACACTTCTCTAAGTGTCTCATATCCAAACTACTATGAAATGCATTACCCCAAGCCAACTTAAGTAAAGTGTAATTATGAGACATGATTTACACCAACACCCCCCCTTAAGTGCAACTTAGGGGAATGTATACTCAAGTCATCAATGCAAGATGGGTCTCAACTATGAGGCCATGTTAGGTACCCATGTATAAATGCAAATGCACACAAATCAATGCAATCTCTCACAAATGGAGAAAGAGAGAAAAACCCAATGGGAAAAAACTCCCCCCAAAAGAGAGATGAAAACTATACAAAAGAACTCTCAAAGAAGTATGAGGACAAAACCCCATGTGAGGAACAAGTCCCCCACAAGAGAGAAGAAGAGAGACCAAGTAGCCCCCCCTCAATGTAGAATTTGCACCAATGGTAGAAGCTCAAAACTAAATGAAGAAATTGCTCCATGATCGTCGAACAACATTCCTCCCCTTAAGAAGAAACAAAACCAAAGGTGTATCCATGAAGTCTCCCCAATCATGAAGGGAAGATGTAGGGAAAAAACTCAAGATGTATGGAGTCTCTGAAAACTGCTCAAGTGTCCCCATGTCGATGTTGAATGTTGCCCCCTCCAAATCTGGTAAACTAATCCACACTGCTAAAAAAAGGCAATCTAAGATCTAAAGGAGATGAATGGAAAACATGATCCAAAGACTCGCATGTCTCCTCTAAGGAATAAAAGACCTCCTCGAAGTGTTGTACATAAGAATCCACAATCATGTCAACCTCGAAAGAATGATCATGTGGAGAATGAACAAGAGGGTCAGAGTGTTCCCTCACAACAAATGAAGAAGGATCATCTTCATCAAATAGAAGATGAATGTCATCAATGATGTCTCCCAAATCTGCAATGTAGGACTCCACAAACAAACCTGCCATGTCTGTCAAGTAGTCATCCCAATAAACTGAAGATGGAAGACATGGTATATCCTATTGCATTGAATCACAAGAAGGCAAAACTGTTGCAATATTTGCATCATCAGGTGCAAGAGGTTATGTGATATCAATAGGAGGAGATGAAATGCAAGGCTCAAGAATGGGTCACATGTTGTTGGCATTGTATTATCATTGATGTCAACGATAGAGAAGTTACAGAGAGGATGTGTGTGTTAGTCACACAGGGGATACAAAAGGCCAGTATGAAAGGGTTATTGGAACATGAAATTGGACAAGGAAGACATAGGTTCAAGTGTGGTGAAAGCATTGGGTGAGACAGTCTGATTTAGGAAAAGTATGGTTGCGAGTTGACTAACATATCATGTTAGTCACACTCTACTATAAGGATATGTGCATAACACATCGTGTTATCGCTATCGCTATCTCACAATCAACACTTTGTGTTCACAAATGGCTTTTGCGAAACAATGACAGGAGACCAGAGATGCGCATAAAAAGTTCAGGTTTTGGATTCTTCGCTATTTCGTAGAGAAACATGTTATGCAAATCGAGTTGCAAAACGCGCATAATGCATGTGTTATTGACCTCCCGCAAAACCACGTGAAGGCTTTCACCAATTCATAGTCAACCTTTATAGTTGACCCAGTCACTTGACGAAACAACGATAAGGGTTTAATGTGACACGTGCTCAGTCACATCTGCATTCGATTGTCTACGTGGTAGGAGTTTGTTGGTTTGTTCAGGTTGAGTTGGCTACATGTGGGTCCCTCCCTCCTTCTACGCACTCAGATCTTTTTCCATTTTGTCGATTAACCACCAAGGCAACCTTCACGGTTTGTGATACTACGAAAAGGGTAAATGTGACTGCGGGGTGAGTAGAAGATGTTGCGGTTAAGGGTTAAGAGGTGATTTTCGCCATTTGGCAGGGATGATCGAACTAACGTCCAAGTGTCTAGCAAAACCATGAAAATCTTAACAGCTTTCATCATTTCGCGTAGGTGACTGTCAAAGCTAGAAGACCGCCAGTGATACAGCAAAGGGTGTTTTCATGTGCGCATAACATGAGGGTTAGTCACATTGTCATTTGTGCAGCCTGATAGTTGACTTGTCCACGTGGGTGGTTGACGATCGTTGACTAGATGATTTGGACGTCGAATGAGAAGATTTTAACACCTCCAACGCATGTCGATAGGGAAGATAATCCACATGGCAATTGATCGAAATTGACCATGTGATTTGGAGGTCGAATGTGAAGACAAGTGGCTTCCAGGTGGTCGAATATGAAAGTTGATATACAGAGGTTGATTCCTACAGAGTTGGTGCACATAAATAAAGTTGTTGTCGATCCAATCAAGACAAGAGGATGGAGAATGCATTTATAGCGACCCTATTGCAGATTGTTGTGTGGCTCGAGATTATCTATGAAGAAGATATCAAATCTTATGGGGAGTTGAAGATTACTAAAATTAGTAATCCAGATACAAGGAATGTTCAGAAGATAGGAAAGATGTATATCTGTCTGAGAGGATGTTTAGTGAGTCAAAACTGCCAGCAGACATGACTTCTCAGAGGCCGAGAAGATCAAATTTTGAATTCATCCTTGGAGTGAAATCTGGAAAGTATAGAGTTGATCGAATCTACGAGTTGATGAGATTTGATAGTAGTGGATGAGGTAGCTGAGTTGGTAGAGGTAGACAAGTGAATGGTGATCAAAAGCAAAGATGTGTATTCTGAAAGTTGTTGTCGTTAAAGGGGAGAGATAGATGAGTATCCAACCGCAAAGTGTGAGATAGAGAGTAGCAGAGACCAAAGATCTTAGAGTAGTGATCTGAGAGCTGAGAACGGTTAGAGAAAAGCATAGAAGTGCAGAAAAATAGTGCGGATAAGAGTCAAGATAGATAACACAACAAGTTAGTCACACAGAGTGGGGCCAAAAAAGAAGACTGATTTGTAGAGACAGGAAGGCAGAGATGAAGCTTCAATGTGATATATCTTTAGAGAAACAGTAAGGTGTTACAAAACACATTTTTAACAAGTCTTTATAGTGTATCAAATTGTTTATTAAGTAATTGTAAATCATTGAGTGGGTGCTCAGAGCAGGGGTAGGTGCTCAAAATTTTAGGGGTTGGTGCTCCTTGAGTTGGTTCTCAAAATCTTCAAGGGTTGATGCTCCTTGGGTTGGTGCCCTAAGAATGATTGTAATCAATGATTTATTAGTGAGGTTGGATTGGAGCAGTAAACTCCAACAGCTATTCTCACTGACGTTTTCCCACATTGGGTTTTCCTTGTAAATCCTTGTGTTGTGTGATTTGTCTCTCTATGTGTATTAAATTTTATCTATTTGTATTATCTTTTGTGTATGCAAATTAGTTTACAAGTTTTAAAATATCACTGATTCACCCCCCCTCTTAGTGATCACTTGTGTTCTTCACATATGAGGATACCCAAGTTCAAGTACCCAAAATTATCCTCGATATCTGAATCATCATAAGAAGTGTGATCAACATATGAAGAATCAACCTCATCAATAGAACCAAAATGTGAAAAGGAGTACAACTGAGATGCATGATCCACCATCACAGTTGCAATGATAACTCTACTTTCCAAGTCTCTAATGATAACTGAATCAAGTGTGAACTCCATGGTTTTCCTTGTTGCCCCATGAGTAATCCGATAGATGGAAAGAAGATTATTTGTCAAATGGGGTACACACAACACATCATTGAAGGAGTTATCCCTAATGACAATAGATCCTTTCCCAATCACATTCATATATGTATGATTGCTCATCAAAATATGTGGCATGTTGCAAGGCTTAAATGAAGAGAACATAGACTGTGAAGATTTCATATGATGAGAAGCTCTTGAATCAAGAAGTCATCTCCCTTAATCATGACTTGTAGTAGCACAAAGAGCTTGTCTTTTACTTGTCCCAAAAGTGTGATCCTTCCCTTTATCCTTTTCTTTAAAAGAAGAAGCCGAAGTAGACATTCTAGAAGGCAAACAAATTTTATTCTTCTTAAGAAGATGTTTCAATTCATCAATATCCTTCTTGTAACAATGGTGTTCATCATGTCTTGACTTCTTGCAATATGAACTAAATAACATTGTCCTTATATGATTTCCTCTTAGGTGAGGATGTAGAATCACCTTGTTGTGGAGAGGATGATTGTGCTCCATCTTGTTGTGTCTTCGACTTAGATTGTTTTGAGTTCTTGCCTTTTCCTTGATTGCTTTGGTTCCCTTTATTAGCCACCAAAGCTTGTGACTTTGAAGATTTGACAATCCTAATCTTGGTCAACTTAGATTGCTCAAGTATCAACATTTCTGTAAATGCATCAAATGATGGTGGAGTGTAGGAAGCACCTTGAGCCAACCGATGGGTGCGAAAACTAGAAACAAATGTTGCATACTCTGATGGAAGCTTGTCCAACAAGTTGTAAACCAATTGAGCATCCTTCTTATCAATGCCACAATCCTCAAGATTTTCTCTTAGCTCATTTGCTTTCGTGACATAATCTTAGATTTATCAAAATCCTTGGGATCCAATGTTGTGATTTCACCGTCAAGCTTGTAGCCCCTAATCTCATCAACTTGACCATACAATTTGGCATAAATATCCCAAGCATCCTTGACTGTAGTACATTTTTCAATGTGAAAAATGAGGTCATCTGATACATTACTTTCTTAAGGTTCCAAGTGCCATAGAATTTTTACTGAGCCATTCAACTTGAGCATTAGGATCAGCCTTAGGATCAGGTGGTGTTGTTATTGTTCCATTTACATAATGAGTCTTTTTTTCCATTAATTTACTCCATGCTTTAAAATTCCATGATGCATAATTATGTGGAGTTAAAAGTGGAAATTTAGGGGAACCTATCGCACCAAAATGAAAAAAACACAAGTTATCAAGAGGCACAATCACACAAGACTCCCTCTAAAATTCACTCAATCAAAGGACCTCCCCCCCACAAAAAAAAAATGATGATTTGGCACTTTATACTTAGTGCAATTATAATGGGCCACTTGAACAAAATGTCAAAGTGGACTTCTAATTTCAAATTTACAGTTGCTTTAAATAGGCCGTAAGAGACTCCAACAAATACTGCAAGTGATCTAAATTGAGTTCCAAGCAAATTACAAGTACCAAAGAGGCCAAAAATGACCAAATACTGAAAGTATAATTTCTACTCAAAATGGTGAAAAATAGATAGAACCATGTGAAAGTAGACGAAAAATTATGCACTTTCAAAAAAATGGCAGTTGAAAAGGAGGTCGTATGAACCCGAAGGAAGGCTTGTCTACTGCTTCAAACAATAATACTAGCGGAATCAAGAACCACTCAATGGTGGATATCGGCCATGAAATGAACACTACTCTGAACAATAATTGATACACAAACCATAAACAATGCCCAATCTAAGTACTAGGAATAGAAGCCCCATCCAGAAACCTGCCACCAGTAGGCTACACATCGACCAAATACAATGGCAGAGTACAATAAAATATTTGTAATTAAACTTTCAACATCCCTTATCAATAAAAAAAGGGTTGGATCTTATTATTGGCACCAATGCAAATAAATTTTGTCCAAAACAATAATATTTTGTTTAGATCTTAAAAAAAATGTAGAAGTAGAATAATGATTGAAACCAAATTCTACAAGTTGTTATTACGGGGGGGTTTAATGGCCCTCCAACTAAAAAAACATTTCTACAAAAAAAATTTACTCGGAATATAGGCATATTTATAGTCAAAATTCATGGAAATGACCTTCCAGACACAATGGCGAGGTCGAAAAAGGCATAGGACACTCCCAAATTATGTTGCACCTTAGATCTGAAAAATGAATGCTCCAAAAGCTCTCCAAAAATACTACTCAATGAAGCCCCAATGGCTCTGATACCATGTAAAAAATTGTCAAATATAGCCAAGATCTAGAGCACAATGAATAGCACAAAAGAGAGACAATAGATTTGGTAAGAATAAACTGTATTCTAATCAAGATGCAAATACTATCAACTGGATCATCGGATACAATGTAGATGAGCCTTCTTATAAAGGCAAGGCCATATGGATATGTGAGCACACAATCATGACATGTGGCTCAATGAGAAACAAGCGTAGGTAGGGTAGGTAGGGGTAGGTAGGAGAAATAATAAAATATTTCACAAGATGTGGATCACCACCGAAGGTGGAATTTCTCCTGCATACATCATCCCTATGTGCACACTTCCCTAAGTGTCTCGTATTCAAACTACTATGAAATGCATTACCCTAAGTCAACTTAAGTAAAGTGTAATTAAGAGACATAATTTATTGATGCAGAAGCATCCCTGGTTCTTGACAATCTTGCATCACCCAATAACATTTACATTCCAATTTGTTTTATGCTTTGGTTTTTTGTTCAGTTTGGCTTTGTAGTTTCAGCATTTCATTCTGCATTTTACCGCATTTGTTCACTGAATCTTGTGGAGCTAGATTTTGTTTGTGGACATGTTCATCTCCCTTATCCAAGTTCTCGGGACGTTTGGATCTTTTTTCGACAAGTTATCGCTCTAGAATGTGAGATAGTTTTCTAACTCAGAGCATTGGAACCACTTGGACCTATCTACTAATGGAGAATCTTGTGGATCATTTTTGTAGCTTGCGAATCCTAATTTCGTATCCTCTCTCTATTCCCCCGGTCAAAATAGATAGTGAGTTATTCCGAACATGCATGGGGTAAAGCTGAAGGAAATGAGAGTCAATCCAGCCAGAGTGAATCGGGGATGACGTTCCTTGGTTTGTCACCGACCTTCCCATAGGTCTGCACATCATTCTATGTTGTCTCTGGAGGACTTCTTTTGGCGGGGGTCGTCGACCTTTTTGTTATACACATTACATCTTTATTCATCGGTAATTGTTCCATCTTGGGCCAACACAGATCATCCTAGAGTTGTGAATATCATATAAATAGATGTACCTAAGTATATAGTGGATAGTTTTTAGGACATGGAAATTAGAAGATTAGGAGATCCAGAGTTAGCTTTGCCTCGCATCCTTGGTTGAACCCGGATGTTGTATGTTTTGTAATCAGGCCTATGTGCCAAACCTGTAAGATCGCATGTTGTCGGCGAGTTTGTATTTGATTTCCCTGATATAATATGTCTAATTATGCATTGCCTCCATCACATTGTGTTTCTTTTGTTGTGTTTACTCTTATTGCATGGTCTGTACTATTCTCTTGGAGGACTGTCCTACCATGATTGCTTCAAGTGGTATCAGAGAGAGTTTTCGTTCCGGAGATTGTAGAGTCTTGTAAGAATTTTGTTGTGGGGTGGCGGAGTGAGGATCCGACCGACAGCTGCAGAGGAATGGCGTAAAGATGGCTCAGAGAATTGCTAGAGGTGGTGGAGCGCGTGGAAATACAGACCCTATTGTGATGGAAATGTTGAGAGGAATTGTAGCCCGATTGGACGTTGTCAAAACGACCCAGAGAAGAGAGAAGAAGTGGAGGCGGGAGAAGGAGCAAATCAACTGGCGATTGATCTGGAAGAAGAGAGATTCTTAAGGGTTTTGACCAGAGTGAATACTTATCATGGCAAGTTAGGTTCGGATGAATTTCTCGATTAGATTATGGAGATGGAAAAGTATTTTGATTTTGAAAACACTGTGGAAAACTAGAAGGTGAAATATGCTTGTACCAATTTGAAAGGACATGCGTCTCTTTGGTGGGAACATTTGCAGGTAGATAGACAGAGAAAAGGTAAAGAGAAGATTAAATCTTGGGAGCGGATGGTTAACAAGTTGAAATCAAAGTTCATATTCCTCGATTATCAAGCAACTCTATTCCGAAAGTTGCAGAACCTGAAGGAGAAGGAATCTAGTGTGAAGGAGTATATTGAATCATTCTACAAGTTGAATATCATATCCGGACACATCAAGGATGAAATTGAACAAATCGCTAGATACTTGAATGGGTTGAGGATGTCAATACAAGATGAACTCAGTTTAATCAAATTGCAAAATGTTGAGGAAGCTTATCAATATGCCCTGAAGGCAGAGGATGTAATGCCCCGCCAGGAAACCCCGAAGGGATAAGCTAAAATAACAAGAATAGAGTGCAATTTTTATTTTTTTTAAAGTTACAACACATAAGATGCAACACGATAACAAAGATTCAGATAACATAGCGGAAGACATTAACGACAATCTCCTAAAGAGTTTCCCAACGAGATTACTTAAATTTTCACAATACACTTTACACACACAATTAATCCAAAAGCTGAATATCTTAATAACGAGATAATTCACAATCAGGATAATTTCTTTCAAAGGATGGAAATATAAATCATAACAAAGATTCATCATTTAAGATCCATTCATAAACTTCATTCAATCTTTTCATTTAAAATTACAAACCATACATATAACATCCTAATACACTAGGATTTCATCAAACAAAAGAGATCTTTCCAAGCATATTTAATTTCTTAACAACAACTGAGTATAATTCAGTACTCTAAGATACATTGTTCCATAATCCAATTCATTGCATTAAAAGGACGATTTCACACATGCATTACGATAAACCGCATCTCAACCAATTATGCATTCGATCCACATGGCATTCAAGATAGAACTGAATATAAGCATTTAAAGTTAATTCCATTATCCACTTAACCATTCTAACATAAATTAATCATACATGATAAAGCTGAATAAAGGAACATAAGAGAACGCATCACATAACACCATAGTGATCTCGGAGTTCACCCCTAATGGGCTACATCTCCGGGTCTGCTCAACTGCAAGACCCCCTCGGATAAATAATAAGGTTAAGAGTACAAAAGGTTACACCATACAATCCAGCCATCAAGGCGATACATAAATAATATACAGAAGACCACATCGGTCCATAATACATAAACGATCCTTACAAAGAACAGGATCCAGCTGAACATAAACAAAGCTAAAACAAGAGGTCCAAGAGAGCATCCATAACACTGAGCCATCACCGCCCAAGGGTCTAATACGAAACCGACACTCACAAGAGCAAAGACAAGGGACGACTCTCAAGGGAACTCAAAACAGGACAAAACAACAACACACTAGCGAACGTAGGGACAAGTGTCATCACACAACCTGGTATGGATACCATGGCAAGTCTTCATAGGTCCCGGCCCATACACTGGTAACCCTGGCAACCTAATCCGAACTTCCGGCCCATCCAAGCCTCATGTGGACCCACACATCCTCTCGTGAAGACAAGGAAGATGGTTTGCCATTTCAGGCCTTCTCACAGCATGCCGAATCTATGATAGCACTCGTCCCATGTGTGAGGCACATTATCTTATTTAGAGATTATTTTCTAATCTACTTAGGTTATCACTTATTAGACTCACTTTCGACGGGTTACCCAGCAGCCACTTTGGGCGCGGCCCCCAATCGAAAGCCACTTTCCCATACGACACTAGACTAACTCAGACGAACTCAAACCACGGAATACACATGGTAAGACGAACGGAGTTCAAGAAGATACAAACATCAGGTCAAACACGACTCAAGGGTAATCACTTACTGACGGCACTCTAACTAGAGACCTGACAACTAAGGTTAACCACGAATCATTATTCGACTCACTCAAAGAGGATATAACCAACTAAGTCAACATCACAATCCATAGTCAACTCAAAATTCGAAGACTGAAACAGGTACACCAAGTCAATCCATACGACAGGGTCCTACTAAACAAAGCAATCTTGCCATTTCATAATTAAAGGCGAATACAGAAATTAAACTCGCAAGGCAATAATCAGAAAGGACAATATGCTTCCTCAATTTGATTTAATCATTAAACGACGATCAAGTTTTCTACAAGATCTAAAACAACTTACAGTCATCTACCTTATCAAGGGATAAGTCGTTCTTGGTTTTCTAACTCGTAAGGTTCAAGCATCGAACAGGCAAAATAAGCCATAATGAGTTTTTTAACCAATTCATATTAATAAAATTCAGACAACCATTAATCAACTAAAATAAGATATTTAATCTCCAACAAAACATCATTAAGTAGAATTTACATCGTATTCCAACGATTTCCAATAACATATTATTCTCTATTATTTTTAAACAATACGACATCAAATAGCCATCTTCCCTAATCAGCTAGAAGGGAAGGTACAATTTTACTAGAACAAGATCAATCAGAAAATAATCGAAAATATCCAATTGCGAAATTACCGTTGTAGGACTTAATTAGGAAGAAGGCGTAAATCACAAAATGAAGTTGAAAACAATTAGCCTATAACCCCATTATAAAGTTAATCACTACCAACTAACATTTGTCAAGTTTAATGCCTCCTTAATCAAAATTAAGAACTAACTAACACTAATATTATAATAATATTCAACATATTATAATCCCCCTTTTTTTTTTGAATGGGAAAGAAAATACATTAAAAGGAAAAACCCATTTTAAAAACTATACTTTCTTTTAAACAAGAAAAAAAAATGCATTTTAAAATAACTATTTTCTTTTCTTAAAAAGAAATGCATTTAATAAACTATGTTTTAAACAAAACAACAAAAAAAAACGCAAGTTAAATTATGTGGGAGGCGCGCTGGGAAGGGCCGTGCCCTAACCCTAGCACCGTCCCATACCCTGCGGGCGACGCCACTCAACATGGCCCGGCGGCGGCGCCCTGCGGTGCCCGCAGGCCCGCGGCGCCCTGCGGCCACCGCAGTGTGTCGCGGCCAAGGTCGAAGCACTAGTGAACGGGGGAGTTAACAGGGGGGAGCGAGCGGTAGAAAAGGGAGATGTGCGGGGGGAGGGGAGGAGGAGCGGGGGAGCTCCGCTCCCCGCCTCCAAACCCCAACCCATGGTTCGAACGATAAACAATACGCCCAGACCGAAAGTTAACGCAAAACGCCCAACTTTGCATAAAATAAACATAAACCACTCACAGTTTGAAACGATATAACATATTTTTTTTTTGAAACACAGTTGGAAGTAAACACAAACGCCCAGATCGGGTTTAATCAAAAACGTTTAAAAAAAATTTTCTTCGAACACACAGTTCGGATATATATAAAAAAAATAAATGTTTCCATTTCCTTTTAAAACACAGTTCGCTCCACTAAGACAAAACGCCCATTACAGAACTTGCTAATGGATTCCAATTCACTATAAATTTCGGTTTAAACGAACAGGTTTTGATATCATATTTCTTTGATAATTTTCATTCTCCAAACACAATGGGGTTTTCCCAACACCCAACAGCAATGAGGGAAATACACATTTCCATTTCAAACAAAAACCTAAAATTGAGAGTTTGATCCTACCTGATCTCGCGTTCCTGGCAAGATCGGCTGAAGAATCCCAATCTCCAGCTGCCCAGATCCTTCCTTCTCCACCCAAAGTCCTCCAATTCCATCTCCAAAATCTTTCTCCACCAAAAATCCTCCAAAATGTCCATCCTTCCAATTTCCCCAAATTTGGGTAATATGGAGGAGTTGACCCAAAAAATTCCATTTTTGGAATTAAAACTCTTATTTACCAATAATTCACAAAATTTAATCCTTATCTAAAAATAACCACAAATTAACTTGCTATTCAAATCGAAAATCGATTTCCTCAAATCAGATCAACTTAACCTTTCAAATTAATAATCTAATGAAATACAATTAACTCTATGGCGATAACATATAAAACTTCCCTTTCAACAGCATATATATATAATGCATTTAATAATCGAATCAGCCATTAAATTCAAATTTACTTCCAATCTAAAACGAGCAATTCATTAACAACGAAAAACGCATAACGAATTCTCAATCAATTTAATCCATTAATCTTCACTGCACAAACGCATAAATACTCAAAATAATGCTACGGACTAATTCATCAATTAACCAAACACACCAGGCACGCAAATCGAGAAGGCCAACCAAACAGACGACCCGCAAACCCAAACCAACAGGGATTACCGACGACGACTGACGATGCTCACTAGAGCACGACTAAGGTCGACTAAGGTCTTACGACCACCTAATCCGACTCTAGGGATTAAAAGGTATGCTCAAACCTGCAAAACCAGGTGACGACGAACCTCGCACTCATGCGACTTCGTACCTGAAATCTCCTGCAACAAAAGATCATACATGCATACATTTATAAAATCTAATGAAAGCGTCAGTCCGATACTATAATCACGAAATAGGTACACTGAATAACCTGCATACAACTAGTGAGAAAACCACATCAATAGCTATGCGTTAATCAACATCTGACTATAACATAATATTACGATTAACTAATCAAGATAAGCCAAGGTTAGAAATAGACTAGGGTAGGGGTACTACAGAGGAAAAATTGAATAAAAGACATGAGCAGAAGAAAAAGGTAGGGGAGGAAAATTTAGGGTGGAAGAACCTATACTAAAGGAAGAGGAAATTATGCGGATAAAAAAAAAGACAAGGAAGCTAGTAGAGATGGTAGTTCATATCGAAGGGATGATAAAAATTTCTACTGGAGAAGAGAACCTGGTGGTTACTGGAATGAAGGTTATGGAAAGGAAGATAGAAGACAAGATAAGAAAATATTTAGAGGAACTTGCTTTAAGTGCGAAGAAGAAGGACATCAGGCTTTTGAATATAAGAAGATAGAGAACAGTGGAAGAGCAACATTGGTGGAAAAAGAACCTATCGAATCAGCTAATAGACCTGAAGATGGAGAATCATTAATGATGAGGAGAGCATTATGCCACACCGGAGACAAGCAGGAACCTTTGCAAAGGAAGAATTTATTCAAGACAAGATGCAAGGTAGTAGGTAAGTGTTGTAAAGTTATAATTGATAGTGGTAGTTCAAATAACCTTGTTTCAGAGGAGACGGTGAGTAAGCTGAACTTGAAGAGATTGAAGCACCCTAAGCCCTATCAAATAGAATGGATTCAGGATGATCATAAGGTACTAGTAAGTGAACAATGTCTGGTAAAATTGAGAATTGGATCTTACCATGATGAGGTTTTGTGTGATATTATGCCTATGGATGTATGTCATATCTTGTTGAGTAGACCTTGGAAGTATGATAGACAAGCAATACATGATGGAAGAAAGAACATATACACTATTGTTGCAAATGGGATGAAATAGACCCTGTTACCCTTGGAGGAGCCTCTTAAGAGAGAAGTTTGTACTAATGCTAGAATTTTTTTGAGGGATGGAAGGAAATTATTGGATGGGATAAGACATAAGAATATGTGTTTTGCTTTAGTTCCTAGGAAGACTGAAAATCCAGAGCATGACGAAGAACAACCGAAGGAGATAAAAGAGTTGCTAACAAAATATGAAGACATCATTTTTGATAATATACTTGATGGATTACTACCTATAAGAAGTATTATTCATTGCATGGACTTGATTCCCAGAGCTAGTTTTCCTAATAATGCAGCAGATCGGATGACACCAACAGAAAATGAGGAGTTGAATAGACAAGTGCAGGAGTTATTAAGGAAAGGTTTGATCAGAGAAATTTTGAGCCCTTGTGCAGTTTTGGCAGTGTTAGCACATAAGAAGAATGGAGAATGGAAGATGTGTATTGACTCTAGAGAAATAAACAAGATCACAGTGAAGTACAAATTCCCTTTGCCTATGATGGATGACATAATGGATTGCTTAAGTGGAGCCAAATATTACACAAAGATAGACTTGAAAAGAGGATACCATCATATCATAATCAGAGAAGGGGATGAGTGGAAGACAACATTCGAAACAAATGAAGGATTGTATGAATGGCTGGTGATGCCTTTTGGACTGACTAATTCATCAAGTACTTTCATGAGGTTGATGAATGAGGTATTAAAGAAATTCTTGGGTAAGTTTCTTATTGTGTACTTAGATGACATCTTGATTTTCAATAAGACAAAGGAAGAACATATGTTACATTTGAGACAAGTTTTGCAGAGGTTGAGAGAAGAGAAGTTGATGATAAACATTAAAAAGTGCAATTTCATGAAGGAAGAGCTAGTCTATTTGGGATTTGTGATATCTGCGGATGGATTGAAGATGGATCCTGAAAAGGTAAGAGCAATTGTTGAATGGCCTATATCGAAAAGCATTGGGGAGGTACGATCATTTCATGGATTGGCTAGTTTCTACCAGAAGTTCATTAGAAATTTTAGTTCAATTTGTAGCCCTATGATAGAAACAATGAGAGGTGATAGGAAGGATTTCAAGTGGACATCCAGAGCAAATAATATTTTTGAGTTGTTGAAGAAGAAAGTGACAAAATAACCTATGTTGGCTTTACCGGATTTTAGCAAAGTGTTTCAAGTGGATTTTGATGCAAGTGAGAATGCCAATGGGGCAGTGTTGATTCGAGAGGGAAGACCAGTAGCTTATTCAGTGAAAAATTGAATGATGCAAGAAGGAGATAATATGTGTATGATCAAGAGTTTTATGCAATAATTCAAGCATTGAAGAAGTGGAGACATTATTTACTAACTAAGGAGTTTGTGTTATATACCGATCATCAAGCTTTGCAATATCTAAACAAATAACATAAGTTGAATCAAAGACACATGAGATGGGTGGAGTTCTTGCAGATTTGTACCTTTGTTTTGAAGGATAGAAGTAGGAAGTTAAATAAAGTTGGTGATGCCTTGAGTAGAAGGAGGAACTTGTTGACTGATATGAGAGTGGAGGTATTGGGTTTTGAGGAATTCAAGAACTTGTATGAGAATGACCTTGATTTTGCAAAACCTTGGAAAGCTTGTAAGGAACCTGTTGTGGTGGATAGGAGTAGGTGGCTAGATTATTTCTTTCAAAATGAGATGTTGTTTAGAGGAATTCAGTTGTGTATACTATAGAGCTCTATGAGGGAAAATATAATAAAAGAGAAACATAGTGGAGGATTAGCAGGACACTTTGGTGTTGATAAGATAGTAGCCTTGGTTAGTGAGAATTACTTTTGGCCTCAGATTCATAAGGATGTTAGGAAATTTGTTCAGAGTTGTAGAATTTGTCAACTTGTAAAAGGTAGCAACCAGAATGTTGGATTGTATAAGCCTTTGATAGTTCCAAAGAGACCTTGGGAGGACATAAGCATGTACTTTATACTAGGATTGTCTAAGACACAGAGAGGAAATGATTCTTTATTTGTGGTAGTGGATAGATTCTCAAAGATGGCTCATTTCATACCCTGTAGGAAGACAACAGATGTTGTGCATATAGTTGGCCTTTTTTTCAAGGAGGTGGTGAGACTACATGGATTACCTAAGAGCATAGTTTCTTACAGAGACACTAAATTTGTTGGATTTTTCGGAAAACACTTTGGAAGAAAATGAAGACAGAATTGAAATTTAGTTCTACTTTTCACCCATAGACTAACGGATAGATAGAAGTCATAAATAGGAGTTTGGGGAATTTGTTGAGGTGCTTAGTTGGAGACAAAATCGGAAGTTGGGACTTGGTTCTTGCCCAGACAGAGTACGCCTACAACAATTCAGTGAACAAGAGTACCGACAAAACACCCTTTGATATTATTATCGGAGTACACCCTAGAGGCATATCAAGATTAAGAGACATCAGTAATGATGATAAAAGGAGTGCAAAAGCAGAAGCATTTGCAGAACATATGAACACGATACATAATCAAGTCAAACAACATTTGGAGGACATGAAAAGTAAGTATAAGAAGAAAGCAGATGAAAAGAGGAGACACGAGGAATTTGAAGTGGGAGATGAAGTGATGGTGTATCTGAGAAAATAAAGATTTCCAGTTGGTACCTATAACAAGTTGTAGATGAGGAAGTTTGGACCTTGTAAGATCTTGAGGAAATTTAGTTTTGGAAATGCATATGAAGTGGAGTTACTTGATACGTGCTTGATACCTCGGGTATTTCACCTATATTCAACTTTGCAGACCTACATTAGCATCACGAGGCAGAATTCAGTGAAGACAGTGTAGCTGACTTGGAGAAGAAGATACCCCAGAGGGTACTGAACCAGATTGAAATTATTTTGGATAGTAGAATTGGGTGTAGCACCCAAGGTAGACAATACAGAGAGTATCTTGTGAAGTGGAAAGACAGACCAGTTGAAGACTTGTCATGGATTTCTCAAGCTGAGGTAGACCGTCTTGGTTTTCCTCTATTCCCCGTAAAGTGAGGGGATCACTTTTCATCAACCTCGGATTTCTGATGCAGGAGCATCCCTGGTTCTTGGCAATCTTGCATCACCCAAAAATATTTAGTTTCCAGTTTGTTTTATGTTTTGGTTTTCTGTTCAGTTCGCCTTTGCAGTTTCAACATTTCATTTTGTGTTTTACCGCATTTGTTCACCAGATCTTGTGGAGCTGGATTTTATTTGTGGACATGCTCATCTACCTTATCCTAAGTTCTCGAGACATTTGGATCTTTTTATAGCAAGTTATTGCTCTGAAATGTAAGACAGATTTCTAACTCAAAGCATTGGAACCACTTGGACCTATCTGCTCATGGAAAATCTTGTGGATCATTTTTGTAGCTTGCAGAGCCTAATTTCGTATCCTCCGACGTTCCTTGGTTTGTGGCTGACCTTCCCGTAGGTTCGCATATCATTCGATGTTGTTTCCAAAGGAATTCTTTTGGCAGGGGTCGACCTTGTTGTTCTACATGTTACATCTTTCTTCATCGGCAATTGTTCCATCTTGGGCTGACGCGGATCATCCTAGAGCTATAAATATCATATAAATCAATGTAACTAAGCACATGGTAGATAGTTTTTAGGACATGGAAGAATAATCAGAAGATTAGGAGATCCGGAGTTAGCTTTGGCTCACGTCCTTGTTTGATCTCGGATGTTAAATGTTTTGTAATCAGGCCTATGTGTTGAACTTGTAAGCCTACATGTTGCCGACCAATTTGTATTTGATTTCCCTGATATAATATGCCTAATTCTACATTGTCTCCATCACATTGTGATGCTTCTATTGTGTTTACTCTTGTTACACGGTCCGAATTGTTCTCTTGGAGGACTCTCCTACCGTGACTGTTTCATTTACACCAACACAATTATCAACCATCGATATGTTAATGCCTTGCCAACAAATGGTAGTTACTAGAAATAGTTTTATTGGTTGTCGATGGTTGTATTTGCTTGGCAAGGGTCAAGAAGTTTATATATAGCATTTTGCACTCAAAGAATGTTTGCATTGTTCCCTTGTTTCATTTTTTCTATAAGAGCATATATGAATAAATAAAACGGTTGGTATATTGATGCAAAAACATCTGGTGGTGTAAGGGCTATCCTACATCACCCAAAAAAAAAATCCTTTTAGTTAGTTTTCTTTTAATGTTTTTACATTTCTGGATACCCAGTTGAGCGAATAAGAATTTCCAATTGTCAAAATTGTTCAGCTGCTTTTTCTAACCAACTTGCGATTTCTAGAAAGTTTTCATTTGGAGGCGATGGAGACAGAAATTTGCGAGAAGCTTCAAAATGGAAAAATAAGCACTTTGGCAAAAGAACCAGGTCAAAATCATTTACGGTTTGAAAATTATTCAAGTTTTAGTTTCTCGAAAATCTACTAAAAATTCTTTTAACTTAGATTTGAGGAATTAAACAGTCTCGAACAGTCCCAAAAATGGTGGGAATTGATGGAGTGAATTCTTAACATATTCTTCAATTTGAGATCTTTCCAACGATTTAAACGGCATGTCAATCCAACCATTGAATCAAAAGTTATGGCTATCGGAAGTTGGACAATTTTTTTGAAAAGTTTCCAATTTTTGAATTTGGCTCAAATTTCCAATTTCAAATTTCAAATTTCGGCTCCAGACTACCAAATTTTAAATTTCAAATTGTACTTTTGGCTCCAAACCAGAGAGAGGCTATTTAGGACCCATTTTGGGGAAAAGTTGTGATAGTTTTTAGGTTGGAAAATTTTAGATTGTGGGAAAGGGTATTCTCTAGAAAATTCAGTAAGTTGTAATGACCTGTGAGGATTTATTCCTCTTATTTGTAATTGCATGTAATGAAAATATATATTTCAATCAGTAATTACAAATTCCAAATCGGTGATAGGTTGTGTATTTACTTGAAGAAAGACTCCATGGGAACACAAAAAAGGTAAAACCACTATATAGAGATCATATAGTCGATAACTGACATCTCAATTATCCATGTATGTTAGACAAAATATGGAAATGGATGGCCTGTACAAAGAGATAGGTATAGTTGAAAGCATACATCATTTTTATCCTTGCATACTAGACAAAGAAGATGGAATTGCATGGTTGCTTTGAATAGAAGATATCACACCAAATGCATAAGAGTTGGAAGAAGATACGGCATTATTGGTTTCTAAGGGTGATTTCCAAGCAACAAAAAAAGTGCTACTTCAGAAAGGTGGGTGAATTGCATCCACTCAAGTAATTTCTTGTGAACCAAAAGATTCACAGAGTAGGATTTTATTTTAAATGCATCAAAATAGAAATCATATTCTATCGCCCATAAAATTAGATAAAAATACAACAAACTCAAATTGACAAGGGAGAAGTAACAATATTCCCACATAAAGCACAAGTTGGAACATAATGGAGGATCTAGAAAATGTCCTAAATCCAAAAGTTCTACAGATTAATAGACTCATGAAATGAAAAGAGGTAGAATTTCTTTGTGTAGAATTGAGTGAACTTATCTTAAACAAAGACGGCATGTGCTACAATTCCAAATATCTAATGTATTTTCAGATATATTTAGATGTAGACAAGAGAGCTTGTAATGGTTGAAAATATGTCATGACGTTTCTTCTCGCTGAAGAAATCCATGTTGGCACGTTGCATATTTCAAACTTATTGAAAATATCATGACAAACTTGTAAAGTCTAGGTGCATCGCGATATGAAATGATTGCCCAAATGAAATGGCATTTTTAATTGGTATAGCTGATGTTTTTCATTAGAGAATGTTGACAATAGTATTTTATCCAAATAGTATGCAAATGATATTTAGAGTTCGCAATTTGTTTACAAGTATGCTGAAAAATATTTCAATAGAATGTGTATTAGAAAACAATAGAGTGAAAGTCATTGTGTTATGACCAACAAATCAATTTTTTCAAGTTGGGGCTATTGTGAGCTTGAGGGTAGAATTTCTAAGTTATGGTATAATTTCAGTAAGTAATTAATATTCAATTTATTGATGTTTACATGTTTCTTTTGTTATTATCTATACCGATGAAATTTAAAATTCAATATCTAGAGATTTGAGATCATAGAAAGTCTCATGATCTTAGATTTTTAGAACTTTGAAATCATTAGGATTATTACTATGTATTAAGTCTTTGGTGTACATTTTTTTTTAGGCCCTATTTATTGTGTTTTACCTAGACTTTAAAAAAAAACCATACATACAATAAATACATACATGTACATAAATACACACATACATACAAATACATACGCAAACATACACATACATACATACATACCTACACACATACATACACATACATACAAACCTACATACATACATACACATACATACCTACATACATACATACACATACATACAAACCTACATACAAACATACCTACCTACCTACCTACATACATACATACATACATACATACATACATATAAAATAATTATATGTACACCTTAGGACATACACATATATAAACATACATAGACATACATACATACACACATACATGTATATACACATACATAAATACATACACATACATACATAAATACACATAAAATAATTATATACACCTTAGGCCATACATACACCTCAGGACATGCTATCAGGGGTTGTGTGTGGTCCTGAGGGGTCACACACATATTTCGTGTGTGGTCCATACACCTTAGGACATGCTAACAGGGGTTGTGTGTGGTCCTGAGGGGTCACACACACACAAAACACGTGTGTGACCCCTCAGGACCACACACGACCCCTGATAGCTTGTCCTGAGGTGTATGCATGCATGTATGTATGTATGTATGTATACATCCTAAGGTGTATATAATTATTTTATATGACCCCTTAGGACCACACAAGGCCCCTTACAACACATGTGCACCCCTTAGGACCTATTAGGACCATATAAGACCAAATGGCATCGCAAAGGGGTCTTATGTGGTCCTAAGGGGTCATGCATGTGTTCTAACACATGGGTGACCCCTTAGGACCACACAAGGCCCCTTATGACACATGTGCACCCCTTAGAACCTATTAGGACCACATAAGACTAGATGGTGTCACAAGGGGTCTTATGTGGTCCTAAGGGGTCATGCATGTGTTCTAACACATGGGTGACCCCTTAGGACCACACAAGGCCCCTTATGACACATGTGCACCCCTTAGAACCTATTAGGACCACATAAGACTAGATGGTGTCACAAGGGGTCTTATGTGGTCCTAAGGGGTCACGCATGTGTTCTAACACATGGGTGACCCCTTAGGACCACACAAGGCCCCTTACGACACATGTGCACCCATTAGGACCTATTAGGACCACATGTGTCGTAAGGGGCCTTGTGTGGTCCTAAGGGGTCACCCATGTGTCGTAAGGGGCCTTGTGTGGTCCTAAGGGGTCACCCATGTGTTAGAACACATGGGTGACCCCTTAGGACCACACAAGGCCCCTTCCGACACATGTACACCCCTTAGCACCTATTAGGACCACATAAGACCAAATGGTGTCGAAAGGGGTCTTATGTGGTCCTAAGGGGTCACGCATGTGTTCTAACACATGGGTGACCTCTTAGGACCACACAAGGCCCCTTACGACACATGTGCACCCCTTAGCACCTATTAGGACCACATAAGACCAAATGGTGTCGAAAGGGGTCTTATGTGGTCCTAAGGGGTCGTGCATGTGTTCTAACACATGGGTGAACCTTTAGGACCACACAAGGCCCCATACGACACATCTGCATCCCTTAGGACCTATTAGGACCACATAAGACTAAATTAGGACCTATTAATTAAATTGTATATGCAATTGTAAATTAATTTGACTTAATTTATCTTAATTTGACTTAATTTGTCTTAATTTGACTTAATTTGTCTTAATTTGACTTAATTTGACTAATTTTTAAATTAATTATTGTATATGCAAATATATGTAATTGTAAATTAGACATATATTGAAATTTAAAATTAAATTTATAGTTGTTGTTTAAATTTCTTTTGTGCATAGATCTAGAAATTTGTCTTAAATTTGTCTTTATATCTAGAAAGTTTTAACTTGTATGCATTTATGACGTTTAGATTTCTTTTTTGCATATCTAATTTTTTTAATTTACATGTTTAAATATGTTTAAAATGATTTAAATGTATGTATACTTTTTTAATTATTGTTTAATGTGTACTACATACATGCACATGTGCATATATATATATATATATATATATATATTACCCACTCACATCATGTCTGATGAGCCTGGATCACATAACACTAGTAGTTCTGAGCCTAGTGTTCATCCTTGTGGGAGTGAGTAGACGTCACATAGGTCTTCCACAACTCCACAGGAGAGACATCAGCTCTACAATCAGACAGCAGAGGTACTCCAACGTGCCTTAGATCATTTAAATATCACATTGGGAAACATGCGTGATCAAACAAATAAACAAAGGGGTGAGATTATTAGACAGGAGCTACTTCATGTGATTGACCTAGTTGACAATTATAATCCATATGACGAGGTCAACGCAGAGGAATTCTATTGATCCCTTTCACGCAGTGTACGTGGTACGGTGAAATGGGATACAGTGAATGATAGGTTTTCCACAGCTGATGTGAAAACCATGTTTCCTCATTATCAGGTCTTTGGTAGGGTGAAGGGTTATATGCCTACCAGGTGCACGGATGCACTAGTAGCACCTTTTATCTATCCTAGATGGTTAGCCACTCATCATAGGTGGCCCCAAAAGGATGAGTTGCCCCTTTATTTCTGCAAACAATTGTTTGCAGAGTTTCATTTGTTGGATGATGTTGATTACACCGATTTTTTGAAACATGTTGTGCAAGGGAAGGGCAGATTTTCAGATAAGTTTAGACGATCAGGTGCACCCCTGCCCGTTAATAAATGGGCATTGATTGGCCCAAACCTTGTGGTTCTTTCCAAGAGTGCGGACCTAGCACATGATGCATATAGTGTACCAGATGACACTCGATAGTCCATCTTTTCCAGTATTGCTACTATAGCCACACAGGTGGATGAGATGACATCATATCGGGTGGGTAGATATTTGTTGTGCTCTCATACTAGAATTCATGATGCATTAGCGAGTGATGATCCATATGTTCGAGTAGACATACCATCGTCGATAGATGTTGCACGCATGCATGACATAGATCCTTTACAATAGATGACTGCATGCTTATCCAGTGATATCTTAGATTCATATTAGGTCATTGCTATGGAGCATGGGATCCCACTAGAGGATGCCCCATCATTTGTTAGGCATGTTCTTGGTAGACCGGGTGCTTCTAGCCATGGTTTAAGCATACATATTCTTAGCCTACTGTTGTTGCACATCCTACTGCCCCACCCCAACATACAAAAGTTGGTCAGGATACACCTCCTCCTCTTGTTTATACATCAGTTGATCGAGCCACAATACTTGGTGCTGGATTTTCGAGGATGTTTATTGCCAGGCTTATGGATCCAGACAGTGAGGGGGATCATGTTGCAGTGGGCTCCTTGCATGATTTTGACATCAGCAGGATCGGACAAGCCTTACATGCTGCAGGAGAGGTATGAATTATAATATATAATTTACTAATTTTAATTTAGAAATTTTATATAGCTACTTGATTGTACACATGAACTGCATAGATTAAATTAATTATATATATTGGATTGTATTTTTTGAACTATATAGGGTATCACGTTAGGGTCAATGTATGGAGATTTGGATGCTGCCACTAATCCAGTTGTTCATCAGGAGACACAGGTTTATATAAAGTTTAAATTATTATTTTTTTGTTTTTAAGTTCTATTTAAACGGATATCTAGGTATTGATTAAATAAATTCAAGTGATTTAAATTATATATATATATCGAACAAAATGTGTGCATTGTCTAGGATGAGCGAGCATTGTGCATGATGAGCCATTCATCCCGCAAATGTTCTAGAGTCCAGCATGTGTGCGATGGAGGTGTTAGAGACCTAGAGGTATGTTTATCTACAACCGCGTACATGTACATGTTCAAGTAGATTCGATTTGATCTTTAAAATAAATTTTATATATATATATATATATATATATATATATATATATTTAAAAATTAATAATGAATGTTTAAATAATGTACATGTGAGTTCATGTGTAATTTATATTGCAGGCACAGGGGGCAATGTTTGAGGATTTGCACATTTCCACTGGCCCTGTTCATCAGGAGACACAGGTATACATTATAACTTTAAATTAATTCAATCTTAAATATTTAAGTTCTATTTTTAAAGGGCTGGTTTGCAAGTTATAAATATATGTGTACATGTATATCTAACAAAATTTCAACTTTGCAGGATGCACCACTATTATGCAGGTTGGACTTCTCGTCACATAGATGTCCTAGAATCCTACATGCACATGGTTGTGATGTTAGAGACCCTTCAGAGGTATGTTTGTCTACACATATGCTCTTAATATATGTTACTTTAAAAAATTCACTCTAGTATTCAAATTAAATGTTTGTAATATATGAGTTTATGCATGCATACTCTATTGCAGGCGCATGGGGCGGTGTTTGAGGATTTGCACATTTCCACTGACCCTGTTCATCAGGAGACACGGGTATACATTATAACTTTAAATTAATTGTTTATTTTAAATATTTAAGTTCTATATTTAAAGGGTTAGGTTCCAAGTTATAAATATATGTGTATGTATATCTAACAAAATTTCAACATTGCAGGATGCACCACTATCACGCGGGTTGAGCTCCTCGTCACATAGATGTCCTAGAATCTTGCATGCACATGGTGGCGATGTTAGAGACTCTTCACAAGTATGTTTGTCTATGTGAAAATGCTCTTAATCTATGTTACTTAAAAAAATTTACTCTAGTACATGAATTAAATGTTTAGTGTATGATTTTATGCATGCATACTCTATTGTAGGTGCATGGATCAGGACATGGTTCAGGACAGGGCCCCGAGTGACCCATTGTTTATATATATATGTGCATGTGCACATATTTTCTAGACTTTTCATATTTGTACATGTGTACTAGACATTTCATACATGTGTATTGTACACATTTCATATCTGTATGTGTACTAGATATTTAGTTTCCATGTTTCATGTGTGTATGTGTACTAGACATTTAATACATGTGTACATGTGATAGATACACATATATGTGTATTTTTTAGATAGATCTACATTTCATACTACTTTGCACGTATATATATATATATATATATATATTACGTTTTTGAAAGTTAAGTGTTTAAATGATAGAATCTCTAAGTCATTTGAATTTAGTTAAGTGTTCTAGTTAATTGTATGTGTATGTGAAAGTTAAGTGTTTATGTATATTTTAGTTGTTCATTTTAGTTAAGTGTTTATGTACATGTTTAATGAACTTACTTCAAAAATTTAATGAACTTATATCCATGACGCAAATATCCCCTTAAATCCTCTTAAGACCACTTAAAACACCTTAAGACAACATAATTAGATGAATCCAAACAACATAATTAAATGAAACAATATATGTGTAAATATAAATTAAATGAATGTACATAGATGAATAAAATGAATCCATGCATTTGTAAAAATATAAAAGAATCAATGACGCAAATATCCCCTTAAATTCCCTTAAGACTACTTAAAACGCCTTAGGACAACATAATTAGTTGAATCCAAACAACATAATTAAATGAAACAATATATGTGTAAATATAAATTAAATGAATGTACATAGATGAATAAAACGAATCCATGCATGTGTAAAAATATAAGAGAATCAATGACACAAATATCCCCTTAAATCCCCTTAAAACTACTTAAAACATCTTAAGACAACATAATTAGTTGTTCATTTTAGTTAAATCCCCTTAAGCATACAAATTTAGTCGTTAAAATTTAATTTAGGTGTTCATTTTAGTTAAGTGTTTATGTATGTTTAATGAACTTCAAAAATTTAATGAACTTATATCCATGACGCAAACATCCCCTTAAATCCCCTTAAGACCACTTAAAACACCTTACAACAACATAATTAAATGAATCCATACAAAATAATTAAATGAAACCATACATGTGTAAATATAAATTAAATGAATACATAGATGAATAAAACAAATGCATGCATGTGTAAAAATATAAATGAATCCATGACACAAATATCCCCTTAAGACCCCTTAAGACAACACACACACACACACATGATCTCTTGGATCATGCATATCTATAAATGAATCTATACATGTATACATACATTTAAAGATGATTTAATGGGTGATTCACACATTGAAAATTCAAGCTACCTGTGTAACTATATATACAACATAATTAAATGAAACTATACATGTGTAAATAAAAATTAAATGAATACATAGATGAATAAAATGAGTCCATGCATGTGTACAAATATAAATGAATCCATACATGTGTTTAAATGACCCCTTAAGACAACATGTAATGAAATGAATCCATACACATAAATAAAATTAAAAATTAATATCAATATGTATACATGTTCAATGCATAGACACAAAATATTTAATTTAAGAATAAAACATGTAAAATCAACGTATAAAACGTAAAATAAATGCATCAACAAAACTAAATTTCCACAAGTTATCCAAATTGCTACACATGTCTAGAAATATCTAAATATATATATGAGTTTATGAAAATAAGACCTATCTAATATAATTTACTTGTTCAAACATGACAAGTGAACTTAAAGTTTATGGTACATATAATCTGGATCCTCCCTATCTTTTATAATTTCTAAAAAAAATTCATGATCTTCAATAGGCAACCTCCACTTTTGGTTGCCACACCATTTGTATCTATCTTTATTTGTTGACAATAGGTGCCTTCAACAACAACTGAACCAGTGGGATAATGTTGCCCAGCATCATCACTGACTGATTCCAATAACTTGCATTTTGGTTGTGTGCATCTCGGTAGATAATAATCTACACTTTTAGTATTGTCAAGATCAACAATCACTGCAAAAATATCACTTGTGAAAATACACCACATGTATATATATTTCAAGCAATATTAGTTCATTACACATTTTTAAATTAATTTTGAACAATATTAAATTAAATAAGAATTTAAAAGTTTGTACATGTACATATATAATTTACAAAATATGCATGCACGCACCTGTAACAACTAAATCAGAAACACGTTCATAATCAGTTGAATATAGAGGATCATGAATATCAATAATGTCACTATCTTCGTAAGGAGACATTGTGTAAAATTCTTTCATTTCCCATTGCAAAACATATCCATGAGCAATATTTTGACAATTAGTATATGTGTTGTTCGCAATGCAGTCAACACAAAAGCATGATTTTCCTCTTGCAAGAATAACATGAGGCTTGCTAAATCCCATAATCATGACTTGATGAAAACTTCTAATACCATTAATTGGTTGACAATTATAAGGATTTGATCGATCAATATCTGATAATACAAAAATTATTTAGTCGATTTTAGTTCATTTGACACACACACACACAGATATATATATATATATATATATATATATATATATATATATATATATATATATATATATATATATATATATATATATATATATATATATATATATATATATATATATATATATTCTTAAACATTCAAGTGTTCTTGAATTATTTTTAAAATTTGTGTGTGTATACATACATACATACATACATACATACATATATATGTATGTATGTATGTATGTATGTATATATACACACACAAATTTTAAAAATAATTCAAGAACACTTGAATGTTTATGAATATATATATATATATATATATATATATTCAATAATATATATATACATTAGAATTACGTTTATGTTACCTGTACAAAATCTCTTGCTTTAGAAAATTGGGCAACCCATGTACACACACACACACACACACACACATATACATTTAAATTAATCTATGAAGAGAATTAAAATTGTACACAAATATAAAAAGAATTTACCTGCAAGTTCATGTTGGCGAAGTGCACTCTTCACACATGCTCCTGCTCCATCATGCTCTCCTTTTCCATGTCCACTCAAAGAAGTTCCACAAATCAACTTAAATAATCAATTTCAAATCCAATGTACTTACCGACACATCCATCTGACCAAATCCAATGTTGTGTACATTCTATCCCACGATCTTTAATATCTTCAAAAAACATTCCAAAACAATGTGCTACATAGCTCCTATCATGACACATATCATCACTAATATAGAAATGAACCTCCTTGATGATAATGCGTTCATTTTCAATACTCTCTATACCATCCACATGAAATTGTGCATGTCTATAGAAAACTTGTACAAATATTGCAACTTGATCAGAATGATAATATTGACTTTGAATTTCTGTGTGAGAACTAAATGTATAGTTCTCAGAGAAATCTACAATTGAAAGAATACAACCTGGTGGAAAACAATTCTTTGAATCATGAAATTGTTTATCCTACCATTTAGCATCATGACAATGTTGGATATGTGGATATATCATATTACGAAATCTATCTATAAACTGAATGTAGGGCAATTCACTATCTTTCAACATATTTTTTTTGGATTCAGTTCCTAACTTACTTTGGTATGTCTCATATTCAAATCTCTTCGATATAACTAGTGCATGAATATCAATATTATCAGTTTACGACACAAACTTACTCAAAAATCCACAATCATTGCATTCACCTTTTATACATTGTATTTTGAACTCATTTGAATCTTCTAATTTATCACATAAAATAGACTTCACAAATTCATGTGTTGTACTTGTAGGAATGACTAGATTTGGATTAATTGTTGCCATGAACTTCTTATATATAATTGCAAGTGTAGATTAAATTCAACATGATTTCGACGACAAGAAGTTTCACGTACCTTATTATGCATACAAAGAAAGGACACAATCTCTCAAACATCCTTTGGCAAATCTTTGTATCTGAAAATTCTTGCTTGAATGCTTCAAACAATTCACTTTGTGTTGTATCTAAGAAATGTTTTGGATGTACAATCTTTTTACCATCTTCATCTATGATTTGTAAAGTGTCCTTCTATTGGAAGAAACATGAGATTGGTTGGTCCAATAATCAATGACCTCTATTTTTACATCTTCAAAAATTATGTCATTTTTAGGAACCCTATAGATATTTACCCAATTCTTTTCAATGTTTTCATCCAACATATTTCTCTTCCTAATGTATCTTTGAACAGTTCTTCTAGATACATGCATTAATTGAGAAATTGCATTAACTTTTTTCTACAAGTCAATTCCTTACTATTAATCATAGTCATCAATTCTCTACATGCAGCACTTAAATCAACACCTCGACTTGTTTTGTCAATACAATTCAATGCTTCTTGTAAATTTTCAATTATAGTTTCTTTTACTAATGTATCAGGAGAACTTTTCTTATTACCAACACCCAACAACTCCAAAATAAGTTTCATTTCCCTTTTCCTAAATAACTTAGCAAATAATTGTGCTCTTCCAATAATAGACTTATTTTTAAAACAATCATCCCACAATTTATTACAATGCAATTTTAATGTGCTTTCAGGTATCATATCTTTAGATGGAATTTCATTGAAAAGACTATCTTCATCCATTTCCATCAAATTTTCCATACCATAAAAAAAAAAATCATCGCATACCTGAGCAGATGTTTCTTGAACATCATGTTGATCTTGAACAACAACGAATTGTTGTTGACTACGTTTTGTATGACCCTTCATCTTATCGTCCCTTTTACGATCATACAACCTTGATCTAGTCCTCTTATTCCCCATTGCAAAAAATATTTAGATTTTCAAATTTTCGTGCTTTGAACCTAAAAACAGAAACATGCAAATATGCATATCTTCAAAATTTAGTGCTTTGAACTAAAAAGGTTATATATCTAGTTACTTTTCCTCGGTTCTTAACAAAAAAAATGTAATTAGTGAAATGTATAAATAATTTTGCATTCTTAAACTTAACATGTGTAAATTTCATCCATTTAGATCATTTGATTTGAAGTCCATTTTTTATAATTTAGAAAATGAAAAAATAAGCCTCAAGAAATTTAGGAGCATTGATAAAAAGTAAGAAATTAAGTATACTTCAATTAGATACATCTGACTATATGCAATGTACATATGAATGTGATTTAATAACATTAATTGCTTGAAATCACTTAGCTAATATATAGAGAATTTGAGTCAAGTATTAGGAAATAAAATATAATATAATTCAATACTAAATAGTGTTGGATATATACTCAATTTCATTAAAGTGTTTAAATATATTTTACAAATTCAATATTTAATTAGATTTTAAGTATGTAAATTTATAAGAATTAATCTACTCATATAGTAAATAAGTTATATCTAGTTACTTTTCCTTGTTCTTAACAAACAATATGTGATTAATGAAATGTATAAATAATTTTGTTTTCTTAAACTTTTTAAATTGAGTAAATGAAACATGTGTAAATTTCATCCATTTAGATCATTTGTCTTAAACTCCAATTTTTAAATTTTAGAAAATGAAAAAACAACATTCAAGAAATAAGAGCATTGATCTAAAGAGTAAGAAATTAAGTTTACATGGATTCTACATTTGACTATGCAATGTACAATGAACGTGATTTAATAACATCAATAACATGATTTGATAACAATAATTGAAAAAATAATTGAAAATAATATAATTGAAAATAAATGATTGAAGCGTAATTAACGAATAATAAAATTAATTTTTAAATTTAATCTAAAAAATATGTAATTTCCAAAAAAAACATCTAATATTGTAAATTAAGCATGATTGAAAAAATTATTTAAAATAACATACTTGGAAAGGGTAGATGCCTTCCAAAAAAAAATTCAAAATCTTCGCCCCTTTATAAAATTAGAAATATTCGTCGAGTTTCTAGGGGAGATGGTGTGCGTGCGGGGGCTCGCAGGCGGCCGAGCTAGGGTTTTGAGGCCCTAGCTTGTGGGTGGCTTTGTTGCAGGTGCGTCGGGGGAGGGAAGTGCAGGGCGTCGGGGGAGAGTAGCGGCGGTCGGTGCTGGGCAGGGTTCGGCAAGGTTCAGCAATGGGTGTGGGTGTGGTCGTCAGGCGGGGTTAAGGCTGCACGGGGGTGGGGCTTTGGCTTGCTGTGGCCCATGGTATTCTCGTGAGACAGGGAGATTCATTCGGCCCCTTTCTGCAGTGGTGCTTGGGAGGGGTGGTGACTTGGGTGTCGAGCCTCCTTGAGTGGCCCTTTGGGGGGTGGGTCCTTAGCACTTTTATTTTATTTTATTTTGCACTTTGATGTTGAGTTTTGGTGGTGAGGCCTCGCAGGTTGCTCCAGCCATGGATTTTCGTGTTGCGGTGGGCTCAAAACCCCCACTTCAGAGTATGAAGACTTTTAACAATAATCTTTTCTCTTCAGAGTCGGGGTGTGGGAGTGCTGGCAGCTCTCGCATTATGAAGATTAATGGCTGTCTGGAGAGATGTAGTGAGAGGCCAAAGCTGGTTATTCTTCCTGAGATGATAGCTGAAGACACTGAATATTTTTCAAATCACTCGCTATACTGCAAGTTTTTGGGAATGAGGGTTTCCTTGAAACTTTTGGAAAACTGGGCACAGAGAACTTGGGCACCAGAAGGAGAACTTGGGCACCAGAAGGGGAAATGGAGATTATGCTGTTGGCAAATAACTACTTCATGGTTACTTTCAACTACATGTAGGATCGCAATAGGGTCTTTGAAGGAGGCTCGTATTTTTACAACCAGGTGGGATTATTCATCAAGCCTTGGCATGCGGGGTTTAATCCTTCAACGGAGCTCCCAAATAGGGTTCCAGTGTGGGTTCGGTTACCATATTTTCTTGTGGAATGTTGTCAAGAGGATGTGCTACGGATGCTTGCCGCACTTCTTGGGAGGCCAGTGGGATCCTCAACGCAAACCTTAGGGAGAAAGGTAATGACCTTTGTGCATATTTGTGTTGAAATTGATCTTAGTAAACCTTTGCCATATACTATAGATATGTGTGCAGGCTCTTATTCTTGGGTTCAATAGTTAGATTATGAGACTTTACCATTTCGTTGTCGTATGTGTCATGAGTATGGTCATTTATAGCGTAAGTGCCCTAAGATATAAACCGGTGGTGCACCAACCTCAACAGTCAGACCCGAGCCATGATAGGGCTAAGAAAGGGAAAGTTGCCATGTCGGTCGAGGTTGAGGGTGTCGACGGTTTTGTCTCAGTTAAGACAAAGAACAGGAACTGAGGACAAAAGAGGCCCTTATAGGAGAGACAGGAGGAGGATACCTTTAACATATTTGAGGTCTTAGATGACCTTAGCCATCCGGAAGTAAATTTGGGGTTAACCCCTTTGGATCAAGGTGCATCAGGAGGGGCTCTGGAAAGTGTAATTGAGGACTCTACCCAGGCCCTGCTAGTGGTTGGAAGCCAACAGATGGAGATGGACCAGCTAGTAGGGGTACAGTTGGGACTTACTCCTGGAATTGAGGTGAATTTGGTTGAGGGGAGGGTTCTCTGATAGCTTTGAAATTGGAACCGACTGGGATTAAAAGTAATAAATCCTCTATTCACCTAGGCCTGCATCGGAAAGATATTAAGAAAAGTGCTTCAGAGAAGAGCTCAAAGGTTGGCAGAAAGAAGGATCTGGATAAGATCAAATTGATGGGGGAGAATTTGGTTGAGTTGGGGTTAGTAAAGACTTTCGATTCACACTTTTCCAATCCTCCAAAATGATTGTGCTTTCATGGAATGTGAGGGGCTTGAACAGTGGCCCTAGACAAAAAGTTGTTCGGGATTTGATTAGGAATCATTCACCTGATGTCTTATTCTTGCAAGAAACTAAACTTTCAGTGGAGAGTATGATGGTTCTGGTGCCAAAGTTGTGGGGGCGAGGCGAGTGTTAGTGTGTTGGGGCAGTTGGTTCCTTTGGAGGGGTGGCCTGTCTTTGGAACCCTTTAAGGTTTCTCCTTGTCTGGTGGGTTGCCTCCAGATCCTCGTTATCCGGGGTTATATCTAGTCTTGAGACTAGGGAATTCATCTTATTTTCTAACATCTATGCTCATAATGATCTTTAGGGTAAGCAAAACTTATGGTCTCATATTTCTTGTATGTGAAGGCTGGCCCCTTTTCATCCTTGGATTATGGCAGGAGACTTCGTTGTCATCCCGGGGTTGCGTGAAAAGAAGGGGGGTGTTATGCGGTTGGAACCTTCTTCTTTCCTTTTTCAGGATAGTATATCCTTGTTGCAACTAGTTGACATTAATCCTGGCAATGGTTTTTTCATTTGGAACAATAGGAGGGTGGGAGAGTATTGGATTGCAGAGAGGTTGGATCATTTTCTGGTTTCTAGTTTTTGGATTGGTGGGGGGTGGTCCACAAGTTCTGAGATTCTAGACTGGAGAGGGTCGGATCACTAGCCCATCAAGCTGGTTTCTTCTTCAGCTCAGGTTGCTCGCTCGCCTTCATTCAAATTCCAACTTCTGTGGCTTCGGGATCCTACTTTGCAGGTTCTTGTTGTGGAGTGGTGGAGGAAAGGGAGGTCAACCTTTGGCACTGCCATGTACTCTTTTGCCAAGCAGCTACAATTTGTTAAATTTCAGCTTAAACAGTGGAACCGACAGGGTTTCGGGAACATTTTTCATGTTAAGAAAACTACTCAAATTGTTCTAAATAGGATCACCAGTGAAATCAGAGAGACTGGTTTGTCTGAGGACTTGCTTAGGGAGGAAGATAGGGCTGTAAAGGTGGTAGAGGAATGGGAGCTTAGGGAAGAAATATACTGGAAGCAGAGAGCTCGTATTGATTGGCTGAAGGAGAGGGATAAGAACACTGCTTTCTTCTTCAACTTAGTGAAAGCAAGGAGACATGGAAATTCCATCCCTGTTCTGGTTAATGATAGAGGTGAGCAATGCTTATCCTTGCATGAGATATCTAGGGAGAAACTACAGTTTTTCTAGTCCCTTTTCAGGGAGGACTCTCAGGGGGAAACGGTGGAGGAGAATCTGGTTCGAGCTTGCATTCCTTCTCTTGTCATGGGGGAGATGAATGAGCAGCTTTTGTGTCCTATTTTGTTGGAAGAACTTGAGAGGATTGTCTTTCACATGAGGAAAGGAAAATCTCTTGGATTAGATGGGTTCCCGGTTGAATTCTTTCAAGAGTTCTGGGATATTATCAAGGTGGATTTATTGGAAGTAGTCCAGGAGTCCCAAAGGAATAAGCAGATGCTTCGGGCATTGAATGCGACTTTCATTGCTCTAATCCCCAAGTGTGATGGGGTCGACCAGTTAGGCCAGTTCCGCCCTATCTCTCTCTGTAATGTGATTTATAAGATCATCTCTAAGCTGATAGCGAATAGATTGAAGAAGTGCCTGGGGAATGTTATCTCTTTGGAGCAGAGTGGGTTTGTGGAAGGGAACCAAATTCTAGATGGTGTGGTCATTGCTACGGAGACCATTCATTCTATGGAAACCTCCAAGGAGAAAGCTATGTTTATCAAGTTGGATATGGCTAAGGCATATGATAGAGTTGAGTGGTCCTTCCTTCAGAAGATCCTAAGGTCTTTTGGTTTTGTTGATGAGTAGATCCAGTGGGTTATGAGTTGTGTTACATCTACTTCTTTCTCTATTCTTATCAATGGAGACCATACTAAGTTGTTTGGTGCTTCTAGGGGTCTCCGCTAGGGGGACCCCCTCTCCCCTTATTTATTCATTCTTCTGGCTGAGGGTCTGGGGAGGCTGATTAAGCATAATGTGGGTTTGGGTATTATTCAGGGTTGGAGATGGGGTAATGACTTGCAACCACAGTCTCATTTGCAGTTTGTGGATGACACTGCCCTTATGGGGCTAGCTCGGATCAGAGAAGCTACTAATTTGCATAAGGTCCTGGATGTTTACCTTATAGCCTCGAGCCAGTTGATCAATAAGGATAAATCTTCTATCCTCTTTTTCAACACTCTTGAAACTATTCAAAGGAGGATTCCTCTTATCTTGAGATTCCAAGTTGGCTCCCTGCCCTTGATTTATTTGGGTATTCCTATTTCTCCTGACAACCCTCCTAGGGAGACGTGGCAAGGTATCTTGGATAAATTTCACACGAAGGTTGAACACTAGACTCATAGATGGTTGTCCTTTGCTGGGAGGGTTCAACTGATTTAGTCGGTGGTTCAGGCTCTTCCGATTTATCGATGTATGCTTCATGTGGCTCCTAAGTGGTTCTTGAAGGGTTTGGATTCTCTGGCTAGGCAATTCTTATGGGCAGGCAATATCTCCTCTTCCAAATGGAGTCTTGTCAATTGGGACTTGGTGTGTAGCCTGAAGCAGTTGGGGGGCTTGGTTTAAGGCAGTCTATTTTTTTGGGGGAAGCTCTGGCAGCTAAATTGTACTGGAGGTGGTGTGTTGAGTAGGATAGAGGCTGGGCTAGGATTTTGGCCAACAAATATATGCAAAGGATCCCGATGGAGGAACTCCCTAGATATCCACTTGAGGGAAAGGGCTCATCGTTCTAGTATACTCTCAAGAGTGGGCTTCTCTCATTAAGGCAGGACTTTTTTGGATTTGCAGAAGGGGGGAAGAGGTCCTTTTCTGGAACGACTCTTGGGATGGATACCCTCCCATCCTTGATCAGTTTCCTATTCCTCACACCTGTTCTTCAGATGCCCCTTCTCTATGCTTATTTGGCACTATTGGTGGGGGATGTGGAAGAATCCTTGTTTCCATGCGGATTCTCTGGTAGAGTTCTGGAGCAGTTTGGGAAGACCTCCTATCTTGTCCTCCTTCCTCCAGACTGTCTGGTATATTGGGCCCATCTTCATTTTGTGGCAGATCTGGCTCGAAAGGAACAGGAGGATATTTCGTGAGGTCAGATTGTTTGTTCAGCAAGTTTGGAATAGGGTCATTGCTATGATCCAGGAGATAGTGGAAGCTAAATGTGAGGTGAATTTTCTATTGGGTAGAGATGAGGTAGATATTGTGAGTAGGTTTGGCCTGCAAGAGTTGTCTCCTACTTCAGCTTGTGTCGGGAGAGGTAGATGGGCTATGAAGAAGGTGCAAAGGGTGGGAAGGTGGATACCCCCTCAAGATGAGTTTATCAAGATTAACATTGATGGCTCATCTAGGGGTAACCCAGGCCCTGCTGGAGTTGGTGGTGTTGGTAGGAACAACATGGGGGAGTTAGTTTTCCTCTTTTCGGTGCATAAAGGGTGGCAGTCTAATAATTTTATGGAGGGATTTGTGATTCTCTATGCTCTAGAGCGGGCTTGGGAGTTGGGACGAAGGAAGGTGATTTGTAAATCAGATTCACAAATTGTTGTTAACTTGTTGACTGAGCATAAGGTAAGTGGGATTCAGTGGTAGTTGGCAGGGATTGTCCAGTAGATTCTCCAAATTATCTCTTTAATGGAACGAGTGTCTTTCATCCACATCCCTCAAGAATGGAATAGAGCAACTGATTGTTTGGCCAAGTGGGCCTCGGAACATGGTAGTGATTGGAAAGTTGAAGGTTGGGAGCATCTCTCTGGGGATTACTGTCAGAACTTGTAGAAGATTTTTACTGAGGACATGGATGGTTTTGAAGCCGGATGATCTGGGGCTGGGTTGGTGGTTCTTTTCTGGGGCCTTGGGGCTCTATTTCTCTTTGTAATTCTTGTGTCTAATTTTTAATAAAAAATTTACCCCTTTATTAAAAAAAAAAATAGAATTTTTCGCCTCTTTATAATCTTCCTACTTGCTCCAAAATGCCATTTTATTTGAGAAAAAAAAATGATTTTTTGCAAAAATAACTCTTATTATTTTCGCACTTGATTGTTTTGGATTTTTTAATGGGAAAAAAAACTTTTTTTTAAATGTGGTTCAAGCGACGGGTCACGTCGGCCCTCATAGTTCCAGCCGGAAAGGGTTCCGACCGGAACTATTCAATTCCAGTCCGAACCCTTTCGGCCGGAACACATTTCCGGTCAAAACAGTCTATGTGGAATGCCAAGTGGCAGCCACATCAACAAAAATGATGATTTTCTCAAACTTATCACTTCTACAACAAAATTCAATAGGTAAATTAAACTTATTAAAATAAAAAAAAAAAACCCTTTCGTAGAGATCGAAGTCATGATTCTACTCATATAATTTTTTTAATGTTTTGATTACATTTAATATATAAAAATTAAAAATACAACTAGGTATTCTTTTATTCGATAACAGGCTGCTTTGAAAATATATATATATTGAATCACTTCAAAAAAAATTGAAAAAAATATGGTTCACTAGAAAAGAGAGTCATCTCCAAAAGGATATTTTTAGTTTTTTTATTATCATAAATTGAATAGACAAATTGTGGTGGGAGACAAAAACTATCAAATTCTGGTGTATTCGACTTCCAAATGCTATAACAAAGAAAATATACATCAAACATTTTTTTTAAAAAAAATCATGCACTATATAAATATGTGATCTATAACGGATATCAAAATCGGAAAAAAAAAAAAAAAAGTTGATTTACATTTTATTTTGAGGTGGGAACTAAACCCCCTGTTTTTCAGCGTTTTGCAGCAATAAAAAATGGACTTTAAAACTAAATAAAACATATAAATTATTGACAAAATAATTTCAAAAAATAGTAGACTTAAACTTCAACAAATTTTACACATTTAATCAGTTTACATCATCTTCAAATTCCAAATGCAAATGACACTTTTATGGCGACGAAATTGAACAGTTATTCGTGTTAACCTTTTCCTTTGTAAAAGTGTGACACAGGTTTGTACTTTTACCCTGTGAGTTTGACTCTCATCAAGGTTTTTTCCATCTCAGGTTTTCCATGTAAAGTTCTTGGTGTTCTTGTGTGGATGCATTCGTTGTTTTAGTTATTTACTTTCATGAACATGTGATGAATGGATGTTATGGTTTAAGAGATTTAATTTGATAATGTTTTTAGCATATCCTAATTCACCCCTGTCTTGACATGTAATAGTGTTCAACGAGGTATTGTAGAACCCTTCTAAGTTGAATAGGACCTAAAATTCAATTGGTTGTCGATTAAAAAATTATACATGAGATGGAAAAATAAATTTCATATATTAGACAAAATCTCAATAGAGACAATAGAGACAACTAGATTATCATAGAGTAGATAGGACATTTTCCTTAGGATATAAAGTATTTTAAGAGTTAGATCTCATATAGATGTAAAGTAAATTGTATAGGTATAAAGTTATCCCAAAGTTTCATTAACCCATTCAAAATGTTGGATTGAGTTGATTTAATAGCTTATTTAATTTCATTACCACCTAGCATGTTAAAGATTTATAATGTGTTTCATGTTTCATTATTAAGAAAAAAAATGTGTCAAAATATTCACATCTCTATAAATGGATGAAGGAATATTCTAAGTAGGTCTTGTACAAATAATGAACCACATAAGGGTTCAAAAGGTTCAATATAATCCCCGTTCATTGAGAGGATCAAAATGACATGCAATATCTAAATCCAAAGCTATTTTGATAAAACTTCAAAACAATGCTTCCTAGAGGGGGAAAGTATAATAACACTCTATAAAACACTCATTAGTTAGGATGACCATGGAGGAGCATGTACTAGGAAACCTTGAATTTTGATTAAGCCTTGTGATATTTATCTAATCATCTACTATGTAACAAATGCATACAAGTCTTGTGTTTATTCTAAAGGTGGAATTAAGGATTTTGTAACGACCCCCCATGTCAAGTTTTGCCTACCAATTCATACAAACATTACAAGTTTAGTATTTAAATGGAATATTTTAGGTTTGATTTGAATAATGTGGACATTTGTTTTATGGTTAAATTTTAATTATGATTATGATGCTTATGTGGATCGGTCTCATGTTGAGAATATTTTATATTTGAAATATATATATATATAATGTAATTTAGTTGATATTCAGTATCAACAGGTAGAATGAACAATGGCTTGTGCAAGGATGAAGTATGTTGCTTTTATAAATAGGGAATGAAGCAAATGTAATTACCTTGTGTCTTAGGTGTTGATTTTCCCAGGTTTAATTGGATGTATTTTAATGTATATATCTGATTCATTCTGATACTTTTCATTCTTGGAATTCTATGTGTTCTCAAATTGAATAACATTATACTATATATATTCCTTTGGAGAGGCATGTCCTTGAATGGACATGTCTCTCCTTTAATTATAATAATTTAATCAATATTATAATGTTTCATCAATCAATTATTAATTTAGAATAATATAATAGATTAATATTGAATATTAAATTTTATATGATTAATAATAATATAATAATATAACATAATAATATATTATTATTAATCAACATATATTATATGTATTCTAAATGATCATCCGACTTAAGCTACAAACATTAACACTCCCTCTTAGCTAGGGAGGATGATCAGACAAAATGTGTAGTGATCTCCCATGTCAACACTTATGGCCCTCACCATAAATACACAAAACACTCCCTCTTAGCTAGGGAAGATAAAATCAATGCAAATGCATTAAGTCTAGATTAATTATGGAATAGAAAAAATATTATCTCACTAGAAAAAATATTATCTCACTATGATATAGGAAGTATGGTATAAACAAGAATATCAAGGCACATGATATTCACCCTAACTCAAAAATATCATCTCATGATATTGGGAGTATTGGCATCAACCATATGATGCTCATCACAAGGGACCATAGTCTCAAGGTGTGAATTTGCCTTCGTCGGTGATTCTATTCACAAGCTCTTGCGTGGATTGCCTCTATCGGCAATTCCATCCTTAAGCTCTTGTGTGGATTGCCTCAGTTGGCGATTCTATCCATGAGCTCTCACGTGGATTGCCTCAATTGGTGATTCTATCCACAAGCTCTTACATGGATTGCCTCAGTCGGCGATTCTATCCATGAGCTCTCACGTGGATTGCCTTAGTCAGTGATTCTATCCACAAGCTCTTATGTGGATTGCCTCAATCGGCGATTCTATCCATGATCTCTCATGTGGATTGCCTTAGTCGGCGATTCTATCCACAAGCTCTTACATGGATTGCCTCAATCGTTTGTAGACTAACACACCAATAACTATCGGTGGCTAACATAACACTACCCAATATGCAACCCGATCTAATGCAATCCGATAATATATATTAATCAGAGTCATCATTATGTTAGATCGATATTCATCTAGATACAAGATTCATTAGATAGATGAACATGAGAAAGATACATAGTATGATTTAATCAATAGTTTGGTCATATGCAAATATAGAATGACTATCAAGGATGATTCAATTGCTTGATGGTTTTATCATAGTTATCGATATGATAAATGATTGAATGAGAGACTTCATTTATCTCTCATTCAATCATTTATCTTACCAAAGCTATTATGCATTAACACTCCCTCTTAGCTAGGTAAGATGAATGTAGACAATATATTCAAGCATCATAATTTAATAGATAGTGATCATTTTAGTCATTCATGAGAATCATACCATCTAATCATTTGGTATGTTGTATCACCTAAACACGTGATCCTGAATTTCATCACATCAATCTTGCGATTGATAGGATATCACCTAAGCATGTGATATCAGTATTGCCTACATGCAATACTTAAGGATAATCATATGAGAAAGCTTAATTTCTCACCTTATCCTAGTTTTGATAAGTGCACTAACATTTTATACAAATTTTATATCACCTAAATACATGATATGAAGTGTCACCTAGGCACATGATACAAATGTACATCACGTTGATCTTGTGATGACAGGATATTACCTAAGCATGTGATATCAGTATTGCCTAAACACACAATACTTAAGGATAATCATATGAGAAAGATGTAAATTCTCATCTTATCCAAGTTGTGGTATGTGCATTAACATTTCATATGAATATTTTACCACAACACAATCATGGCTTCATCCATGATTCACCAGAGATCCACCATGATAACTGGTTTGGACATTGTAAGATCGTCACCTTATAATGTCTCCATACAAGTGTTCATTATCTTGAGAGATTGTCACCTCTTAGATATGAACCTGGGGGATAAAATCCAAAAATATCCTGTCATGACAAAGAAGTTTACACATTAAAAATGAAAATATAAATTGCAAAGCAAATTACCTTTCTATCATACCTAAACCTTTTCTGAAGTGATCAACCTTCACTCTGAAAGAGGTTTTTGGTCAGAATATCTATAGTTTGATCTCCAAGGGAAAACCCCCCTACTCGAGGGAGAAGCACCCAACATAAAATGTCTTCTTTATATATCAAATATGTCTAGCAATAATGCAAGATACGGGCCCAAAATATGTTGCTTCACTCCTTGAAGAAAATTTCACAAGAGCAAATCTAATTGGCCTTCTTCAGAGGATCGATCTGCTCTAACTAATATATAAACTACTCTTCACATAAATTGAATGGATCAAAGAATGAGTTTGCATCTTCTATATATATGAGGGAGGCACCCTTTCACAAGGGGTCGGTCCTCAATGACATTGTTTGTCTCTTCACAAGGGTGACCACTACAACATCAACACTCCCTCTTAGCTAGGGAGGAATCCTTGTTAATAATATAGTCATGAAATGACATCCACCATGGCTACTCCTAGAGAGTGGAACACGATTCATCACGGTACTCAACATGATGATATCCATCATGGCTACTCCCATGTATGAGAATGCATATGAAGTATGAACACAAGTGCCCATCACAGAGTTGCTCAACGTGATGTTTTCATCTCATCATGACGTTCACCATGACTACTCCCAAAGGTTGGAACAAGGGCCTTCACCTCAAACTTCTCCCTCACAGAGAAGAGTGTATTAACAAGGGCTTTCTCCTCAAACTTATCTCTCACAAAGAAGAATGCATTAAGCATATTTTCATGATGGTGTGGCTCCCTCTGATATCAACCTTCTGACCTCCTTGTCTAAGGTTGCTTCTGATGAAATGTTAGACTCCCTCTGAATATGATATCAACCATCTGACCTCCTTGTCTAAGGTTACTTTTGATGAAATATTAGACTCTCTCTGAATCTGATATCAACCATCTGACCTCCTTGTCTAAGGTTACATCTAATGAAATATTAGACTTCCTCTAAATCTGATATCAACCATCTGACCTCCTTGTCTAAGGTTGCTTCTGATGAATACTAAGAGGGGGGGTCAATTAGTATGCCAAAAATTACTGCACTAAAACACTTACATAGTCTAAAGATAAACCGGTAAAACAGTCTAACAGACAGACCGGTTACCACACATGCAAACCAAAATGCGAATAAAGCATTCACCCACAAAAGCAATACAACCATAACACAAGATATTTGATGTGGAAACCCAATTGGGAAAAAACCACGATGAGATGGAACTCACAAGTCACTATCTGCAGAATAGAAACCAGACTAGTTAAGGTTAGACCGGTTAAGGTCTTACAATGTTCTTCACCAGAATAGATCCTGTTAGGAATCTCAATCTCTATTAGGAGATAAGTCCGATTAAAGACTACCTTGTTAGAGGATTTTAGATTCACAGAAGTGAACCACCTTGTTAGAGAATTTTACAAAGGCTTTGAGGCCTACCCAATTAAGGGCTATAGACTTGTCAAAGATGTGAGTAATCAACAAATGTTTGATCTATCTAATAGCACAAACTGCTTGGTTAGATCCAGTATTGCTCACAGTTAATGCATTCCAGCATTACTTCATTCTTCTCTATCTCTCTCTTAGTTACAACTTGATCTTCTCGGATAAGATCATTCTTCCAACAACTCAACAACCACCTTAAACCCTAGCACGACATTAACCATTTCAGCAACAACTTAAAACCCTAGACATGATGTCCTTTTAAAGGAATCTGATTTCATGTCGGTCCAATAGGATTACATTACAATTTCCTAGGTTCAATGAATCTAGACATACTCAGTAACACGACACAAAAAGCACCGTCAATGTGTCGGCACCGTCAAGCAATCGGTGGATTGGTAACTCATCACAAAATGCTGGTTGGTAACTCATCACAGAGTATTACCGGTTCATACAAAATACCAGTTGTCGGTTTGACAAAAATGAAGACTAGTAAGAATGTGTGGTGCCGCTTTTCTCCTCGTACCGCTTGAGATTTACGAACCACTTGGGGTCGACATGCCACTTCAGACCGGGAAACACATTCTGCAAAATCACCAATAGTCTAAAGACTAGAATACAACATATCGGTTGGAACAAATACCGGTTGAGACCTAGCTCATACATATAAAGGGGATCTCAATACAAGTGTGTGTCCATCAATGACAATCACAACATAAACAACAAAAATGCCAACAATCTCCCCCTTTGGCATTGATGGCAACACTTAGGAAAATAAAATTTTGACATCTTAAGTGTTTTACAATCAAAACATGCCATTAACAAAATTGCTCCCCCTAAGCATATACACTATCCCTTAATCAATACAATGTATAGCAAGTTTGCATACAGAGCATAAACATTGAGATATCAGAGCATATAGCATATATCAAAACATATATCAAAATTTCAAAACCAGATACTTCTCCCGCTGTGTCAGAAGATCAAAATTTTAAAACCAAAACCAGATACTTCTCCCCCTTTGCCAACAATGACAAAGTGTCGTTGAATAACCCTGTTTACATTTGATATATATAAAAAGTTTATGACAACAATGAATAATACTTGTCAAAAACCGATTTGCAGTCCTGCAAAAATTGTTTCATGGATAGAGACCAGGACTCAAGTAGGGAGGTTTCCACTTCTTTCTTTGTTTGCATCTAGGATACCTGTTCCTCCATGGCATCAATTGTGCTCAGTTCCTATGTGACTGTCAGGGCATCTAGGTTCAGATAGCACTTTTGAAGAATTTGCAATCGTGGAAGTAAAACCAGTTGAAGCTCCTGCAAATCCCTAGACCGTGTATTGATCTCTTGCTCCATCTTGGCTGACTGAATCTGGAATCGGTGAACGGTTTGCCAATATGTTGCAAAGGAATCATAAGGTGTCTTAAATGTGCCCAAGTAGGATTGTAAGTCCATTTGAAGCTTTTGCTTCTTGGCTAGCACATCATCACAGAATAGATGAGGTTGACAGATTTTTCTTAGTAGCAAGTTTCCCTCATCCAAGGCATTCCTTATGTCCTTTTGGTCCTTCAACAGTTTAGTCCTAAGCTCATTCATCTTTTTCACCAGAGCAACGTTAAGAGCCTTTTGGTGCTCTTTCTTGACATTGGCCTCAGCTGCTTCTTCCAGGCTCTGCACCTAATCATCCACTACAGTACATAGTAGTTTGAGTTGTGCTAGTGATGATTTAGTGTCAGGAAGATTAGTACCGGGGATTAAACCGGTAAGGGTGTCTACAGCCGCCCGAATTATGTCCTATTCCTTTTTCCTATGAATGATTTCAAGGTGCTCTTGGGCAACCTTGATGCTCTGCATAAGCTCCGACTCACTTGCAGACTGGAGATCAATAGGACTCGAGATATCAGCCAGTTTGGCTTGGCTCCCGATTGCCTTAGGGGTCTCCATCTGTGTGCTCTTCATTGCTTCAGCTGCCTTGTCTACTTCTTCCTTCTTCTTTTTCTCAGCTTCCTACTTCTATTCTTGTGCCTTGTCTTCCTCGGCTCTCTTTTTCCTCTCTATTTCCTTCCTCTTCTCTTCTTCTTTCTCTTCCTCTTCCTTCTTCTTCTTCTCTGCTTCTTCCTTCTTCTTTGCTTCCTCTTCCTTCTTCTTCTGTTCTTCCTCTTCCTTCTTTCTCTTTTCTTCCTCTTCCTTCTTCTTCTTCTCTTCCTCTTCCTTCTTCTTCCTCTCTTCCTCTTCCTTCTTTCTCTTTTCTTCATCTTCCTTCTTCTTCTTCTCTTCCTCTTCCTTCTTCTTCTTTTCTTCCTTATCCTCTTCTTCTTTCTTCTTCCTATCATCTTCTTGCTTCTTCTTTTCTTCATCTTTTCGTTTCTCCTCTTCCTCTTTTCTCTTCTCTTCCTCTTTCTTCTTTTTCTCATCTTCACCCCTCTTCTTCTTCTCTGTTTGTTCCTTAGCCGCTCCCTGTGTGTCCTTAGCCTGCTCACCACCCTGTTCGGCTTGTTGCCTCCGTTCTATTTCCCCAGAAGGTATGTCCTTAGTGACATATTTTGTATCCAATGCATCAATATCAATAGTGTCGATTGGTTCTTCAACCAGGTTACCTTCATCAAAAACTTCATCCGGTTTGGAAATAACCGGTTCTTTTTCCGCTTGGAGGTTGGCCATTCATGCTTTATGAGCTAGAACGGCATGATTCATATGTTGATGAGTGTCTTTTTCCACATCATCAATTCTTCCCTCCAACAGCCAGTGTCTTCTTCTCCTTGTGAAGAAGAGACCTTTATTTTGATCCAACACATCAAACAGTTCTGAATTTGAGAGGTCGAGAAAGTACCATGAAAAGACTTTCTCCCTAGTCTCTTGTTCTTTTTCAATGGAAATGCACCATTTATTAGCTAATGCTTTAAATAAAGAATCCGGTGTCTAAGATTTAATCTCTGATGGCGACTGGTCATTCTTGCACAAATAAATAATGATTTCCTATAATATTTCTTCCTTCTCCTCATCACTAAAACCATCATAATAATCTACTAAATCATGAAGTAATTTTCTCCTAATATTCTTAACTGTCCTTTGAAAATCTGTCAAAGGTTTGTATGAGGAGATGTCAATATTTACCGGTGCGGATGCTGTCGGTTCATTCTTCTTCATCTTCTTTGTTTGTCTGGCCTTCTTTGGCTTTTCATTAGACTCAGTTTCTTCAGAGTCTGGTTCATTTGTCTTAGTCTTCCTTTTTCTTTCGAAGACCTTTACTAGTCTTACCTCCGGTTGCTTCTTTGTTGGTGACCGCTTGGTCACTCTTGGAGTTGCAGTGGTAGCTGGTGCCGATGTTGCAGGAACTGCTTTGGCTTTCTTTGTTGCCGGTTCTTTTCCTTTCTTAACAGATGGTTCTTCAGCTGGTGCAATCCTCTCCAAGTAGGTTCTGGTCCTTTTAGCCTTTGGATCAAGAGGCGAGGCAATAAGGGTTGAGGCATACCCTTCCAACATATCATACATAACTTCATAGCCCATTGGCTCCACTTCCTCCATTCTAGGCTCAACAGCCTCCATTAAACATTTGTCCACCACAATGGTGAAACAGATGTCGTCTTCGTATTTCTTTACTATATTACCTGAGATTCTTGCCCTTTGACTCATCTTTCTTCTGAACTCATCAAAATATTTTTTTAGTACTTCAAGGTAATTGGTTCTAATGGCTTGTATGCTTTCCTTAATCTGCTTGGTTACCGGTTGGTCAAGAGACCACTAGACATTTCCTACTCTAGGAAAGTAGCCTTGGAAATAGAAGAACAACCCTATCAGCAGTTGTCCAAACTTAAACCTCAATGCATTGTCCTGTTTGATTGCCTTTAGATTCAACAGGAGTTGCCTCTGCATACCGGTGCATAGGTCAAATGATGCATCTGGTAAGCGACATTTATCATTGCAGCAGATACAGAATTAATCCTGTTGGCTGAAAACGTTCTGTAGCCTATCACCATGCAAACGTATTTCACCAGATCATCCTTGATAGGATTAACTGTCATACCCCGTGAGTCACTTGTTGAACCGGGGAGCTTGGCCATTTCGGTTTTGCTTACTGTTCTTAGGGCAGGTACTTCCCCTGTGTTGAAAAAACTGGTGACTACATGAATTACCTGAGGCGTAATATCATGCGTCCTCTCGAGGTACATCTTGTCACCGTGGACTCTTCTCAAAATGATCCTGATGTGATCCTCCGTAAAATCTTCTAGAAAATATATTGCATTATGGAGTTTCTTCTTCTCTAAGATACTAAACTCTGGTTTGATCTTTTTGTCTTTGCCACAAAATAGACCTAACTGGGTGTGAATAGCTAAAGACCCTAGGTCTTCTATTTTGCAATCAATATAATCAAAAATTCCTTCTTCAACTATGACTCCAACTGGAACTTGTGATAAGGCATTATATTTGGACTTCCTCTGAATAAAACTTTCTGACTCAATGGATGTACTAGAACTGGTATGAGATGCGGAAGCCATTGTTGAGTAATTTCAAGAACACAAAAAATACCTTTACAACGCAAATATAGGGCTTCCTGATTCTTCTTCACTTCACTCTTCGTCGGTTGCCAAATCACCGCTTTGAGTTCTCCACTACCGCTTGCAAACTGGATTTGAATCTCCTTCAAGGTTTATCAATTTCTTGAAATCTTAGCTCAAATAGCCTTTTCTTCACTCTGCACTTGAAAACTTTTCTTTGCTTGAAAACAGATAGTGAGAAATGATTTGAAATAGGCTTTTATACATGTCTCTCACCTACCGCCATTAATGCTCCACTATTAGGGCGTAAACCTTAATTTTCCTTTGTTACCATTTCCAGTCTTCTGCCAGGCAACAGGTATCGTGTACCGGTTAAGGTCTTTTATTGGTGTAACCAGGGGTTCACAATTATTTTGCCATTTTTCTCCCCCTATGCTTCTTTGGAGCTTAGTTTGCCGGTTCCGATATTTCCACACTAGGCGCAGAAACCGGTTCCTCTTCCAACATTGTTGGTTTCTTCCTCCAGGTTTTGTTCATGTTCACTTGAACTTTTTCAACATCAACTTCTCCTTTCTGAGTGATCGGTATATCATCATATATACTCTTTCTGCTTCTGCAGAATCTTGCAATGTGACCCAGTTTGTTGCAGTGATAGCAAACCAATCCAAGTGCTCTCCAAGGTCCATTGTTCATATTTCCATTCTTCCTTCTGCATGTAGCTGCAGTGTGTCCATGTTCATGACAAATCCAACAATTTCCTCTCCATCCAATTGCCGGTTGATAACCGTTGTTGCTTGACTGATAATTGTAAGTATTGAACCGGTTGGGGTTCCGGTTTACAAAAGATTCTGGACCAGCTCCTTGGGTCCTCTGAGGATATCTTCCGGTATTGTTCATGACAGACCTGCATTCAGATGCTCTATGCCCAAACTTGTTGCATGCATAACAATGACCATTGAACTTATTGGATCTAGGTACATTGTTGATAAAATATGGAAAATTATTGTAGGCTTTGCTCCTACATACATTGGCAGTGTGTCCTTCTTTAAGATAGTTAAAGCAAGCAGGTTTGAATTTTTGCTTACCTTTTCCTTTGAGTGCCAGTTGCTTCTTTGATGCTTCAACATTTGTTCCTGAGGATTCTCCTTCCTCATGTCCAGAGAAACCAAGACCATTGGTATTCTTCATCAGTCTATATGTTCAGTTCACCTTGCATGTCTTCCTTTTCCATTCTGCTCTCATGAAGGCGAGCAGCCAGTGCACTAATCTCTTGTTTCAATTTGGAGATCTCATGATCTCTATCCTTTACCAGATCTTCAGCTTTTCTCCGGTTCTCAAGCTCTTGACTAAACTGAATAGTCAGTCCTTCCAACGCCTTTCTCAGATTGGAGTTTGAATCATTCAGCTTGTTCACTTCTGCAATCATGGCTTCATTGTTAGCTTCATCTTCAGAACTACTTTCAGATAGCTCCATCAGCCTCTCTGCATGTTCTCTCCTTTTTTCTTGAGATGCCTTGTATTTGACCATAAGATCATCATAGGCTTGCTCAGACTGAGTGAGCCGTTGAGTAAGTTCCCTCATGGTGTATTCCCTCATATCTCTTTCCAAGTGGTTAAACTTATAGAAAGGTAGGCTCTGATACCAATTGATGAATACTAAGAGGGGGGGGGTGAATTAGTATGCCAAAAATCACTGCACTAAAAAACTTACACAGTCTAAAGATAAACCGGTAAAACAGTCTAACAGACAGACCAGTTACCACACATGCAAACCAAAATGTGAATAAAGTATTCACCCACAAAAGCAATACAACCATAACACAAGATATTTGACATGGAAACCCAACTGGGAAAAAACCACGGTGAGATGGAACTCACAAGTCACCATCTGCAGAATAGAAACCAGACCGGTTAAGGTCTTACAATGTTCTTCACCAGAACAGATCCTGTTAGGAATCTCAATCTCTGTTAGGAGATAAGTCCGATTAAAGAATACCTTGTTAGAGGATTTTAGATTCACAGAAGTGAACCACTTTGTTAGAGGATTTTACAAAGGCTTTGAGGCCTACTCGGTTAAGGGCTAGAGACTTGTCAAAGATGTGAGTAATCAACAAGTGTTTGATCTATCTAATAGCACAAACTACTTGGTTAGATCCATTATTGCTCACAGTTAATGCATTCCAGCATTACTTCAGTCTTCTCTATCTCTCTCTTAGTTACAACTTGATCTTCTCAGATAAGATCATTCTTCCAACAACTCAACAACCACCTTAAACCCTAGCATGACATTAACCCTTTCAGCAACAACTTAAAACCCTAGACATGATGTCCTTTTAAAGGAATTTGATTTCATGTCAGTCCAATAGGATTACATTACAATTTCCTAGGCTCAATGAATCTAGACATACTTAGTAACACGACACAAAAAGCATCATCAATGTGTCGGCACCATCAAACAATCAGTGGATTCGTAACTCATCACAAAATGCCGGTTGGTAACTCATCACAGAGTATTACCGGTTGTCGGTTTGACAAAAATGAAGACTGGTAAGAATGTGTTGCGCCGCTTTGCTCCCTCATACCGCTTGAGATCTATGAACCGCTTGGGGTCGACATGTTGCTTCAGACCAGGAAACACATTCTGCAAAATCACCAATAGTCTAAAGACTAGAATACAACATACCGGTTGATCCCTAGCTCATACATATAAAGGGGATCTCAATACAAGTGTGTGTCCATCAATGAGAATCACAACATAAACAACAAAAATGCCAACAACTTCTGATAAAATATTAGACTCCCTCTAAATCTGATATCAACCATCTGACCTCCTTGTCTAAGGTTACTTCTGATGAAATATTAGACTCCCTCTGAATCTGATATCAACCATCTGACCTCCTTGTCTAAGGTTACTTCTGATGAAATGTTAGACTCCCTCTGAATCTGATATCAACCATCTGACCTCCTTGTCTAAGATTGCTTCTGATGAAATGTTAGACTCCCTCTGAATCTGATATCAACCAGCTAACCTCCTTGTATAAGGTTACTTCTGATGAAATATTAGACTCCCTCTGAATCTGATATCAACCATCTGACCTCCTTGTTTAAGGTTGCTTCTGATGAAATGTTAGACTCCCTCTGAATCTGGTCTCAATCATCAATTTGTTTATAAGCATCAATTTATTTATCCCTTTAATTCAATTTTATTGTTCTTTCATCCTGAAGGTATGTCAGAGAGAGATTACAAATAGCTCATAAACTAAATTATCTCGAACAGAAATACCAATGATAGAAGCATACAAGATTTTACTAGCCAATATTATAGCATAAATTACAAACTCAATAATTCATGTGCCTTAATAAAACATGAAATACTTATCTTAAGTTTAAAACATTTCCTTTCATAAGGTGAGCCCATATAAGAAATATCACACATGAATCATCTCTCATCATAATTCCCTTTGAATGATGTAGAACATTTTCATAATTTTGATCAACACTTTCATTATGATCTGCCACACATAGTCATTAATAACTTTTGCAATTTACCAATTTTATCCAATCTCTTCAGTGAGATGTTATAAAATCTAATTACAAACATTTCCTCCAAGTTATAGCCAGATCCAACGGTTAAAACAAAAGTTATGACATTTTTCCCAAAACTGTTAACCCTAGGTAGGGTTTCAAGTGACCTGCACCAAAGTCGTCATATCTTGCACAAAACTGAATCAAATTTGATGAGATAAACATATTTTAAAACTAGAAACATAGATATTTCCATCCATATATTAGTCCTCATTTTTAGGCCAACCAAGGGCCGTGCAATGGCATATTTCAGACTGAAAATTCTAAAAAAACTGAATTCTCCAACCTCCAAATTAAACTTCACAGGCCTGAGCTCTGATACCATGTTGATTTTCCCAGGTTTTATTGGATGTATTTTAATATATATATCTGATTCAATCTGATACTTTCATTCTTGGAATTCTATGTGTTCTCAAATTGAATAACATTATACTATATATATTCCTTTGGAGAGGCATGTCCTTGAACGGACATGTCTCTCCTTTAATTATAATAATTTAATCAATATTATAATGTTTCATCAATCAATTATTAATTTAGAATAATATAATAGATTAATATTGAATATTAAATTTTATATGATTAATAATAATATAATAATATAACATAATAATATATTATTATTAATCAACATATATTATATGTATTCCAAATGATCATTCGACTCAAGCTACAAACATTAACAATAGGATGATTATAAGTACATGATACCTCAATTACAAAGCTAATATGTTATACTAATGGTTTTGATGGAGTGTGATTTGATCTTAGATTTGAAAGAAGCAAGCGACAAAAAATTAAACTCATAACCAAGAGGTAAGTACTTCAATTACATGATATGGACATAGTTAACATTTATTTCACTCTTTCTATTATAATTCTAGTTGTTTCTATATGTGCATCATATGGTATATAAATTATCTTAATGTCAGTAAAGATAAGAAATTTACGTGAAAAAATTTTAAATCAAATACTTGATGCTACTTCCAATGTTCAAATGGATTCCATGAATGAGGATGTATAATTCTAAAAGTTTTTTTTTCTGTTTATCCTTATTTTGATTACATTGCATGAGAGATTATTTAATTATTCTTCTAGAGTCTTATATAACCTAAGGTGGAAGTGAAAAATGCAACATGGGCTAATTTCTATACAATAGTAATCTGAAATGAACAAATAATTTTTGAATGGATAGAGTATAGTGATTTATCTATGATAAACAAAGTAGATGGAATAGTATTTTTGTTACATGATGATTATGAGTCTATTTTGATTTGCAATGGTATGATCTTAGACCCAGAAGAGTCAAGTGGTAGGAAATACACTTTATGATAATGAGGTAATACGACATGCACACTTTAACATTGATGAAATCTCCCATGTATGGTTCAATGCAATTCTTTAAAAGCTTTGAAAAGTGACTAAGATCAATTCACTAGATTATAATTCTAGGAACCGATTTGTATGTACATCTTAAAAATATAGGTATTTCAAGTGTTATTGTTGTATCATAATTTAGGAATTCATGAACCCAACTACGAAGTTATTCACCTTTCGTTGAATTCCAAGGTTGTAGTAAGTAAATTTTCAAAACGTTTACTTGTGTGTGTGTGTTGGGTAGAGTAGTGTGTAATAATAGAAGTTACACAAAGAATTGGAATTATGATTATACATGGAATTGTCATCCATGTTACTTGCTTTAATTATAGCCAATTGTAAAACTGATAATAATAGCATTTTAGAGATGTTCGAATATTTTTAGAAAATTTCCACACTAATGCTATTCGGCAGTTACAATACTTAATGTTGGAAGTTACACAAAAGATTCAGGGCATGCAAATGGGAGAGGACCCTATGAAAGAAGACGCATGAGGGGGGAGCAGTTGAGCAGATATTAGCGCCTCTTTTGATTGTTGGGTGGGGGCTATTCTTGTCTTTTCTGGAACAAATTTCTCATCTTTCAAGTTGACCCATAGTGGGAGATCTGTAAGCATGCTTATTTTGTGCTCCTTGCAAAATGTTTGTTCCTTCCTGCAATAATCGATTGATTCTAGTTATATCCATTAGTATTTTGTTATTGCTGATAGAATCAGTTGTTCTTCTATTGGTATGTCTTCTTGCTTGAATCTTGTTCTATCTAACTGCTAGACTGGTGCTTGCGATGTGATTTCTAAACTAAGGAATTTGTATGTTCTTCTATTGCTATTGTCATGTCTCAGTTTTGGTATTTTAGAGCCTGCACTTAGTGTTTGGTTTTCATGCAGGTTGTCATTATTCAACCTGCATGTTTATTCTCTGAGGATTAAGGTCTACCTTATTGATGCATATGATACTGGTCAAGCACTCCATTAGGCAATACTTGTTGTTTTGTCAAATTGACCTTAGAAACCTTCAAGGTTCTCAAGTCTTCCCCTTTCACCAATGGACTCAAATTGTGTTACCAACTCAAACAACCCAATCCAATACCACCTAGGCTCTTCACATGCCCCAACCAACTTGCCTCAATAGTAAACACATACCCATTTTCTTGGTATACACAAAACCTTCTTACCCGGGTGCAACCTAGGCCTTCTCCTAGTAGCCCTGCCTAACCAGTTTTTCCCACTTAGTTCAACTTTTCCTCAAAACACTTACAAAAAAAATTGGACTTTAATATACCTTTTGGAATTTTAATAACATATGTGAAACTCAGCTATGGTTCCTTTGGAAGAAATACCCTGACCAATACCCTATTGCACATAGATTAGGCCCAATTAGCCCTTTTTTCAAAGAAAGTACCAACAAATGGTATGACCACAACACCAAACCAAAAAAAATTATTTACAAATGTTCCAAAACAATAGATTTTCCAACTTTGAAGGCAAGACACACTCATTTGACAGTTTAGATATCAAACCCTCCTTTTTAGGCCTCCTAACGTAGGGCTCACTCAAAACCGCTCCTCCATTCACTTACAGACTCAACCAAGGGTCATTTAACCTTGTATTAAACCCCCACAAACATTTTCCAGCATAAAAACACCACCTTGTTAAGTTACTTCCTCTGCTGCTATACTCATGCATCCATTTTCATGCCTTTTTCCTCACAAACAGTCATTTTTCTTGGTGATCAGCTATTCAATCTCTTTTCCCTATATTCTTGTCATTGGGTTAGTTAAAAATAAATTGATATGGTCTCATTCCTCAAGGAACAGTAAATACGTAAAGAGGAATGGGCCCTAACTTCTAATTTTGACTCCAAACTAACTCAAAATGTGCACCTACAGTAGGGTTCTTTGGGACAATCAAAATAAATGATAAAAAATAGATGTAAAAATTTCAAAATGGAATCAAATTCTCATCAATTCCCAAAGGAATCACCTGCAATCCATTGCCAATCAAAAATGAAAGAAAACGATCCAAATCAAGCAAGTAGTTTCCAGATTTTGTATTCAATAGAGTAGTTCGTACAATGCAAATTGTGTTTCCTTTCCAAATTTCAACCTTGCCTCTCTAGGTCGTGTAACATGAGGTATAAATCAATACAAACCTTCCTAAACCAACCATAACTATCTTTCTCCTTAACAAACACCTAAACCTCTTGTTTGGCTAACTAATCGTTGGGTTTCAAATTTGAATTTGACAATACTAGACATAATACTCTTAAACCCAATTTATCAACATCAAAGGCTTTATTTGAGCCTTATTACATCAAAATGACTCAACACAACCTAATTAAACTCATTAGGCATCCTTTGTGCCATTTTAACATATTTAAACTTAATGATCCCTATTAGGTCCATTTGCACTCATAACTCGTTTCATTCTTCCTATTACATTCAAATGCCTTAATAGGCTTATTACATCATTTCTAGGTCCTTTAGACCCTTCACTCCATGTTTAATACCAAAATGGCTTTATGTGCCTCCATGTCACAGGAAGTGCTCCTGCACCATACTCCCCCCGTATGAAAAATATCTTGTCCCAAGAGAATAGGGGTCTTGTCTGTACTCCATGCATCCTTCTAGAAGGCCACCTGCACCTTTGGCCTCTTGCAAACTTCTGTAGCAATAACAACTCATGAAATGAGTTGGTCTTCCAACTATTACCTGCAGCAAACTCATGATCAGATAAAAACAAATCATTAGATCTTTGGTTTAGGCAGTCATGTATGGATTGTTGTTGCACCATTTTCCTTGCCTTTGTGAGGTCCAAATGACCTCCAACTTTATTCATCTTTGAAGGACTATCACTGTCCTTAATCTACATACCTAGAGGGCACTCAACAGTCCCTACCATCACACTAGTCTGCACCTTTCTTTTGTTGTCATCAACAGAATTTTGATGCCCTTCTGACTTCTTTCCACACCCCTGATCACTGCCTTGTGTTCCCTTCACATTAGGAACCTGCATACTCACATACTCCTTCCTACCAAAGCATATTACACTGGACTCAAAGATCTGATTATTCTTTAAAGGAGTTAGTGTAAATTTCTTACCATCTTTGTGAACAATGTATGTGTTCAAGAACCCATCATGCAATGTCCTTCTCTAATATTGCCAAGGCCTTCCCAAGAGTACATGACAATATGTCATAGTAACAATGTCACACAATACCCTATCATGATATTCACCAATGGTAAACTCTACATATGCTTGCTCTTGGACTACTAGATTTTGTTCATATGTTACCCAAGTGGCTTTTTAGGGTCTATTATGTGGTATTCTTACTAAATTAAACTTGTCAACCATCTCTTGAGAAACCAAGTTATCAAAAGAACCTAAATCAATGATCATCCTACATACTTTACCATGGCTCAAGCATTGAGTTCTAAAAATGGATACCTGGGGTTGTACCTGTTGCAACCTTTTTCCTCTTCCAAACATTAGAAACTCACCCTCAAGTTCAAGAGCAGCAATACCAACTTTTTCGTCTGTTGGTTGTTCTTCCCCTTGGGCCAACTGAACTCTTTTCTCAGTCTTCTTGCCACCTTTTTTATTCATTCAACACTTGAAGGAAGTGTGCCCAAATTCATTGCATGTGAAGCACCTTCCCGTGAAGACTCCTGATCCTCTACCTGAGCCAAATCTGCCTCCACCTCTGTATCCACCTCTCTGATCAGAAAATGTCTCCTTACCCTTATCATTGTTGCCTTGTCATTGTCCTTCATTGTTAGGCCTGCTTCCCCTTCCCCTATTTGTATTACTTCTACCACTTCCTCCTTGTCTCTCTTGCTTCCTCTTTACCTTTTCTTCAGCCCTTATAGCCAACTGAAAACACTCCCCAAGTGTCTTTGGTATACTCAAACCAATCTCATCTTGCAAGTTGTATCTAAGCCCATTAAGATATCTTGCAACCTTCTCATCCTCATCTTCCAATCCACCTCTTATACTCAACTTGTGGAATTTCTCAATGTAGGTCATCACATCCATGTCTTTTTGTTTTAGATTTTGTCTCAACCTCTTTGTCTGAATAGCATAATCAGATGGAAGGAATTGATCCTTCATCACGGCCTTCATCCTACTCCATGTGGTGATCTTATTCATCCCTCTTTCTACTCTCTCTTTTTGCACACTACTCCACCATGTTAGAGCAGTACTTCTCAACTTTCTCTTGGAAAACTTCACCTTCTTGTCCTCATTCATGTCTTCATACTCAAAGTAGTTTTCTAGGGCATCAATCCACCCCAATACCTCTTCATTGTCCATCTTGTCATGATAGATAGGCAAATCAATGGTTTTCTTACTGCCACCTCCTTGTACTGTCTTTAAAAACCTCACCATCCTTCTCTCTTAGGTTCTAGTTCCCCTTCTCCATTCCCTTCATTCTAATTCTCATCTACTCCATCATTTGCTTCAGCATCTTCTTCCTCATTCTCTCTTTGTGGCCCTCTTCTAGATCCTCTCTCCAAGGCTTCCAACCTTGCTTGAAATTCTGCATTCTCCCTTCTCATTTATCTCATCTCTCTATCCCTTGTTGCTTCTTGTTCTCTCCTTTCTCTCCTTTCCATCTCCAAGGTCTCTTTCAACTCTTGGTTCTCCCTGGCTATTTGTTGTTTAGGAGGCATCTTGTATATACCCCAACTAGTGCACAACTTCTCCCTATTCCTTACTTCCCCCAAGAACCTACTAGTGGCTCTGATACCACTATGATGCAAATGATACTAGTCTACAAGCACTCCATTAGGAAATACTTGTTGTTTTGTCAAATTGACCTTGGAAACCTTCAAGGTTCTCAAGTCTTCCCCTTTCACCAATGGACTCAAATTGTGTTACCAACTCAAACAACCCAATCCAATACCACCTAGTCTCTTCACATGCCCCAACCAACTTGCCTTAATAATAAACACATACCCATTCACTTGGTTTACACAAAACCTTCTTACCCAGGTGCAACCTAGGCCTTCTCCTAATAGCCCTGCCAGACTGGTTTTTCCCACTTACTTAAACTTTTCTCCAAAACACTTACAAAAAAAATTGGACTTCTAGATACCCTTTTGGAAGTTTCATATCATATGTGAAACTCATATATGGTTCCTTCGGAATAAATACCCTAACCAGTACCCTGCTACACACTGACTACACCCAGTTAGCCCTTTTTTTCAAAGAAAGTACCAAAAAATGGTACAACCACAACACCAAACCAAAAAAAAGTATTGATAAATTTTCCAAAACAATATATTTTCCAACTTTCAAGGCAAGGCACACTCATTTGACAGGTTAGATATCCAACCCTCCTTTTTAGGCCTCCTAACCTAGGGCTCACTCAATACCACTCCTCCATTCACTTCCAGACTCAACCAAAGGTCATTTCACCTTTTATTCAACCTCCACAAACATTTTCCAGCATAAAAACACCACCTTGTTAATCTACTTCTTCTGCTACTATACTCATGCATCCATTTTCATGCCTTTTTCCTCACAAACAATCATTTTTCTTGGTGATCACCTATTCAATCTCTTTTCCCTACATTCTTGTCATTGGGTTAGTTAAAAATACATTGATAGGGTCTCATTCCTCAAGTAACAGTAAAGACATAAAGAGGAATGAGCCCTAACTTCTCATTTTGACTCCAAACTAACTCCAAATGTGCACCTACGGTAGGGTTCTTTGGGACAATCAAAATAAATGATCAAAAACAGATGTAGAAACTTTCAAAATGGATTCAAATGCTCATCAATACCCAAAGGAATCACCTAAAATCCATTGCCAATCAAAAATGAAAGAAAACAATCCAAATCAAGCAAGTAGTTTCCAGATTTTGTATTCAATAAGAGCATTATGTACAATGCAATTGTGTTTCCTTTCCAAATTTCAACCTTGCCTCTCCAGGTTTTGTAACATGAGGTATAAATCAATAAAACCCTTCCTAAACCAACCATAACTACCTTTCTCCTTAACAAACGCCTAAACCTCTTGTTTGGCTAACTAACTATTGGGTTTCAAATTTGAATTTGACGATACTAGACATAATACTCTTAAACCCAATTTATCAACATCAAAGGCTTCACTTGAGCCTTATTACATCAAAATGACTCAACACAACCTAATTAAACTCATTAGGCATCCTTTGTGCCATTTTTACATATTTAGACTTAATGACCCCTATTAGGTCCATTTGCACTCATAACTCATTTCATTCTTCCTATTACATTCAAATGCCTTAATAGGCTTTATTACATCATTTCTAGGTCCTTTAGACCCTTGACTCCATGTGCTATACCAAAATGGCTTCATGCTTCTCCATGTCATAGGAAGTGCTCCTGCACCACTTATGCTTTCCTTCCTCACCGAACAATGATGATGCCTAAACCCTTAATCTGTGTTGCTACTCTATTCCATACTACTTGTATGAATTCTTATTTGGATGTGAAGTTGTGGGTTTTTGTTCCCACATGCTTTATCCTTGTCAAGGTTATAAATATTTAGATAGTCATCCCTTGGCTGAACTTGACTCAGGGATCTTCAATTCTCATCTAGCGTTCCTTGATTGTTTGTGGTTTCTTCTTCTTCACATTATAGTAATCTGCTTATTCTGTTTCAATGCTTGTATTGGAGTCGCTTGGTTGTTCTGAATCAATGCCTTCTAGTCATCATCTCTGGTGCATTATGGAATCGATACTCTATAGTTGGTTTACCCTTTTTTTAGCCTCTTTCTGTGTTGGCCAAATAAGATCATCTACAATCATCCATCGTTGATCTGCCGCACACCCGCCTCACATCGGCCTCTTGTAGTCTCGAGAATGCATTCGGCCCTTAGCTATGTTTTCTTTGGTTAATTTAGTCATATTACATATAAATGATTTATATAGACAGATCAATTTGCAAGCACACAAGCAAGATCCAGTTTAGCAAGTCGCCTACTATTTGTCGCTCTCATAGAATTGCAAGGTTGAATAGCTAGGCGAGACACCCTAAATTAATTAGCCCGTTCCTAGCATGGTGTTGGTACATCCTTTGTTGTTTGTGGCTAATCATTATGTTATGTGTAGTACAGTCTCATCTCCTCTTAGCCTCCAGATTTATTTTGCAAAGTGTGGAGGTCCCTTTTCCTAATCACCTATTGGATTATAGTCAGCTTTTTTTTTCCCTATTAGGATGGACTACGCAAAACCCTATAACATTATGAACTCGCTCAATTATATGAACTTAATTATTTACCTATATCATTGTTTTACTCATCCATTATTAAGATGGTCTAGAATCTTATAAATAGTTTATGGACCCTTCAATATTTTAAAAGATATGTCATATGATATTGTTCTTGTAAAAGTCAACTTATCATGGTAGATATAATTAAGTTCTTAGTATATTTGAGAAGCTTATAGAATATATAGGATCTTATTTTTGTAAAAGAATTTAATTTTTTTCGTCCTTCCAATCTTCATATGTGTTTATGCATTTGTATATGATATTTAAAACTTTATGAACTCCTTGGTTCTTGTCCTTTGATTGTTGTAGCTAGGATGGTATTTATGAGTTTAATTGTTTGATTCAAATTGTTTATTTATGTGTACTTTATTTAATAGAATCTGGTATGTTCAAGTCTTTCACTCCATCAATTATTGTCAGATAATATTAGGTGGGCAAAATTAAGGAACTTATGGAATAGCTGGATTAGGGGAATCTTTAACGATTGATGGTTATTTTAAGGAATCTTGAGAGCTAATGTTAATAAGCAAAGGTTGATGTATTAGTTATGTTAATGCTTTAAGGTAAAGTAAAAGTGTCAATGAAAGGATGAATGAATTGTCAAAGTGTTAATGTAAGGGATTAGTGTATTAATGCACATGTTATATCGACCTTAGGAAGTTATGTGAAGCTTTCATGTTGGAGTAATAGAGTTAATATTAACTATATACTAAGGGACGTGAGGTGAATGGTTATCAAGTTGAATGTGTTTGCATTCTCTTTATTTGTGTGATGTGTTCTTTGTATGTTAAGATTAACTTGTATGATATGGAACCAAGGGGACTATTGATGGGTGACTTGTGTGTTGAAATTAAAAGTTTACTAATATTGAGATATAGATGAACTTAATGCAATATTCTTATTGGGAATTATATTATTTGTTTAGCTGGAATAAATATTTTGTCTTGGATAAAATGATAGAACATATAGAATGCTTGAGTTGAGATAATTACAAGGTTCTTGGAAGGCATTTATTGATTTTCATTTGTGTTGTGCATTTTAGATTGGCTTAAGTGGACACTTGTGCGAAATTTTGAGGAGGATTTGATATAATTTTCTTTTATGTATATACTATATATTTGTTAATATTCATTAAGTATCACATAGTAGATCCTTCTATTATCCACCAAAGTTGACTAGATATTAGTTGGGTGCATGTTAGTATTTTCATGATTTCTTGATGTGAAAATGGGTTCTTTTATGATGCATTAGAACCCAATGGAATGGTAAGCATATATTGGATTAGTATTTTGTGATTATTTTAAATATTGATTTTAGAACACATTATTTCTTACTCTCATTTGCAAATTGTAAATTGTATTAACACATTGATCTTACTTAGTCTATGCTTCCACCATACAATGTTTTTGGGAGGTAAATGTTATGGCATCGTCTTATATGAGTTAATCACCCAAACTTGGTAGAGGAATCAATATAGTCATTTTATTTATGTCCTTATAAAGTTCATGTCAAAAAAAATAGGAGGAAATTAGTTTTCCTAAGGATTATGATCATTAGAGAATGTTATGGACCCCATTGAGTAACAATTAGGAAATTGTGGTCAGGTGGTTAAGCAAAAGTAGGGATTTTTAATTGAAGTTGAAATTCTTTCGAAATAATGGTAAGGGTTAGTAGAGATTTACTTATGATGTAATAGGGATGCTTGAATCTTGGTTATAAGAAGTTGTTATGTCATAGATGTTTTGATGGTGTACTAACCAATTTAAAATATACATTGGCAAATGTTTTCTTAGTAGCCTTAAACAATTAATTGGTGGTTTTCTTTTAGCATATCGATAGATATTATATTAATGCATAGTCCTTGGATTATTTAACTTTAGTCATCGATTAGAAGTGCACTAGACTATAGGAAATCATGAACTCTATGATAGGGTCTCAGTATGGTCAGCAACTTGATGTTTAATAGTATTGTATACTTGACATGTACGTACTCTCGGTTGTTTCATTGATCACCAAATCCTATTGAACTTGTGGAGAACCCACACCAAATAGTCTCTTGTAAAGAATGATTCGAATTCAAAGCAATTATTATAGTACTATTAGTGGTAACCCTTATCATGAATAGTAATGATTGTATGGTGAGTCATAAGCCTTGAATAGTTGTAACCCGAGCCAAACCCTTGTCTATATCTAGGATTTCATCTTTGTTTCACCTTAGTGGGTGGCAGTTGACAAGAGATCTGTCTGGGGAATTGGACCCTAGAAAGGGTTGCGTACCCACTCTTATTCCATCATATTAGATGGGTTTTTAGTTGTTTTCGCAAACTACGATATCTCTGCACATTCACGTAGGCAAGGTGATCTATGATGAGCCCCCGAGACATTAGGTCTAGCCATTAGGTCTTGCTCCTTTTGGGTTTCAATTGATCTTACTGTACCTTTCCATTAGTAAGTATATCTTAATCATCTTTATAAAATCAATAATCATCTATTGTATGATTGAATCGGTTAAAGTATTAGTATGATATGATATGGAAATCACGTGTTTGGATATATGCTAATGTTCTATTGTATATCTAGACAAGTAGACAAATTTGGGGATGCGGGTCTTAGAAGAAAAGGAATTGCATAATGATGGATTGGTGAGAGAAACTTGAGAAGGAAGAAGGTATGATTACTTGTACCCAATAGAAACCATATTCTATTATTTATCAACATTGTATGGAATTAGATACTTGCTATAATATACCTGTGTTGAAGTTTTACAAATGCGTTATGTGGTTTCAAAAAAAAATTATTATGTTGAATCCATAAGTTGGACTGGGTTATTACATGTTGTATTAGAGTGAAGGTTCAAGTCTAGGCCTTGAGCTCACTTCAACTTAAGCAATCTTGGAGAGTTATTCAAGAAAGTAGTTGGAAGTAGTAGGGATAAATTTGTTAGTCCCAACCAGTGTTGAGAGGGGAGGGGTGAATCAGCACTTTACCAGATTTACACAATTAAAACTTTTAACTCAAGTTTGTACTAACTTAACGCTCATTGATATAAATAATTACTACAGAAGAATATGCATGCATGAAAAGATACACAGTGACAACAAGATTTATCTCGTGGAAACCCAAATGGGAGAAAAACATGGTGTGAGTGGGAACTCACAAAATTTGTACTCTTCTGAAGTACACCCGGTGAGGATCCATCCTTGTTAAGTGATTATAAAGACACTATCAGGTGTCACCCGGTTAAGGGATTTTGATTAAGGCATGTCAGTGATTTTACCCTGTTAAAGGTAACCTTGTTAAAGGTCTTAGGATAATCAATTAAGATGACACCCGATAAAGGGATTTTTACAATGGGACCTATTAAAGTCCACCCTATTAAGCTATTTTAGCTGCAATGGTTAGAGAGAAATGAAAAAAATGATCTATTGGAGTGGCTACTAATAGCTTGATCAGATCACACTGGAAAATCATACTCTATCTGCACCGGTTGTGTCTGCTCTGCACAACACCGGTTTTCTGAATATACCTTTGGCTCTACACTCTGTCAATTTACTAATCCTCGGCTCTTCACTATGTCAGTCCTCTGTCCCTCGGCTCTACACTCTATTCTGCTCCCCCTGTGTTCACTTTTCCATATCTCTCTTCACATGAACAACAACCTCATCCAAATGAATTAAGTGAATTTATTAACCTTTAATTTTGTCGCCAAATTTCTCTCCAAAACATTCGATTCAAAATTCTATTACCGTGACATAAATCACTCTCCAGAAATCCTTTCAGGAATCTCTATCAAAATAGTCATTCATGTCGATAAGTTCGTTGGTTGACTGGAGAAGATTGTCAATTTAACTGGATGTTAAATGAACATTACCAAGTCTATCGGTTATAGACTATGTTGGTGTACTGATCAAAATCTACCTAGTTGATCACCTCTTGTATACTGATCTATACACTGCTTAGTCGGTTGACCTCTTCTTTGTCGGTCTACTCGCTGCTTGTCGATTGACCTCCTGTGTGTCGGTTGTCCTCCTATGTGTCGGTCTACTCACTGCTTACCCTGTCTACACATTGCTTAGCCAGTTAACCTTAGTATACCATTCTACTTACTGCCGATAGACTTTGAAGACTTGGAAGATGATGTTGCCAACAATGACAACCATATCATTCACCAGTCATATAAAATGCACCAAAATGCCAACAAACTCCCCCTTTGGCATTGGTGGCAAATACTACAAAAATGTGCCAATTTTGGCCCCTGTTTCTGACCCCTGTAACTCACAATGTACAAGTCTCCAAAACTCCCCCTTTTGCCATCAATGGCAAAGACTATACAAAATAATTTGTCAAAGTAAAGAAAAAAGCTCCTTGAAATTTCATTGAGCTACTTTCAAAGAGGATTCCCATGAATATTTTACCTATTTCATGGTGGTGACATGTCCATGCATAACTGCAATAAAAACCTCCATATCATCAACTTTCTTGTAGTCAGGTTCACTTATGAGGCAATCTGCTTCTGTAATTTTCATTTGCATGAAGTCAATAATTGGTGTCATATAGCATTGTAGCTCTAACAAACTAAGACCTTGTTTGTCCTCTTCTTCTTTCAACCTTTTGATTTCATGATAAAGTTGTTTGACCTTGCCAGTAACAGTTGATGCTAAACTGGTAAGAGGATCAAAAGAACTTATCAGACCTTGAATTTCTTTTTGATTCTGATTTCTTTTATCTTCTAGATCACTGATTAAATCGGTAAAACTTGAAGATTTGACCAGTAATTGACCAACTTCCTGAAGTATATTTTTTACTTCTTTTGTTCGCGTGGAGAGGGCAACTTTTCCAACTGATATTTTATCCATTAAATTTTCTCCTCTTTTTGATTTATATTACCTTACTGTAAGCTTCTCCAGATCGGTTGCCTCTGAACCGATTGTTGTAACAAGAGTACTCAACTGATCAATGATGGGGGCAGTATCATCAACAACAATGTCAGGAATTAAGTCAAAGAGAATTGTCTTGGTAGAATTGAGAATTCTTGCCTTCTTTTTCTTTGCTCTTAATTTAGCCTTTTCAGCTTGAATTTTTCAGTTTTTTCTGAGACTTTCATCAATTGCTTGGGAGTCATTTTCTTTATATCAATGACCGAATCTCCCTCTTCTTCCTTCTCTGTTTCATCTTCCTTTTCTGCAGTCTCAACCTCTGAAATAGTTGCGGTGATGATTTTTACCTTCTTCTTTTCACTTTCATTTTCTAAGTCTAACTTCCTCTTTGTTGGAGGAGTATCCATCATTGCTTTCTTATCCTCTACTTTCTTCTCTTTCTCCTTGCCTTCTTCTGACAAAATAGGATTTGGTGTCAATGAAGTTCTGTGAGGTGTATCCTCATAAGGAATGTCTTCAATTGTCACTTCATCTTGACCGAGAAGCTTAGTTTGATCAGCTTCCTTCACCAGTGTAGTGTGAACCAGTTGCTCGACATCCTTTGTCAGATTGGGAATGTCTAACACAACATTTCCTATGATCTCATTAATTGAGAAGAAATCAAAACCTTCAATAGAATCTTTTTCCTTACCTTTTTCTTTGTCAAGGGCAGATGCACCTTGGTCCTATTTTGTTTCCTTTGCTATTTCTTCTTTAGCTTCCTTTTGTTGATTCGTGATTTTCTTCCACAAGGCAGCACCTTCTTCGTGCACTGCTTCAACTTCACCTACTACCACTCTCCCAATTCTATTTCTTATCTTGAAATGTTGAATGCATGCTTTAGCCACTAGTGAAGCTTGATCAAGGTCTAAATCATGTTGCACTTCCATGAGTACTTTTATTCTGTGTTCTTTCTCAATAGTTAGAGTTTTTTTCCATCTCCCTTCAATTTGATCTTGCAAATCTGATGGGATTATTCCGTATAATTCCCTAGGATTCCTACAAAACTTTTGTAAGTTCCAGATCAGAGCTTCTTCAATTTTCCTTTTGTCTTCTTCATTATGAGGGAATATGTTTTCCGAACACCAGACAAACCTCCAAATTCTTTGATCCCATGGACCAATTCATCAACTGTTTGGGCTTTGTTTCTTTTACTTCTTCTAACCTCTTTAATTTCCACATTTTATTGGGTATCAGTTATATCACCCTCTTTCTCATCCTTTTTGAGCTTTGTATCAACTTTTCCTTCACTCTTCTTCTTTCTGGTATAAGTCACTCCTACCGGTATATCTTTACTTGGGGAAGATACAGGAGTACCTAAATCCTTTTCTTTTGTATATGTTGCAGGCTCGGTTGTTGTATTTCCCTTGGGTTTTATCTTTGACACTTTCTTCTTTTCACCTATTAATTCTTCATCTGTATTAGGGATGATCCCTGATTGTACACTAGCACCGGTGGAGGTAGTGGCACTGGACGCTTCACCTCCATATTTCTTGTCAAGAGTATCAATCATTCTTCTTACTTTTCTTTTCATGATTGGCACCTAAAGTTCCTATTTTATTTTGGAGCTTGCCTCCTCACATGCTCCAAATCTCTTTGCCTTCAAGTCTACCGGTTTGGATAGTACCATATTGATATGTATTTTAACAATGTTTGTTGCAACCTCATAGCCCATAGGTGGAACCCAAAAGGTTCTAGGTTGAACCGCTTGAATAATACAATAATCTGTGTCTACAAGAAAGCAAATGTTTTCTTTGTATTTCTACACTATACCGGTTGTAATTCTTTCCCTTTTGTGCATCCTAATTTGAAATTCCTTAAAGTATCCCCACATCATTTCACCAAATCTATCTCCTAGATCCCTAATCATCTCACCTATCTAAACCATGATAGGTTTTTCTTCAGACCATACTATATTAACCTTACCGGGAAAGAGGTTTTGCACATAAAAAAATATACATACCAGTAGTGACCCATATTTGAAAGACTACTTCTTGTCCTTCTTGATTCTCTCCATGTTTACCAGAAATTAGCTTCTGATCATCTCATGGATATCATATGAAGCATCCTCCTTGATGATTCGATAGGAAGCATATATGGCACCACTCGGTACACTATTTATTTGGCTTGATTGATAAACCCTGTAACCCAACACTGCAAAAGCAAATCTTACTTCAGCATCCTCAATATGAGCGATTGTCATTGCTCTACTGTCACATTTGGATTTGGTTAACCTAGTGACTTCAGTTGATGAAATTGTTCTTAGGGTTAATGCTTCACCGGTTGCACTAAACCCTATAACTCTTCTAATCACATCCTTTGTGATCTTGATCGGTGCTTGAGTTTCCAGCCATAAGAATTGATAATGAACTTTGCTCAATACATACGTAACCCAGTCGACATGAAACTGATCGAGAAAATCAACAGCATTAGACAAACCCTTGGTCTTCAGAGGTAGATATTATTCCTTCAATTGATCATTAACATAGAACATTTTAAATTCATTTTGAATGAATTTGTCTCCAATTTCTTCGATCTTGCAATGGACGAAGAGGTGAATGTCTTCAACCAATAATACACCGGAGGGCACAGATGATAAGGCACTGGTCATGTCGATCTCACCGGATTTTATTGGATGTAACTTGAACTCGGGTTGGGCTTCTTTGATAGCTTCAACCAACACAAGAGTTGATATAGGCGTTGCCATGATGACCTTCAAACAAACTTTTTCAACCGAGGTTTGAATACCTTCTCCTCGGAAATACCAAACACCACTATCACTCTGCTTGAACTTTCTGCACAAATATTACTAGCAAGATTTCAATCGCCTTTGATCGCACAAGAGCTCGAGAAAGTTCACAAGAAATTGGGGTAGATGAAATGTGTTGGCATTTCCTTATTTAACCATTGAGATTTATCAGTGTTATGATACAACGGTTAGATTATAAACTTATAACTTAAAGTACACTAATTTTCCTTTTACCAGTTGTTTGTTACCGATACCAATATACAAACAATTAACTCACATGACATTTCTCAAACAAGAACTTTAGGCTAACTTTTATGCATCTCAACTATGTAGATAGACATAACCTTATATTTGAAAAGGGGATACAAAAATAATCTTACCATGTGTGCTCCCCCTGAGCATCGGTATGCCTAGTTTGAAGAGGAACTGTCATCACCGGTGGATGATGACTTAGTTTCCGGAGGAATTTCTCCTTCTTTGCTTTCTTCTCTCTTAACCCATGTCTTTTTCATTTCATTCTTCACCTCTTCAATTGTCTTATTTCCTTTCAATTCATTTTGTCCTTTCTTCTTTCCAGACCGGTTCTTGTCTCCAGACCGATTATAGGATTGGTTCCGACACTCTTTGGCTAAGTGACCAATCTTATGGAAATTGAAACATGCCATACCAGTTGTCCTCCATGGTCCTACATTATTTCTCTGCCCTAGTCTCACTCTGCAATTTTCTGCAACATGACCAAAATTACCACAAGTGGAACAAGTGACATTGAACTGATTATTCCTTTTATTAGAAATAACCAGTTTAAGTGGTGATCTTGATAAATTTGACTTGGGCCTGCATTCTTCATATTTGTGTCCAAACTTATTGCATGTAAAGCAATGTCCATTGAATCTTCTTCTATTTGACATACTACTAGATTGATATCTACACTCATAAGCAGTGTAGCCATACTTATGACAATTATGGCAATAACCATCAAAGGTGAAAATCTTCTTTTGACTAATCGGTTTGTTTCTATAGACATCAGACTTATGACCCAGTTCACCACAATGATTACAAGAAGATTTGGGAATCTACATACCTTTCACTTCTAAATTATTCCTTCTATCATCTTTTATCCTTTGAGTTGTTCAATCTCTTTCATCATATTTTCCTTTTCCTTTGTGTTGTCATGCAGATGTTTATGAATGTATTCATTCTCCTAAGTGAGAATTCAGATTTTTTCATCTTTTTCAATCATGATTGCATCATTTTCTCTTGGGGGCATCTTCAGCAAGCCTTTTGGCTCTTTCAGCTTTTGACAAAGCTTCTTCTACCTCTTTTTTCTTTCATCAACACTTATGTTGGCTTCCAGTATCTCAGTCATCCTCAGGGACTAAATTTCATGTTCTCTTTTGAGATGTGTGATTTCTTCAGTCAACTTCTTGTTCTTTTCCATGAGCTCTGAGACTACTTCTTTGGCTTCTTCAGATCCACTCTATTCAAAGAGTTGAACTATGATGTCTTGACTCTCATTTAGTTGTTGAGCTAGTTCCTTTCTTTTTGCAACATATTTTCTCAGTCTCTCTTTCAACTGAGCAATAATTTCATTTGCTTCATTAATCTGCTTCTGATACCGGTATTCTTCCATGATATTTATCCTCAAGTTATCAAGCTTCACTTCAGAGGACCAGAGCTCTGATACCAATTGTTAGTCCCAACCGGTGTTGAGAGGGGAGGGGTGAATCAGCACTTTATCAATTTTACACAATTAAAACTTTTACTTCAATTTTTCACTAACTTAATATTCATCAATATAAATAATTATTGTAGAAGATTATGCATGCATGAAAAGATACACAGTGACAACAAGATTTATCTCGTGGAAACCCAAATGGGAGAAAACCATGGTGTGAGTAGGAACTCACAAAATTTATACTCTTCTGGAGTATGCCCAGTGAAAAGCCATCCCTGTTAGGAGATTACAAAGACACTATTAGGTGTCACCCGGTTAAGGGATTTTGATTAAGGTCTGTCAGTGCCTTTGCCATGTATAAGGTAGCCTTGTTCAAGGTCTTAGGATCATCAATTAAGATGACACCCGGTTAAGGGATCTTTACAATGGGACTTGTTAAAGTCCACCCTATTAGGGGATTTTAGTTGCAATGGTTAGAGAGAAACAAAAAAAATGATCTGTTTGAGTGGCTACTGATAACTTGATCAGATCACACTGAAAATCATACTCTATTTGCACCGGTTTTATCTGCTCTACACAAGACTGATTTTTTTAATATACCTTTGGCTCTGCACTCTATCGATTTACTAATCCTCAGCTCTTCACTTTGTCGGTCCTTTGTCCCTCGGCTCTCAACTCTATTATGCTCCCACTGTGTTCACTTTTCCATATCTCTCTTCACATGAACAACAACCTCATCTAAATGAATTAAGTGAATTTATTAACCTTTGATTCTGTCGCCAAATTTCCCTCCAAAACATTCGATTTAAAATTATGTTACCATGTCATAAATCACTCTCCAGAAATCATTCCAGGAATCTCTGTCAAAACAGTCATTCATGCTGATAAGTCTGTTGACTGACAGGAGAATACTGCCGGTTTAACTGGATGCTAACTGAACATTACCAAGTCTGTTGGTTATAGACTATGGCAGTGAACCGATCAAAATCTACCTAGTCGATCACCTCCTGTATACCAATTTGTACATTGCTTAGCCGATTGACCTCTTATGTGTTGGTCTACTCACTGCTTGCCAGTTGACCTCCTATGTGTTGGTTGTCCTCCTGTGTGTCGGTCTACTCACTTCTTACCCTGTCTACACATTGCTTAGCTAGTTAACCTCAGTATACTAGTTTACTTACTACTGATAGACTGTGAAGACTTGGAAGATGATGTTGCCAACAATGACAACCATATCATTCACTGGTCATAAAAAATACACCATATTGCCAACAAAATTGTTATATTTTAAGGATTGAATGATAAATTCAAAACTTCAAGAAGACCTAGACGGTAAGAAAAATGGAATAGGGAATAATACTACCACTACAAGAAGTCATAGGGAAGATAGCAAACAACAAGACCAAGAGATTAATGAGGCAAGAGATAAAACGGTAGTCAACATATGGGACCAACTCCATAGAACAACAAATGTACGACCTTAGAGAAAAAATAAATAAAAACGAAGGAACTTGGAAAGTGATTAAGTAAATAAAGGAAATGATACTTATCTAAGAATTCAAAGAAAACACTTGAGAAATACTTATAATAGAGAAAGGGAAATTCAAATAGCAGGAATGTGATTTCAAGGAGAAACGATAACTCTAACAACAATAAAAAAAACATAGTTCATTTAATCAAAAATCAAGAGCATAAACAATGTTAATAGAAGATTAGAGGTTTTTTGATGCATACTTGGAAGGGATCTTGAATGGATCCGCTAGATTTTTTGAGGCTTTAGGCCAAATTTTGAGGCGAAAAATAGGCTTACTTATTTTTACTTCTATGGACGGTGACCTTGGTGCACTCTTGGTAGAGGAGTGTAGTCCTTAGTGGGTAACTCAGGACCCAGATGGTCCAAATGAGTCTAAAGTCTATGGCCATAGCAGCTTCCTAACTTGTAAGGTTAGATGCCTAGTCCTGTATGGATAGATGCCTAACCCATATGGCTAGATGCCCATCCTAGTTGGATGGATGCCTAACCCATTTGGGTAGATACCTATCCTGAATTGGATAGATGAAACCCCTGCTTCGTATGGACAGATACCTACACGTATGGTTAGATGCCCATCCCCGTTGGATAGATCCCAATCTTGTTTGGATAGATGCCCAAAGTATGCGATTGAATCAAACAAAATTAGAAGTGAGAATAAGAAATCAATGTTTGTTGAAATTTTTGGATTAAGATAAGTGGTTATTTCAAAGAGATTGACTATTGCAAGGAGATACAACAAATTCAATCAGCTTCATGATAGACTTACTCTTTTCATGGTTACATTAGATAAGTGCATCAGGACGATGCATGATTCAAGGGGGGAAGTATGTAATGACCCTCCATGTCAAGTTTTGCCTACCAATTGATACAAACATTACAAGTTTAGTATTAAAATGAGATATTTTAGGTTTGATTTGAATAATGTGGACATTTGTTTCACGGTTAAATTTTAATTATGATTATGATGCTTATGTGGATTGGTCTCATGTTGAGAATATTTTATATTTGGAAAATATATATATATATATATATACAAAGTAGTTTAGTTGATATTCAGTATCAACAGGTAGAATGAACAATGGCTTTGCAAGGATGAAGTATGTTGCTTTTATAAATGGGGAATGAAGCAAATGTAATTGCCTTGCACCTTATGATGATTATAAGTCCATGATACCTCAATTACAAAGCTAATATGGTATACTAATGGTTTTGATTGAGTGTGATTTGATCTTAGATTTGAAAGAAGCAAGCGACAAAAAATTAAACTCATAACCAAGAGGTAAGTACTTCAATTACATGATATGGACATAGTTAACATTTATTTCACTCTTTCTAGTATAATTCTAGTTGTTTCTATATGTACATCATATGGTATAAAAATTCTCTTAATGTGAGTAAAGATACTAAATTTAGGTGAAAAAAAATTAAATCAAATACTTGATGCTACTTCCAATGTTCAAATGGATTCCGTGAATGAGGATTTATAATTCTAAAAGTTTTTTGTTCTATTTATCCTTATTTTGATTACATTGCATGATATATTATTTAATTATTCTTTTAGAGTCTTATATAACCTAAGGTGGAAGTGAAAAATGCAACATGGGCTAATTTCTATACAATATTAATCTGGAATGAACAAATATTTTTTGAATGGATAGAGTATAGTGATTTATCTATGATAAACAAAGTAGATGGAATATTATTTTGTTTACATGATGATTATGAGTCTATTTTGATTTTCTATGGTATGATCTTTGACCCGGAAGAGTCAAGTGGTAGGAAATACACTTTATGATAATGAGGTAATACGATATGCACACTCTAACATTGATGAAATCTCCCATGTATAGTTCAATGCAATTTTTTACAAGCTTTGAAAAGTGACTAAGATCAATTCACTAGAATATATTTCTAGGAACCGATTTGTATGTACATCTTAAAAATATAGGTATTTCAAGCGTTATTGTGTTGTATCATAATTTAGGAATTCATGAACCCAACTACGAAGTTATTCACCTTTCGTTGAATGCCAAGGTTGTAGTAAGTAAATTTTCAAAACGTTTACTTGTGTGTGTGTGTGTGTGTGTGTGTGTGTGTGTGTGTGTGTGTGTGTGTGTGTGTGTGTGTGTGTGTGTGTGTGTGTGTGTGTGTGTGTGTGTGTGTGTGTGTGTGTGTGTGTCTGTGTGTGTCTGTGTGTGTGTGTGTGTGTGTGTGTGTGTGTGTGTGTGTGTGTGTGTGTGTGTGTCTGTGTGTGTCTGTGTGTGTCTGTGTGTGTCTGTGTGTGTGTGTGTGTGTGTGTGTGTAATAATAGAAGTTACACAAAGAATTGGAATTATGATTATACTTGGAAATTCTAATCCATGTTACTTGCTTTAATTATAGCCAATTATAAAACTGATAATAATAGCATTTTAGAGATGTTTGAATATTTTTAGAAAATTTATACACTAATGCTATTCGGTAGTTACAATACTTAACATTGGAAGTTACATAAAAGATTCAGGGCATGCAAATGGGAGAGGACCCTATGAAAGAAGATGCATGAGGGGAGAGCAGTTGAGCAGATATTAGCGACTCTTTTGATTGTTGGGTGGGGGGGTGGGGGGAGGGGGGGTGGGGGCGCTCTTCCTAGCTTTTCTGGAATAAATTTCTCATCTTTCAAGTTTACCCATAGTGGGAGATTGGTAAGCATGCATATTTTGTTCTCCTTGCAAAATGTATGTTCCTTCCTGCAATAATCGATCAATTCTAGTATACTCGTTAGTATTTTATTATTGTTGATAGAATCGGTTGTTCTTCTATTGGTATGTCTTCTTGCTTGAAGCTTGTACTATCTGACTGGTAGAACGGTGCTTGTGATGTGATTTCTAAACTAAGGAATTTGTATGTTCTTCTATTGTTATCGGCATGTCCCAGTTTTGGTATTTTAGAGCGTGTATTTAGTGTTTGGTTTTCATGCAAGTTGTTATTATTTGACCTGCCTGTTTATTCTCTGAGGATTAAGGTTCACCTTATGCTTTCCTTCCTCACCGACCAATGATGATGCCCGAACCCTTAATATGTATTGCTACTCTATTCCATAGTACTTGTATGAATTCTTCATCGGATGTGAAGTTGTGGGTTTCTGTTCCCACGTTCTTTATCCTTGTAAAGGTTATAATATTTAGATAGTCTTCCCCTAGCTGAACTTGACTCGGGGATCTTCAATGCTCATCTAACGTTCCTTGACTATTTGTGGTTTCTTCTTATTCACATTATAGTAATATTGTTATTTTGTTTCAATGCTTGTATTGGAGTCCCTTGGTTATTATGAATCAATGCCTTATGGTCACCATATCCAGTGCATTATGGAATCGATACTCAATGTAGTTGGTTTACCCTTTGTTTAGCCTCTTTTTGTGTTGGCCAAATAAGATCGCCTGCAATAATTTGTCGTTGATCCGCCTCGCATCGACCTCCTGTAGTCTTGAGAGTGCATTCGGCCCTTCTCTATGTTTTCTCTGGTTAATTTAGTCATATTACGTATAGATATTTTCTATAGACAGATCAAGGTGCAAGCACACAAGCAAGATCCAGTTTAGCAGGCCGCCTACTATTTGTCGCTCTCATAGAATTGCAGGGTCGAATAGTTGGGCGAGATACCCTAAATTAATTATCATGTTCCTAGCATGGTGTTGGTACTTCCTTTGTTGTCTCTAGCTAATCATAGTGCTATGCATTGTATAGTCTCATCTCCTCTTAGCCTACAGATTTATTTTGCAAAGTGTGGGGGCCCCTTTTCCTAGTCACCAATTGGATTATAGTCGGCTTTTTTTTTCCCTATTAGGATGGCCTACACAAAACCCTATATCATTATGAACTCACTCAATTATATGAACTTAATTACTTACCTATATCATTGTTTAGGCATCCATTATTAAGATGGTTTGGAATCTTATAAATAATTTATGAACCCTTCAATATGTTGAAAGACATGTCATATGATATTGTTCTTGTAAAAGTCAACTTATCATGGTAGGATTAAGTTGTTAGTAGATTAGAGAAGCTTATAATATATATAGGATCTTATTTTTGTAAAAGTTTAATTTTCCGTCCTTCCAATCTTTATATATGTTTATGCATTTATCTATGATATTTAAAACTTTATGAACTCCTTGGTTCTTGTCCTTCGATTGTTGTAGCTAGGATGGTATTTATGAGTTTAATTGTTTGATTCAAATTGTTTATTTATGTGTTCTTTATTTAATATAATCTGGTATGTTCAAATCTTTCACTCCATCAATTATTGTCAGATAATATTAGGTGGGAAAAATTAAGGAACTTATGGAATAGCTGGATTAGGGGAATCTTTTACAATTCATGGTTATTTTAAGGAATCTTGAGAGCTAATGTTAATAAGAAAAGGTTGATGTATTAGTTATGTTAATTCTTTAAGGTAAATTAAAAGTACCAATGAAAGGATGAATGAATTGTCAAAGTGTTAATGTAATGGATTAGTGTATTAATGCACATGTTATATCGACCTTAGGAAGTTGTGTGAAGCTTTCATGCTGGAGTAATAGAGTTAATATTAACTATAGACTAAGGGATGTGAAGTGAATGGTTATCAAGTTGAATGTGTCTGCATTCTCTTTATTTGTGTGATGTGTTCTCTATATGTTAAGATTAACTTGTATGATATGGAACCAAGGGGACTATTGATGGGTGACTTGTGTGTTGAAATTAAAAGTTTACTAATATTGAGATATAGATGAACTTAATGCAATCTTCTTATTGTGAATTATATTATTTGTTTAGTTGGAATAAATATTTTGCCTTGGATAAAATGATAGAACATATAGAATGCTTGAGTTGAGATAATTACAAGGTTCTTGGAAGGCATTTATTGATTTTCATTTGTGTTGTGCATTTTAGATTGGCTTAAGTGGACACTTGTGCAAAATGTTGAGTATTTGATATAATTTTCTTTTATGTATATATTATAGATTTGTTAATATTCATTAAGTATCGCATAGTAGTTCCTTCTAGTATCCACCAAAGTTGACTAGATATTGGTTGGGTGCATGTTAGTATTTTCACGATTTCTTGATGTGAAAATGGGTTCTTTTATGATGCATTAGAGCCTAATTGAATGGTAAGCATATATTGGATTAGTATCCTTGTGATTATTTTAAATATTAATTTTAGAACACCTTATTTCTTACTCTCATTTGCAAATTGTAAATTGTATTAACACATTGATCTTACCCAGTCTATGCTTCCACCATACAATGTTTTGGGGAGGTAAATGTTATGGCATCGTCTTATATGAGTTAATCACCCAAACTTGGTAGAGGAATCATATAGTCACTTTATTTATGTACTTATAAAGTTTGTGTCAAAACAAATAGGAGGACATTAGTTTTCATGAGGATTATGATCATTAGAGAATGTTATCGATCCCATTGAGTAACAATTAGGATATTGTGGTCGGGTGGCTAAGAAAAAGGGGATTTTTAATTGAAGTTACAATTCTTTTGAAATAATGGTAAGGGATAGTAGAGATTTACTTATGATGTAATAGGGATGCTTGAATATTGGTTATAAGAAGTTGTTATGTCATAGATGTTTTGATGGTGTACTAATCAATTTAAAATATACACTGGCAAATGTTTTCTTAGTTGTCTTAAACAATTAATTGGTGGTTTGTTTTTAGCATATCGATTGATATTATATTAATGCATAGTCCTTGGATTATTTAACTTTGGTCATTGATTAGAAGTGCACTAGACTATAGAAAATTATGAACTCTATCATACGGTCTCAGTATGGTCAGGAAATTGATGTTTAATAGTATTGCATACTCGACATGTACGTACTCTCGGTTATTTCGTTGATCACTAAATCCTATTGAACTTGTGGAGAACCCACACCAAATAGTCTCTTGTAAAGAATGATTTCAATTCAAAGTTATTATTATATACTATTAGCAGTAACCCTTATCATGAATAGTAATGATTGTATGGTGAGTAATAAGACTTGAATAGTTGTAACCCGAGCCAAACCCTTGTCTATATCTAGGTATTTGTCTCCGTTTCATCTTAGTGGGTGGTAGCCGACGAGAGATCTATCTAGGGAACTGGACCCTAGAAAGCGTTGTGTACCCACTCTTATTTCATCATATTAGATGGGTTTTTAGTTGTTTTCACGAACTATGATGTCTTTGCACATTCACATAGGTAAGGCCATCTGTGATGAGCCCCCGAGACATTAGGTCTAGCCATTAGCTCTTACTCCTTTTGGATTTCAATTGGTCTTACTGTACCTTTCCATTAGTATGTATATCTTAATCATCTTTATAAAATCAATAATCATCTATGGTATGATTGAATCAGTTAAAGTATTAGTATGATATGATATGGAAATCACGTATTCTAATATATGATAACCTTCTATTGTATATCTAGACAAGTATACAAATTTGCGGATGCAGGTCTTAGAAGAAAAGGAATTGCATATTGATGGATTGGTGAGAGAAACTTGAGAACGAAGAAGGTATGATTACTTGTACCCAGTAGAAGCCATATTCTATTGTTTATCAACATTGTATGGAATTAGATACTTGATATAATATACCTGTGTTGAAGTTTCACGAATGCGTTATGTGATTTCAAAAAAAATTATTATGTTGAATCCATAAGTTGGACTGGGTTATTACAGATTTTTATTTTAAAGTATTTATGTAATAGCTTGAATATTTGAATTATGTACAGTGGACCTAGATGTAATTGTAAATTAACATGATGTCATGAAGAAGATTAACGTATTATCTAAATCCTTGATTGTAATTAATGTTTGATATTTTACCTAGTTGGCAGTTGTTGTCATTGATGACTAAGTGTTGTCGTTGATGTCAACCCTCAACTAGTGAGGTGTCAATGTTGTTATGGTGTTTGTGGTCACATGGTTATAATTGATGACTAGGTGCAATGTTATGATGGAGAATTATTGGAGTTATAATTGATGACTAGGTGCTAATAAGGTGTTGTGGATTCAAATGAATGTGTACATAGTTGATGTTTGAAAGCATTTTTTTTGTTGTGGATGTCCACCTTCATAGTGTTAAAGCCTATACTTGGTATGATATTGATGATGTTTTATGATGTTCATAGAGAGTAATGGTGGTTTCAGATATTTTATCATGATAATGTCATATTTAAATGAGGATTAGAAGTGCTAAGTTAAGAATTAGAAGTATCCAAATTAGGATTAGAAGGATGATGATACAATGAATGGTGTTGATGATCTTATACTTGTTACAAGCTATTATGATGTCTTTTTTGTTGCTCCTAAGGGAGGAAGTGGTGCTACAGGGTGTTTTGGCCTCTAGAAGTTGGTGAAATGTGTGAATGCAAGAAATTATGTTGAAGAAAGTTTGGAATAATGCTTTGCACTCCCCTGCATTTGATGCTATGGTCTTACAGTTTTGGATGTAATGTGTATACTCTATGGACACTACACTCCTATTTTTCAAATGCCTAGTGTTGTTGTTGATATTTGTAGTTAAGGCAGTATGTTGGTAGTTTGATGGCTAGTTAGGAATAGTCTAGAGTAGCTACCTTTTTAGGAAGATTGTTGATGCAGTAATGTTGAAGGCCTATTCATTGTAACTCATATTTTCATGTATCTTGCTCGAAGATAGTGAGTCTCATTAGCAAGTCCTTTGTATCTTTCCCTAAGGTAGTAAGCCTCAGCCTGCAAGTCCTTTCAAGAAGAGTGATCTTCCCTAGGAAATGATCCCTAAAATAAATATTGTAATTCTTATTCATATAGCATGAGTTAATTCTCACCATGGTATCTAGTGTTCTTTTGTGCATGTGTGTTTATTGTTGTTGATCAAATTAAGAATTTTGGAATTTGAATTGTGCTATAAAGTTTGAAGTATTATACAAGATTAATTAACCCTACTTCCTTAATCTTGGGGTGTGTTCAAAGATTGGTATCAAAGCCAAGTTCCTTTGAGAAAGCTTAACCGCTTGAGGAAAGGTCTAGTATGGCACAAGATGGATCACACAAGGCTCCTAAGTTTGATGGAACAAACTTCACCTTTTAGATAGTTAGAATGGAAGGATACCTAGCCTCTTTAGGGTTTGGAGTTTGGAACCTGGTCAAATATGGTCATACTTTTTCTCCTCCTCCTTTGAAAAATGCAATTGATATTAAATTGGATGATACCACTGGCAAAAAAAGAAATGCAATCATGAGTGGGTTGGCAGATTCAGAATTTGTGAATGTGATGCACTATGGTATAGCTAAAGAGATGTAAGAAAAATTTAACATATATGAAGAAGATGATAAGGTAAAACAAATCAAGTTGCAGAATCTCAAGTGCAAGTCTAAGAATTTGAAGATGTCTAAGGATGAAGGTATTGCTAGCTATATGCTCCAGGTTAACGAGGTTGTAAATGGCATCAAGTGTCTTGGTATTGAATTAAAAGAAGATGAAGTTGTGAAAAAGGTACTTATATCTATTCCTAAATCTTATGGTCATAAGGTGTCTACTATTAAGGAAAGTAAGGATCTTGATAAATACTCAATGGATCAGTTCTATGTGTTGCTCTGACTACTTTTGAGATGAGAGAGTTTGTGAAGATGTTCCTAAAAGAGAAGCTACATTCAAAGTTAGTAATAAGGAAGAAGATGGATCCATTGATTATATTGATGGCCTTGATGAAGTTGGAGCAAACTTTGTGAGGATATTGAAGAAAGGCAACTACAAATATAAGGGTAAGTTACCTTTCAAATGTTTTAATTATGGAAGAATTGGTCATTTTTTTTCTAAATGTACTTTCAAAGAAGATAACTATAAGAGATGAGAAGATAGAAACAAAAGAGAGGTGGCCAAACAAAGTCTTTATTCCAAATACATAAGCTAGTTATCTGGAGAAGAGGATTGTAATGATCCAAATAATGAAACACTATTTATGACTATGAAAGTTGATGACAAACTGGGTAATGTTGAAAAATGTAACAAGTCCAATACATTGCAAACTTATAAAAACAATGAAAAGTCAATGATTGTATGGACTACTTTTCATGCTTAAGAGAAACCAAATTATTGGATGATTGGTAGTATGTGTTTCAATCAAATGACCAATGATAGAGGGAAGTTTATTAATCTTAAGATGTGGAATGGTGGATCAATTAAGTTTGGTGGTGAAGAATCTACTCAAAATTGTGTAAAAGGAATAATAAAAATTGATGGAAAGAACAAGACAGAGGGTGTTCTCTATGTAAAAGAACTAAAATATGATCTTCTCAATATTAGTTAGATTTGCAACAAAGGATATAAATTCACATTTCATAATAATGGTTGTGAAATTAGAAAAGGAAGCTCAAGTACACTAGTTGTAGAAGGGACAAGAACTGATGGAAATGTGTATCATCTAAAAGAGGCTAAAGAAAGAATTTATTTGATGTCTCAGACTAGTGAATTTTGGTTATGACACAAGAGGATGGGTCACAACAACTTTGAAAAAAATGGTAAATATCATCTCTTCACATTCAATGAGAGTCATGTAAAAAATCATCAAACCTACAAACACCCTATACAAGGAATGTCAAATGGGAAAGTAGACAAGGACAAGGTTCATGAACAAGGATTATTCTACTACTAAGCCTTTGGATTTGATACATATTGATTTGTTCAAACCAACTAAGACAAAAAGAATCAACAATGAAAGGTATTTTATGTTGCTTGTTGATGATTATTCTAGAATGACATTGGTTACATTTTTAGAGAAAAATTAGAATCCCTAGATAAGTTTAAATATTTTAAATCTATGGTTGAGAATGAGATAAATGCTAAAATCAAATGTCTAAGTTATGATAGAGGTGTTGAATTTAATTCAAATTAGTTTGAAAAGTTTTATGAAGATCATGGTATTAGGAGACATATCTACTCCTAGGACCCCTCAACAAAATAGGGTAGTAGAAAGAAAGTAAAAAATTGTCCAAGAGATGGCAATAGTTCAATGTTAAAAGATGTTAATCTTCCTGATGTATATTGGAAGGAAGAAATGCATACTTTCGTCTATATTCTAAACAAAGTGCAGTTAAAGGTCAACAATTCCAAGATCCCCTATGAGTTATGGCATGGAAGATCTGCAATAGTCAAAGCACAAAAATTTTGGTAGAAAATGTTACACCAGAAGAGATGAAGAAGACCTTGGAAAGTTTGATTCAACAAGTGATGAAGGGATATCCCTTGGCTATTCAACAAGAAGAAATACATACAAATGGTACAACAAGATACTCCAAAAGATTGTTGAAAGCACAAATGTCAAGGTCAATGAAGATTGGAATTAGATTACACAAGAACCTATGGACTATGGATCATAAAAGTCTCTCTGCATTGAAGAAAAAGAAGAAGAGAAGGAAGAAAAGGAAAAAATAACAAAGGAGGTCCCTAAAACTCCAACAAAGTATGTTTAGAAGAACCATTGAGAAGATCAAATCATTGGCAATAAGAATGAAGGTGTGCAAACTAGGAGAAGACTTGCAAAGGCAAGTGAGAAAATGAACCTTTGTCTCCTTTCAAAGGTAGAGCCTAAGAACTTTTTTTATGATAGCAAAGATGAAATGTGTTTGAAAGCAATGGAAGAGGAGCTTAATCAAGTTGATAAGAATCAGACATGGTAATTATTCTTTAGATCAATATATGAGAATGTCATGGGAACAAAGTGGGTATTCTAGAACAAGATGAATGAAGAAGGAGAAGTGACAAGGAACAAAGAAATATTGGTTTGTAAAGAATATTTACAAGTGGGAGGGATATATTTTGAGGATACTTTTACTCCGATAGCTAAAATGGAAGCAATCAAAATGTTTCTTGTATTTGCAGCTCATAAGAACTTTAAGGTTTATCAAATGGATGTCAAGTCAATCTTCTTAAATGGTGATTTAGAGGAATAAGTTTACATAGGGTAACCATATGGGTTTCAATTTTTAGAGGATACAAGAATGGTTTGCAGATTGAAAAAGGTTTTGTATGGTCTTAAGAAAGCCCCTAGGGCTTGGTATGCAAGGTTGGATAAGTACGTACTTCAAAAAAGTTTCAAGAAAGGTTCTACAGATAGTAATATTTACATTAAGGTTGAGGAAGACAATTTTTTAATATTTTTGTATTTGTTGATGACATTATCTTTAGTTGAGATGATTGTGTGTGAAAGAGATTTGCAGAAGAGGTGCATGAAGAATTTGAGATGTCTATGATTGGTTAATTGTTCTTCTTTCTTGGACTTCAAATTGCTCAACTAGATGATAGTATTTTTATTTCTCAAGCCAAGTATGTTAAAGAGTTATTGAAAAAGTTTGGTATGGAGGACTTTATACCAGTGAGCACTCCCATGGCTACTAATTGTCACTTGAGCAAGGATTATTAGTCTTCAAGAGTTGATCAGACTCTTTATAGGTCTATGATTGGAGGATTGTTGTATTTAATTAATTTTAGACCTAATATTATGCATGAAATGTGTTTGGTTGCAAGATACCAAGCTAATCCTAAGAAATCCCATGAGAAGGTTGTGAAAAGGATATGTGGGTATTTGAAAGGGACACTAGACCATGGCTTGTGGTACAAAAAGGATAATGACTTCTCTTTAAGCACTTATATTGATGTTGATTGGGTAGGTTGTGTGGATGATAGGAGAAGTGCCAGTGGTAGTGCATTTTTCTTAAGAGATGAATTGGTCTCTTGGTTTAGTAAGAAGCAAGATTCAGTATCTTTATTAGTTGTAAAAGCTAAGTATATTGTTGTAGCATCTTGTTAAACTCCACTATTGTGGATGAAGCAGACTTTGAAGTTCTGATACTTAATATAAGTACAGATCCAATAGCCAACAAGATGAGGGGGGGGGTGAATCATACAAACTTAATCATACATAAAAACATAACCAAAATTGTTAAACATGCAAACTCAAAAGCATATGAACAATATAAACCTCATAACACCAGATTTAACATGGAAACCCAAATAGGGAAAAAACCATTGTGGGATTTCGGACCCACTAAGAAATATACTCTTCTAGAGTATGCTCGGTTAAAAGAAAATCCTGTTAAAGATTACAAACACATTGCTAGATGTGACCCGATTAAGGGATTTCCCTCAGATCTATTAGGATCTTCACTTTGTTAGAAGTGACCTTGTTAAAGGATTTCAAACACTCAATCAGAATGTCACCTTGCTAGAGGGTTTACATATAAAACTGTTAAGTCCACTCGGTTAAGAGATTTTCTGTCACTTTCACAAAATAACAATAATAAAAATCTATCTGCAACTTCATATCTAAAATGCTAAAGCAGATTCCTATTTGTTCAATAAAATCTAGATATAGAACTAATCTTGTCTATCTGTTGGGCTTCTATACTTTGTTATTCTAACAAGTCTTCAAGCTTCTGTGCTCGGTAATCACTATGTAGCATCCTTGTGCATACACTTGCCCACATGCATTGTTTATCAACAGTTTCCTATTTATAAACAATTAGGTAACCGCTTAATCTCCTTGATCACATTTCCCATGATCAATCATAGCCATCAGATCTTCAATCTTGTCGAAGTTCAATGCATCTTTCAATCTGAAAATGTTGTACCCCGCCTTGGAACTTGCATAATAGTCTTGGAACTTGTGCCAGGGTATTGTGGTTCAATCTGAGTTGTAGATCTTCATGCCGACTTTCCATTGCCTTAGATTTGTTAACAAACTTCTTCCACATCTCACCAATCATTTGATCCACTCCAGCTCATCATCTTCCTTCATTAAATACCGCATGTAAACATTTAATGCATTCGGTTATAGCTCGGTTACAACTTGGTAACAACTCGGTGAATACTAAACTCCATTTGGTAGACATTCCGCCTTCATTAACCAATAGCGATAACCTTAGGGTTTACCGACTAGGTTCTTTGCTTGATAACATAGTATAGTATTAAACTTTACAATTTACAACATATGTATGATATTAAAACAATCTAAAACATCATGATCTCATCATTGTCTGACTCGGTAGTAGTTGCCCATTGAATACCTTATTCATCATATTCTTTCCTGTGTCTTTTACCGACATCTTTATAATCTTCATATCATACTTCTCAAGATATGGCAACATCATATTGAATTAGAAAGTCAATTTCTTGACATCAATGACAAAATAATAATATCAAGATAGTAAAACATCTTTAATCAGTTATATCCATAATCATCAACAACCTTCTCAATATCCTTAAGAAATGCCAACAATCTTTCATTGTCTGTTATAATACAATATTGCCAACAATCTCCCCCTTTGGCATTGATGGCAAAACCAATTGATTTGACCTTAATAGATTTGGATTGCTGTGATTCTAAAATGCTGAAATGCTCTCCCCCATACATTAGACTTCTCCTCATTTCTTCAGTCTTCTTCCCAATCTGTAGTCTGCTCAGTTTTCTCTTAGTCTTCTCCCCTGATAGGTCTTCTCTCAGTCTTCTCTCCTTTATAGTAGTCTTCTCCCCCTTTTTAGGTCTTCTCCCCCTTTGACAATAATGCCAAAAAAATAAAATAAAGAACTAAAACATAATTTCTTTCTGTAAGAAGTGATTTCCTGTTGTTGTGTATCAACTGAGTCTCGGTCAGAGCATTTGTCTTCAATTCCTGTACCCTATATAATTCCTGTATTAATTCCTGTACACTTTTAGAAAACATCCTAAAGTGTATAACTCAGCATCAACTCCCAAAAGATATTCAATAGAGTCAATGGATTGATTCTTTCACTGAACTCAGTGAGTGAGTAGAAGATGGGGGTAGGACCCCTAACTTCTGAGATATTCAAAAGTGTCCTTTGGTAGTGGCTTGGTGAAGATATCTGCTATTTTCTCCTTTGTGCTAACATATTCCAACACCACTTTCTTCTCTTGAGCTTCTTCTCTAAGATAATGATATTTGATAGATATGTGCTTTGTCTTAGAGTGCATAACTAAATTCTTTGAAATATTAATGGCACTAGTATTGTCACAGAATATAGTTACTAGCTCGGTAACTTTCTCATTTATACCTTCCAGCAGTTGTTTGATCCATGCAATGTTGGTACAATTCAATGCTGCAACAATGTATTCAGCTTCTGCTATTGACTGTGAAACACATCCTTGTTTCTTGCTAAGCCAACTCACTAGTCTTTCTCCTAAAAAGAAAGCTCCTCCACTTGTGCTTTTTCTGTCATCAATGTTGCCTGCCCAATCAGCATCAGTATAAACTTTTAAATCAAAATCATTTCCTTTCTGATATACTAAGCCATAATCTTCTATGCCTTTCAAGTATCTAAAAATTCTTTTGATTGTTGTCATGTGTGTTTCCTTAGGATCTGCAGAGAATCTTGCAACTATACCTACTGCATGTGTTATTTCTGGTCTGCTATGAACAACATATTTTAGTTTTCCAATCATGGATCGGTAGAGTGTCTCATCAATAGATGTAGATTCATCATTCTTAGATAATTTACAGTTGGTAGTCATAGGAGTACTTACTGGTTTTGAATCCTCCATTCCAAATTTCTTCAAGATTTCCTTTATGTACTTGGATTGAGTAATGAAAATCTCATTTTTCATTTGCAGTATCTGTAAACCTATAAAATAATTTATCTCACTGATTAATGACATCTCAAATTTTTTGCTCATTTCATTTCCAAAGTTCTTGCATAAAGAGTCATTTCCACAAAATATAATATCATCAACAAATATGGCTGAGATCAGTATTCCATTTTCATCATTCTTCATGTACATGTTGTTGTTCTCACTTGTCCTTATAAAATCAATCTTAATCAAATAAGAGTGCAATCTTTCATACCATGCTCTTGGTGCTTGTTTCAAACCATATAAAGCTTTGTTCAATTTACACACCTGATCTTTATTATTGTCTTCAAGAAATCCTTCAGGTTGTTCAATGAAAACTTCTTCTTCTAATATTCCATTCAGAAATGCAGATTTGACATCCATTTGATATACCTTGAAGTTCTTGAAAACATCATAGGCCAACAATATTCTTACTCCTTCAAGTCTAGCAATAGGTGCAAAAGTTTCACCATAATCAATTCCTTCTTCTTGAGCATAACCTTTGCAAACTAGTCTTGCTTTGTTTTGAATGACTTCTCCTTTTTCATTTAGCTTGTTTCTGAAAATCTACTTTATACCGATTACATTTTTGTCCTTCAGTCTTGGGATTAGTGTCCATGTGTCATTCTTCTTGATTTGATCAATCTCTTCTGTCATAGCATTTACTGAATCTTCACTGTTAAATGCATCTTTCACTATTCTCGGTTCAAATTCAGATATCAAACATGTGTTCTGTCTTAGTTTGTTCCTTGTCATCACTAGATCATCCTTATCTCCTATAATCTGACTTGGTGCATGATGTCTTCTGACATACTTGGCTAATACAGGCTCGGTAGGCTCTGTATGATCTTCTTCATCACTCGGTAACTAGATATTCTCTTCATTTTCTTCAATAGTCTTCTCAGTAGGACTTCTCGGTTGAAAATAGACAAATTCATCATAGTCTTCTGGTTCCTTTGAATTTCCTTCATCATTTCTTTCTGCAAATTCATCAATTTTCACATTTGCACTTTCTACTATTTTGTTAGATGATTTGATCATACATTTAAATGCTTTGCTTCTGGAAGAATAACCTAGAAATGTTCCTTCTTCACTTTTATGATCAAACTTGCCATTTCTATCATCTTTATGAACATAGCATCTACTTCCAAAGATTTTAAAATAACTAACATTAGGTTTCTTATCATACCAAATTTCATATGGTGTCTTCAAAGTACCTTTCTTCAATTAAACTCAGTTCAAGGTGTAAACAGCTATGCTTATTTCTTCTCTCCAAAATGTTTGTGGCACCTTCTTTTCAATCATCAGTGTTCTAGCACAATCCACAATAGATCTATTTCTTCTCTCAGCTATTCCATTCTGTTGTGGAGTTCTCGGTGCAAAGACTTGTCTTTTAATACCATGATCATTGCAGAATAAGTTGAATTCATCAGATGTTAACTCTCCTCCTCTATCTGATCTAAGACATTTCAGTTGTCTTCCTATTTCATTTTCAACTCTTGCCTTGTACCATTTAAACATTTGAAAAGTTTCTGATTTTTCCTTTAAAAACATTACTGACATCATCCTTGAATAGTCATCCACAAATAATATGAAATACTTATCACCATAATAACTTTGAACTTTCATAGGACCACAAAGATCAGTGTGCACTAGATCTAAAATTCCCTTAGAAGTGTAAGACTTACTTGTAAATCTTGATCTTGTCATCTTACCCATCTGGCATCCTTGGCACATAGCATTCTCAGGTTTTTCAAGACTCGGTAGACCTCTTACTCTGTGCTTCTTACTTATTTTGATCATATTATCAAAATTTACATGACAAAACCTTTTATGCCATAGCCAGGTATCATCAATCTTTGCATGCAAACACTTATTCCGAGTTGAGTCAAGGTGAAATATATTACCTTTTGTTTGTGTCCTGGTAGCAGCTAACTTTCCATTCTTGTCATGAACTTTGACAATTCCTTTCTGAAATTCTATTTGGTAACCTGTGTTGTTTAGCTGTGCTACACTCAACAAATTATATTTCAAACCTTCAACCCAATAAACATCATTGCATCTTGCATTATCAAGAAGTGTTATAGATCCTTTATCTCTTACCGGACATGGTGCATCATTACCAAATCTAACATAGCCTCCATCATAATCTTCTAACATAACAAACTTGTGTTTATCTCCTGTCATATGATGTGAGCATCCACTATCTATAATCCAAGAATCATTAGTGTTTATGTGAGATATTAGAGCTTTTTCTTCATACCTTTCTTCATCTGAGCCATCCTTGATAGCCATATAAACTACTTCCTCTGTATCAGTCTCATCTGATTTATCATCGTTAGATCCCTCGTCAGCTATTAAGCATGTCTTTCTATCTCTTCTTCTAAAGTCTCGGTGTCCTTTGTAATGATTATCTTTCTGTCTGTCATCTCGGTAATCTCTCTTTTCATTAAAATCTTTGTCAAGATAGTTAGAATCCATATGTCCTATCTTAACACAATTGAAACATTTCAAAGGTAGTTTTCCTTTATACTTACCTTTGCCTCTCGATAACCTTTTGGCTAATAGTGCTTCAAACACTTCTTGCTTTCTGATTTCCTCATACAGTTTGTGTACTTCTTCCATGTTCTTCTGAAATCTTTCACTTGCTCCACTGTGATCTCCTTCAGAGTAATTATACTTTCTTTCATTCTAATCATTAGATTCATCAAGATGAAAAGAACTAAATGCAAATTCAACTTTATTTACCGAAGATCCACTGTTATCAAAATTACTTAACTCAAATGCATGTAGCTTACCAAAAGTAGTATCCAAAGAAACTAGCATATTAGGTACAGACCTCAATTCATTGATTGCAGAAACTCAGATTGCATAAGTTGGTAGAAGGGTTCTCAACAACTTACTTGTTATATCCTTTTCTTCAATAGTTCCACCTGCTCCTTTGATTTGATTGACAATCTCCTTTAGTCTTGTACTGTACTGAGTTATGTTCTCACCCTCATTCATCCTCATAGATTCAAGTTGTCATATCAGACTGTCTACTTTTGCTCTTTGAACATGTTCATCTCCTCCATATACTGATATGAGCTTATCTCACATTGTCTTTGCATCATTGCAGCCTTCTAGGCCATTAAACTCTGAATCGGTCAATGCAGATGTTATTTCAATCATTGCTTGAATATATTCTTGCTTCACCTTTATCTCTTCCATAGTCAATGGATAGGTGATCGGTGTAACAAAATCATTCTCCAGATAGTATACAGCATATTCTCCAACTCCTGATAGATGTAGCTTCATCCTTTTCTTCCATGTAGAGAAACTTGACTTGTTCAGCTTTGGTGCATCCCTCTTATACATCTTTGGATCTTTAACTCAAGTGCCTTTAAACTTTCCTTCCGGAGTCCAAAGCTCTGATACCAATTGATAGTTCTGATACTTAATATAAGTATAGATCCAATAGCCAACAAGATGAGAGGGGGGGGTGAATCATACAAACTTAATCATACATAAAAACATCAGATTCAACCTCGATAACATATATATCAGTAATATAACCAAAACTGTTAAACATGCAAACTCAGAAGCATATGAACAATATAAACCTCATAACACCAGATTTAACGTGGAAACCCAAATAGGGAAAAACCACTATGGGATTTCGGACCCACTAAGAAATATACTCTTCTAGAGTATGCTCGGTTAAAAGCAAATCCTGTTAAAGATTACAAACACATTGCTAGATGTGACTCGGTTAAGGGATTTCTCTCAGATCTGTTAGGATCTTCACTTTGTTAGAAGTGACCTTGTTAAAGGATTTCAAACACTCAATCAGAATGTCACCTTGCTAGAGAATTTACATATAAGACTGTTAAGTCCACTCGGTTAAGAGATTTTCTGTCACTTTCACAAAATAACAGTAATAAAAATCTATCTACAACTTCACATCTAAAATGCTAAAGCAAATTCCTATTTGTTCAATACAATCTAGACATAGAACTAATCTTGTCTATCTGTTGGGCTTCTATACTCTATTATTCTAACAGGTCTTCAAGCTTCTGTGCTCGGTAATCACTATGTAGCATCCCTGTGCATACACTTGCCCGCATGCATTGTTTATCAACAGTTTCCTATTTATAAACAATTAGGTAACCGCTTAATCTCCTTGATCACATTTCCCATGATCAATCATAGCCATCAGATCTTCAACCTTGTCCAGGTTCAATGCATCTTTCGATCTGAAAATGTTTTACCCTGCCTTGGAACTTGCATAATAGTCTTGGAACTTGTGCCAGGGTATTGTGGTTCAATCTAAGCTGTAGATCTTCATGCCGACTTTCCATTGCCTTAGATTCGTTAACAAACTTCTTCCACGGCTCACCAATCATATGATCTGCTCCAGCTCATCAGCTTCCTTCATTAAATACCACATGTAAACATTTAATGCATTCTGTTATAGCTCAATTACAACTCAGTGAATACTAAACTCCACTTGGTAGACATTCCGCCTTCATTAACCGATAGTGATAACCTTAGGGTTTACCGACTAGGTTCCTTAGGGTTTACCGACTAGGTTCTTTGCTTGATAACATAGTATAGTATTAACCTTTACAATTTACAACATATGTATGATGTTAAAACAATCTAAAACATCATGATCTCATCATTGTCCAACTCAGTAGTAGTTGCCCATTGAATACCTTATTCATTCCCTTCTTCATCATATTATTTCCTGTGTCTTTTACCGACATCTTTATAATCTTCATATCATACTTCTCAAAATATGGAAACATCATACTGAATTAGAAAATCAATTTCTTGACATCAATGACAAAATAATAATATCAAGATAGTAAAACATCTTTAATCAGTTATATCCATAATCATCAACAACCTTCTCAATATCCTTAAGAAATGCCAACAATCTTTCATTGTCTATTATAATGCAATATTGCCAACAGTTAAACTCCACTATTGTGAATGAAGCAGACTTTGAAGGATGTCAAGGTGGTATATGATGAACCTATTCTTATAATGTGTGATAGTACAAGTGTTATCAACATTCAAAGAATTCAATGATGTAGACAAGGACTAAACATGTCTCTATCTAGTATCATTTCCTAAGGGATGAGTTTTTAGAGAAAGAAATCAAATTGGAGTATGTTCCTACAAAGGATCATATTGTAGACATTTTCACAAAGGCTCTCTCAAAATATACATGTGGTCTATATCTCAAGCAGAGCTAGGGGTTACTACCCATCCTTCTTCAAACTAGATGCATATAGAGGTGCATCTATCCAGAAGAAAGTTCAAGGTATATATTTTGTTTCCTAGAATGATGTGGTCTAATCCTCAAGGGGAGTAGGTAATTTACAGGTGGGATAGTTCTAGAGAAAAGTGCAGATTGGAGAGGGTACTGACGAGTCAAGTGAATACCTTTGCCCTTTATATCAAAGCGAGAGATAGTGATAAAAGGATGAGAGAAAATATAGAAGGAAAGAAAGTGTAGATGAGTTAATCAAGCTCTTATTGAAGATTGTTTCCCTTTGTTCTTTATGTCAAAGGGGGAGACAAAGTGCAAGAAGGAAGAAATTGTAGATGATTAGTATTGTATGAGTGTTACCATCAATGATAAAGAGGGAGATTGTTGATAGTTGTCATTGATGACTAAGTGTTTTCATTGATGCCAACCCTTAGCTTGTGAGGTGTCAATGATGTTATGGTGATTGTGGTCACATGGTGCAATTTTATGTATTTCTATGATGGATAATTATTAGAGTTGTTGGCATTGATTACTAGGTGTTGATAAGGTGTTGTGGATTCAGATGAATGTGTAGATGGTTCATTTCTTATTGTGTATGTCCACCTTCTTGGTGTTTAGTGTATGGTTTTGATACCTATACTTGGTATGATGTGGATGTTATTGATGATGTGTTATGATGGTGATAGAGAGTCATGGTGGTTGCAAAGATTTTATCATGATAATATCACATTTAGATGAGGATTAAAAGTATTAAGATGAGGATTAGAAGAATGAACATAAAATAAATATATTATTTATGTTGTTGATGATCTTTTACCTAATACAAGTTGTTGTGATGTGTTTCTTGTTTCTCTTGAGGGAGTAAGTGGTGATACAAAGTGTTCTTGTTAGAATTTAGGATCTAAGGATACTAATCATTATAAACAAGATTATAAAGTAAATGAAATATGAAACATACATGAAAAATGTACACATTACACAAGATATACATGGGGAAAACCCTTTCGGGTAAAAAACCCCATAAAGCATCATTTAATTAAACACTTACAAATATAGTCTATAATAAAATAGGCATGAACCTGGGGACACTCCTCCAATACTTCCACATGGCCAATAATACCTCATATGCATAGTGATACAACTCACCATAAAGCTCCAAATTCACACACCTCTCAAATGAGAAAGAACCTCCTTAACTATAGGAGGAAGGGTGACTTCACTAGTCACACCTTTTCAATAACCCCCACTTATAAATAATTAATAATCTAATAGTTATTAGATTATAATTATTTCAAATGGGATATGCTTATAAAGCATATAATATATAAGGTTTTATAACCTTATATTAGAACATTATATATAAATGTTATAAGGATGTGATCCCTAATAACATTATGTTCTAACAGTTCTAGCCTTTGGAAGTTCATGAAATGTGTGAATGCGGAAAAGTATGTTGAAGAAAAATTGGAAGAATGCTCTACATTTCTCCATATTTGGTGCTATGGTCTTGTAGTTATATATGTAATGTGTATAATATGTGGATAATTCACTCCTATCTTTTTAGGTCCCTAGTGTTACAGTTGATGTTTCTAGTTAAGGTTGTATGTTGGCAGATTGATGGCTAGTTAGGACCGGTCCAAAGAATGCTCTACATTGATGTTTCTATTGTTGCAACTTGAAAGGAATTCTTATAATGTATGTACAGTGTCTTAGTTCATATTCAAGGTGATGAAGTGTTCTAGAAGTATGTTTGTTGGTGTTTTGTTTCATAATTGTGTTTCCTAGCATTCTGGTAATGAAGAAATATATATCAGTTTGGTTATGATAGCTTCTCTTGGCTTGACAATATGAAACATGTATCTGGAAATTTTGATGGATATTCCAGGAATGTCTCTATGTGGTCTACATAATATTGGTTGATCTCTTTGGTGCTGCATTGTGTGTGGAATCAGTTTTCAAGGTAAATTGCAATAATCTGGCTAATAGGACATGTTATTTTGCTTGGACTACATCCTTGGGGGTTCATGCCAGTATTGGAGTTTGTGTTGAGTTGTTTTTGGGTCCTACTATGGCTTGTGATGATTTGCATTGAGATAATTCATTTGGAGGATGTATTTTGGGTCAACTAGTTATGTACTACAAAGTTTTATCTACATGTTACCTTGTTGTTGACTTGGGAGTATGTGTGCCAGTGTGTGTGATGTTTGGGACTACATTGGAAGATGTAATAAGATGTTTTTAGTTCCTCTCTATCTCCTAGGTTGGACCACTTTCACCGCAACTATGTCTTATGGCCGACTTGGTGGGATCATTCATTGTTCCTTGTTTTGGCTAACCTAATGGATGCTTTGAGATGATGTGAATTGTATATATATCTAAGATCAAGTCAATTTCAAGGTGTGTGGAGTTGTGAAGATTGAGGAAGATGTGAATTTGAAGTAATGAAAGTGTGTGTTGGAAGTTTTGGAGTAGAATTTTCAAATGGTTGCTTGAGGTAGTGAGTCAAGAGTAGCTACATTTTCAAGGAGATTGTTAAAAGCAATGATGTTAAAGGCATGTTCATTTTAACCCATGTTTTCATGTATCTTTCTTGGAGTTAATAATTCTCCTCAGAAAGTCCTTTGTATCTTACCCTAAGGTAGTGAACCTCAACATGCAAGTCCTTCTGGGATCAATGAGCTTCCTTGGGTAGTGATCCCTAAAACAAATAGTGTAATGCTTATTCATATGGTGTGAGTTAACTCTCATCATGATTTTTCCCTTCTTGGATTTTCCACATAAATCTAGTGTTCTCCTATGCATGTGTGTTCAAATATTTATCCTACATTGTTGTTGATCAGATTGAGGATTTTGGAATTTGAATTGTGTTATAAAGTTTTAATTTTTATCCAAGGTTGATTTACCCCCACTCTCAGGCTTGGGGTGTGTTCAACATACCCTATATGTTGTGCTCTTGTTGGTTTAAGTATTGATGTCACATGTACAAATCAATCCAAATATAGTATAAGGGGGTACTTGATTGATGTGAGGTAACTAAGTTAGTAGGAGAAAATAACATGGGAGAAAAGATTAAAGGAAGTCCAATGAGATAGACATGTTAAAGAAGAGAAAAAAATGGTGTAGTTCTCAACACAACCAAACTAGGAGAAATATTAAAGAATTGCTATCCTAAAAGATCATTCCTAGAGAATAAGAACCTTAGAAGGAAAGATCACTAGTGGGTAAAACATTCATTAGAGGAAGCTTAATAAGGTATATGGAGACGTTAGAATTATATGAGAATTCAAGTTGAATCCATTAGAGATTAAATAAAAATATCAAGAGGGATGGTCGAAATTTACAAGTTGAAAAACAATCAAATGGGAAGAGATACACTTGTTGTCCAAAGAGATTTAGAGATGTCTAATGAAATAAGAAATGATGACTACATTGCGAGAGAATTCAAGAAGAATATGATGCAACTGATACATAATTAAATTAGGAAAATAATTTAAGCACAAGTATCCCATGTGCTGAAGGAAGGAGACATGATTAGAAAAAAATTAGCTAAATGTTATCAAGATAATATTCATTGACTAGTTAAGAGAAAAAAGTTTGAAAAAAAAAAATTGTAAGAATCTTGGAAGAAACGGGATGGTTGAGATTGATTTTGGAAATGAGGGCAATATATGGAGGACTTAAAGTCCTTCAAAATTTTATTTATTTATTTATTTTTTCAAAATTGTCGATTTGAATTATTGTTTATCTATGTCATAATCTATATATGATTGTAAAGTTAAATTATAACTTTATGCCTTTTTTTTCATTTCATCTGAAGTTGAATAATTAATTTAATTTATTTTAGAAAAATTATTCCACCTTTACCCAAGGAACTTGTAGCATGTGGAATTTGGCCTTGTATATGATTATGTATCAATGAATGCAATCAAAATATAAGGGATGATGTTCTACTAAATAAAAGGGAATTAATAATACCTCACATTCCTATGTGGAATGGGGCAACCATAATTAAAAATGTTGATCAATAAGGACTTATCTAAATTTGGGTGGCTAAGCCTACTAGATTTTATGATCTACTATTTGGTTTGGTGAAGTAAAGAGAAATCATTCGCCCATTAGTGAAAACCTGACAATCAAGCGCTCTAGATAAGTATCGTGGTGAAAACTTGGAAAACAAATGCCACGTGTAACAAGTCACTACTTCATCATCTATCATCCCTTTATTTGAATATTACTCATATTTACGATATATTTTCCATCAAAACCCCTCTTTAATCCTTTCTGGCCCGAAACTAGTCAATATTCACTGTCTATCCTTAGCACAAACTAGTCTTGTATATATGCTCATTTTGTCCATTATATATAGTTTCACAAATTGAGGGAAACTCTTTTATCATGATCAATCGATGGAATCTTTCTCGCTACAAGCTCAGAGAATGAGGCATGTACATAGAAATGTTCTAAAAATATCTTAAAATTGCAAAATGTCCTAATAAAATCTTAAAAATTACAAAATGTCTTGAAAAAATCTTTAAAATTGCATAATGTCGTGAAAAAATCCTTAAAAATGCATAATGTCCTAAAAAATCCTAAAAATCGTATAAAGTCCTGGAAAATTTTCAAAAACATAGCAAAATGTCCTAAAATAATCTTAAAAACATTGCAAAACTTCTTGAAAAACAAAATCCAAAAATATTTGTAAAATGTCCTGAAGAAAGAATCTCCAAAAAAATCAAATAATCACAAAACCCTAAAAATTTGCAAAACAATCAAAAAACCAAAAACAATCAATCTTCTTCATTCCATCAATAAGCTTGTCCTTTGCAACAAACAGACATTTGAACGAACACAGGCGGAAAATCTATAAAACGTTGTTCTTATCAAATCATGCACCAATAAACAAACTATCAATCAAATCAACAATCAGACATATCAACTCGTCGTATCCATCAACCTATCAACTAGCCCTATCTAACTATCATCTCTCTTATACAAGGTGCAATATACTCAAAACCAGATTGTGTCCATCTTATACAGGGTACTTTGTAATAACCCACTTAACTTAATCCAAAAACTCAACTGATTTTTTTTTTTTTAATATATAAAAATATTGATTTCTTATTCTTACTTATTCTTATTTATTTTTTATTCAATCACATACTCAAGTACATCTATCAAAACAAGATAGGCATCCATCCAACTAGGATGGGCATCTAACCATACGAGTTAGGCATCTATCCATATGGGACTAGGCATCTAACCATACGGGTTAGGCATCTATCCATACGAGACAGGAGGTTTCATCTATCCAATCTGGGATAGGCATCTATCCAAACGGGGTAGGCATCTATTCATAAGAATAGGATATGCTTTGGCCAGAGACTTTAGACTCATCGGGACCATCCGGGTCCTGAGCCACTCTCTAAAGACTACACTCCCCTACTAGGAGTGCATTGAGGTCGCCGTCCTTAGGAGTATTAAAATAATTACAAAAACAAGCTTGAGTTCTGCCTCAGAATTCGGCCTAAAGCCTCGGGAAGTCAAGCAAATCCATACGAGATTCCTTCTGAGTATGAATTGAATTAATTTTAACCTTTCAATTATTATTTGCACCATTTGATTAAAAGACCAAGGAGCTTCAAAAACCAACTACTCACCCATAACCAATCATAATCCCCATCCCCAAACGCCTAAGTACAAGGGACAACTCTGTCCCTAGACTGCCTACATACCCGTTTCGGCACAAGATCAAGGCATAAAGTATGTAGTTTTGGTTTCTAACTATGGTTTAATGTAAATTGTTTGGTGGGTACGCAACCCTTTCTAGGGTCAATGTCCCAGACAGTTCCTCTGCGGTTGCTACCCACGATGGTAGCTCTATAGAAAAAAGGCTCAAGGTGGCCTTCCGCTTGTGGCCTAAAATAACTAAGTCCTAATTCCTGTTAAAATGTTACCCTTAAATCGTTATCATCCTCTGAAAAACATCAAGATAGATAAATTCCAAATCATCACACACCACCAAGCCCTGATGGGGTTTTCTAAGGTTTAACTGAGTGGATGTAAATTTGTTTTAAAAGATTATCTTTTTAGATTATCGATCCAAGGGGGATTACCTGCCCCTTAGATTTTTAACTTCCATATGACCCTTATTTCTCCCCAATGATTTATAGGGATGATGCCACAGACGTCGTTAGTGCAGCTTTATTAGGCATTAAGTGCAGTAGTTCAACATGACAGCATTACCCGTAAGCGTGACCCAGAGGCACCATAGATACTGAACACTGCTAAGGTTTTGGTTTCGTCTCGTCTTGTTTAGTTGTCTAACTAGAAATTCTAATTTTGAAATCATGAATCTTATGTAAAGCAATATACTAATACAATCATGAAAAAGAACTATAGTATACAAAGAATTTTTGCTTGAAAACTTGTAAAATTATAACTTATGAAAAACTTCTTGGAAGGTACTAAATTGCTTAAAGAAAATCTAATGCCTAGGTAGAAGGCCTTAGAAACAAATTTTAACACTTACTTGATTGAAGGAAAAACTTGATATTAATAAGCTTGAAAGTAACTGCATTATTGATAACCATCTAATTCTTCTACTTGAAGCAACATAAATTCTATCTTTAATTATTTCCCACAAATGATAACCTTACTTTAAATATGAATCTTAATGCTTGAAAGGCACTAATTTTCTTAAAGAAGATTAAATTATCTAATAATAGTACTTTGGAAATAAATTTAATATTCACTTGTTTGAAGGAAAAAGAAAAGAACTATTAACGATAAGCTTTAATAACCGCAATATTTTAATCACTAATTGTTCAAAAATAAGATTAGAAGAGAGTCTAATACTTGCTAATCAACCAACATAAAATAGAGACCCTAAGAAAATTCGAATCAATCTTCTTCTTCTAGTTGTTTTACAACCAATTTCAATTCCTTTGCAATATTATAAGAGATAACTAACTAATTATTCCACTTGAAGTATCGTTTTACCCTTAGATATTTTCTACAGAAAAATAACCTTATAATTTCCATTTTCTTTACTTCAATTTAATTCTCTAAGTGATCATACGATACGTTTCTTGAAAACTCATTTTCTCGATAAGGATAAGGATCCAATAATCTAGAACAATTAATTCTAACTTAATTAAAACTAAGTTCGTTAAACATATACAAAGAATATGATTACTTGATTTGAGATTCACAAGATAAGTCAAGTCTTATGTTAAAGGATTTCAGGTTTGATTCTCTTTTGTTTTTAAAGTAAAGTTTCTCCACTTCCCAATTAATAATAATGTTCTAACAAAATAGATTTTACTATGAAGCTCAACTATGAAAATCGCCTACCTTAAATGTAACTCTTCTTTTCACTAGTCTTATGTTCCCTTAAAGTTAGGAGATAAATTTGACTACTATTAGATTTAACTATTATGAATGCCTTGATTATTAAAAAATTCAACCTACTACTACAAGATGAGAGTACTATCCAAATTGAGAAAGGCCATAATATCTAGCTTCTTGTAACTTGTATAATACATAAGTTATGTCACTTGCATGATGCTTGAAGTAAACAATTGGTCAAGGACTATGAACATATTAAATTTAAACTGACGATCATAGCGATATATACTAATAGTTCATATTAAATTAAAATGCCAGCTAACAATCCCAATAAATCTCATCTAATTGAATGTTTCTAAATTACAAGTGGGTTGTAACCAAATAAAAGTTTACCAACCCAAAATTTGCTTAGAAAGTAAAGTTTTCAAATTAATAATTAATAGGTAGTTCTAAAATAAATTGAAATATTATTTATCGATAACTCCAAACTATGAAATTTTAATTGAAAGCATTGATTATTGAATATAAACCCTTATGATCATTCGTTAGCAATATAATTAATTGTCAACTATAAAAATAATCAAATCAATTTCATATTATAATTTCTTAAGGTTACTAAGCCAAATTATAACTTACTCAAATGAAATTTATAACAAACTTTATTTAAATCCACTTATAAATTATAAATAAGTCATCTAATCCAAATTATAGTTTATGTATTAACTAGGTAAATTTATTATTATTATTTATTTATTTTCTTTGAATTAACTTATGGGTACCACTTATAACCATATACTTTATTGATTATTTTAAATAATAAAACAAAGAGAACTCCCTTAATAAAACAAGAGATAAGAAGAGAATTGGATCAAATATTTTGAGTTTTTGTTTTAATATACAGAGAGATGAACAGGTACATTCGTAGAGGAAATCTTTTTGATCTCTTCAAGAAGATTTCACATAAAGGTAGAAACATATTCTCAGAGAGTCCATTTTATTTCATAGAGGTTGATTTTTACAAGAGGGATTCACTGAGGAACCAAAGAGATAAATTTTCACAGGAAAAGAAAACATATTCTCAAGGAGCTCATTTTATTTCACAAGGATGGATTTTTACAAGAGGAATTCACTTCATAGAGGTTGATTTTTACAAGAGGGATTCACTGAGGAACCAAAGAGATAAATTTTCACAGGAAAAGAAAACATATTCTCAAGGAGCTCATTTTATTTCACAGAGGATGGATTTTTACAAGAGGAATTCACTGAGAAAATAGAGAAATATACTATCAGAGAGGATTTTATATATTTTGAGATGAAATTATATGTATTTTCAGGAATAAGATTTCACAGAGAGGGAGTTTTAGAAAAATTATCTATATTTATGTTTGAGATAAATTGAAACAAAAATTTGAGTTGCAGAGGATTTGAAAAGCAAGATCTTCTTTTTCCACAAAGCATGAGATTTTTTATTTTTTTTAAAAAGGCATCTACTTATATCATTCTACTCCTAAGAATCTTATTTTTCCTTTTTAAGAAAAGATGAAGTTAAAAAAAGAAAGAAAAATAAAATTGCTTATGCATATTGAAAGAAAACTTTTGGTAAATCTTCTACATATATTTTTCATTATCAAAGAATTTTGGAAAGAATCAAAAAGGATATATTTAACTTAATCTATCTAAATAATTGAGAGAGGGTTATTTGAAAGAGAATTTATATTTAATTTAATCTATCTAAATAATTGAGAGAGGTTTATTTGAAAGATAATTTTCATATAAATAAAATCTAAAAGGAAGATAGGAATGATAATTCAAGATTCAAACTTGCAAATAAGCAAATGAAGTAGGAGAACCTGGATTGGATGAAGCATCTGTTGTCGAATTCATCCCAATCTTCCTGCTAACCTACTTCAATCATTACTAGACCTTCGTGAGAATTCTTCATCTAAACTGAAAAATCCTTCTATCCAACATGACTAATAAAATTCTTCTACTACTAACAAGAATAATCAAGAGCTTCAAAAAACTACTTTTTCATCCAAGGCTATGAACTCCCCTTTTTCAAACATTTAAAACTCAATATATAGAAGAGAGAGTCATTTTCCCACTACCAAGGAATTAATTGATTTCCATATTCTTTTTCCCAAAATAATTTCATGCAAAATTATTAATTGTCATAGTGGGGGTTACATGCAAAAAAATTGAATTTGAGATTCTCTTCTAGAACCCTCTTATTTCCTCCTACAACATGTGCTAAATAACATATTGAGAAAATAAATAATTTCTAAATTAATTTATTGCAAAAAGGATTGTTGTCATAGTGGGAGTTACATTTGACCATGCATTTAAACTTCGAATTTGAATTCTCCTCCATTTTATCAAAAATAAATTTTGTAACTCCTTTGTCATAAAAAGAACTATGAATAGAATTATTCTTGTCATAGAATAATTTATAACTCCCATGTCATATATTTGCTAAATATAATATTTATTCCTTGATATTTTGAATTTGAAAATTGCTTTTCTAGAATCTTCTTATTTCTCCTACACCATGTGCTCAATTAGAATATTGAGGAAATAAATAATTTCCAAGTAAATTATGACCTCATGAGTTTGTCACCACTATTTAATTCTTCTTTTTATTTAAAAACTTCAACCTCATTTCAATTTATCTTTTCTTTCTAACATTACTCATAAAATTAATATTATAATAGTAGTAGTTGTAGTAGTAGTAGTAGTAGTAGTAGTAGTAGTAGTAGTAGTAGTAGTAGTAGTAGTAGTAGTTGTAGTAGTTGTTGTTGTTGTTGTTGTAGTAGTAGTAGTCGTAGTCGTAGTCGTAGTCGTAGTCGTAGTCGTAGTAGTGGTAATAATAATAATAATAGCAAGTCATATCAAGTTCCAAAAAGAGGTCTATGACATACTTCTTTCCTGAAACCAAACATCATGATCGTCTTATCAAGCACAAACTATCAAAACTTTGACAACAAGATTGGAATGGTTGTTGACTCGCTTGGTCTACTAAGTTATTTTTTTCATTGATTTATCTTTGATCATGTTCCTATGCTACTCCAGGATGTCCACAAGTGACTAGAGGAGTTGATATGGTTCATGGTCTTTTGTTTTTTGGTCTTCTGTTTGTGGTGTGTTTCATGAAGTTCTAGGGAACGCATATTTTGGGTGTCTATATTGGTATGTTCACTTTGTGACTATCGCACATACCTCGACCCTTAACATACAAACCAACATTTCAAAAGGGATTGAAACATTCCTTGTCTGTAATATGTCTATTTTTTTGTAAAGGTATCACATTAACACTTTGGCCTCATATGTCACGATGCGATGTATCCACTTGCCATATTAAATAAAGCTCTCTACTGCTAAAGGTGCACTTAACAAATAAAGGCTTCATCATTACTAATTGTTAATTGTCTAATATTTTTGTTTCTTACTAACCTTTTTCTCTTTCTTCTAACATTATTCTCTTCTTTCAAGAGATCATTCATTTCTTTCATAAACAAACAATCTCTCGAGGGGGCATCCTACCTCCATCCCTTAGTTTGTTGGGGCATGATTTTTTTTTCTTTTTTCAATTTTCTTTGAAACAACGCTCAAAATCATATTGTCTCAAAGAGGGGCAAAAAGTAAACACTAAAAACTGGTAAATGAATGCGTTCTTCATTTTTAACCTAATCGCACATATGGTCTTCATTACTCATGTGATCCTATCTTGCTTCGCTTTTCCCATTTTTTGTTTCGATGATATCATTTTCTCCCCATTTCACATTTATGATATCATTTTGTCCTCATCTTACCCCCCTTGATGTCATTTCATTCCCTTTTCAATCCAATTATGTCGATTGTGTCCCTAAACATGCTCTGATTAGGTCATTTTGCTTCCTTTTTGGTCTTGCCTCTTCTTGCTTCCCATTTTTTGTCTCACTGACATCATTTTATCCCAATTCCTATTTTGACATCTTTTTTATCTCTTATCCTACCTCATGGCATCGCATCGGTTGCTTTTCCATCCGTTGAACCGTTTTGACCTGGTTTACCCACTTTTACTCAATTTCACCCGGTTTGACCTAATTTTCCAATTTTCATTCAATTCTTCCCATTTTTTGCTTGAACCTTCCCATTTCTTCCCATTTTCACCCATTTTCACCTATTTTGACTTAATTTAACCAAATTGAGGTCTCTAGGTATCAATTTGACTAATTTAGTTTCAAAGGAGATGGTGAGCAATCTGAATTTGAAGAGGTTGAAACATCCAAGACCCTACAAGATAACATGGATTTAGGATGAGCATAAAGTACTAGTAAGAGAACAATCTTGCATGAAATTTCATATAGAATCCTATCATGATGATATATTGTATGACATTATATAAATGGATGTATGTCATTTATTGTTGGGAAGACCATGGCAATATGATAGAAAGGAAATTCATGATGGAGAATGAATACCTACACTGTAACATCAAATGAGAAGAGATATATATTCATACCTTTAGAGGAAGAAGAGGAGAAGAGTGAAGTGTGTGATAACACCAAAATCTATTTGGTATATGGAATAAAGTTATTAGGAGATCTAAGACATGAAACATGTGTTTTGCATTTATTCCAAAGAAGTGCAATAGTTTAGGGGCATAAAATCTCACTACAAAGAGGGAAGAACCACTGCAGAGAGAAGTAGTAGAGTTGTTGGTAGAGTATCAAGACATCATATCAAAGAACATGCTAGATGGACTACCACTAGTCCGTTGTATCAACCATCACATGGATCTCATACCTAGAATAACTTTTCCAAATAAAGCGACACATAGAATGACACCAACAGAAAATGTGGAATTGAATGAATAGATAGAGGAGTTGTTGAAGAAGGGATTGATAATAGAAATCTTAAACCCATGTGCAGTACTTGTTGTACTTGCACCAAAGAAAGATAAAGAGTGGATGATGTATACAGACTCAAGATCAATCAATAAGATCACAGTAAAGTATAGATTCTTATTTCCAAGGATGGATAATATTATGGATTGTTTGAGTGGGGAAAAATATCTCACAAAAATTGACCTAAAGAGTGGATACAATCATATCAAAATCAAAGGAGGAGATAAATGGAAGATCCATTCAAGACAAAAAGACAGATTGTATGAATGGTTGGTAATTCCTTTTGGATTGACTAATGCACTGAGCACTTTCATGAGGTTGATGAATGAGTTGTTGAAGCAATCCTTAAGCATGTTTGCCATTATTTACTTAGATGATATTCTGATTTTCAGTAAAGCTAAAGAGGAACATTTGTGGCATACCAAACAAGTATTATAGAGGTTGAGGGAAGAGAATTTGTTGATAAATATCAAAAAGTATATTTTTATGAAGACAGAGTTGGTATATTTGGGATTTGTCATTTCTGTAAAAGAGTTGAAGATGGATCCAGAGAAGATTGGAGCAATTATTGACTAGCCTATACTTGTAAATGTTGGGGAGATAAGTTATTTTCATGGATTGGCTACTTTCTATAGGAAGTTCATCAAAAAATTCAATAGCATTTTTATACCTATGACTAAGACAATGAGAGGAGATAGGAAATACTTCAAGTGGACATCTAGAGCACAAAGGAAATTTGAATTGTTGAAACAAAAGGTGACAAAGCAACACATGTTAGCATCGTTGAATTTCATCAAGGTATTTTAAGTTGATTGTGCTGCTAGTGTAAATGCAATAGGAGAAGTATTGAGTCAAAAAGGGAGACCAATAGCTTATTTAAATGAGAAATTAAATGATGCCAAAAATAAATATTCATTCTATGATTAGGAATTCTTGCCATAATCCAAGCCTTGAATAAGTGGGGACATTACTTATTGCCTAAGGAATTTGTGCTATATATTGACCGTCAAGCCTTATAGTATTTGAACTATCAAGGAAAGTTGAATTAGAGACATATGAGATGGGATGAATTCTTGCAAAGTTAAACATTTGTGTTGAAGCATAGGAGTGGTAAGTCAAAGAAAGTTGTAGATGCATTAAATTGAAAAAGGAACTTGTTGATAGAAAGAGTGGAATTGAGTTTTGAGGAACTTAAACACTTGTATGAGGGGGATCTTAATTTTCCGAAAGCATGGAAAGAATGTAAGGAACTAGTAGTGACATTCAAAAGATAGTGGTTGGATTACTTCATTCAAGAGGAAATAGTATCCAAAGGAAGTCACTTGTATATCCCAAGGAGTTCAATTGGGGAGAGTTTGATCAAAGAAAAGCATAGCAGAGGATTAGTAGGACATTTTGGTGTTGACAAGAAAGTGGCTTTGGTGAATGAACACTAATTTTGGCCACATATATATAAGGATGTTAGGAAGTATGTTCAAAATTGCAGACATTGTCAAGTTGCAAATGGAATTAGAATATCATATTATAAAAACCTTTGATAGTACTGAAGAGACCTTGGGAAGACATCAGCATGAATTTCATATTGGGATTACCAAAGACACAAAGAGGACATGATTAAATATTGGTAGTAATGGAAAAAAATTTGAAAATGTCACATTTCCTTCCTTGTAAGAAGACTAATGATGTAGTACATGTTGCAAACCTATTTTTCAAGGAGATTGCTAGATTGCATGAATTACCAAAGAGCATAATTTCAGACTGGGATAAAAAGTTCATTTGATATTTTTGTTGAACCTTGTGGAAGAAAATGAAGATAAACAGGTACAATTCAGTTCATCATACCATTCATAGACTAATGTACAAATAGAAATAGGAAATAGAAGTTTGGGTTCATACCATCCACATACTGATGGACAGACAAAAGTAGCAAACAAAAGTCTGATTAAAATTGTTAAGGTGCTTAATAAGAGACAAAGCAACAAATTGGGAATCATTCTACCACAATAAAATTTTGCATACAATAATTCAATTAACCAAAGAACAAAGAAAACACCATTCAAGATTGTGACCGAAGTACATCCTAGAGGAGATGCAGAGCTCAAAGATATCAATATGGAGACTAAAAGAAGTGCAGAAGCAAAATAATTTGTAGAATACATGGGGACAATACATAAACAGGTGAGGAAACATTTGGAGGATATGAATAGTTGGTATAAGGAGCATACAGATGAGAAGAGAAGACATAAATAATATGTTGTTGAGGATGAAGTCATGATATACCTCAGAAAGGAAAGATTTCCAATAAGCACATATAGCAAGTTGAAGATGAGGACGTATGGACCATGTAAGATTCTTAGGAAGTTTGATTCATGAAATGCACATGAAGTAGAGTTATTGGAGGCACTTGGCATATCACCTATTTTCAATATTACTGACATCTATGAATATCATGGAGGACAATCAGGCGACAATACCATTGAGCTTGTTTGAAGGATCAATTATCTCATCAACCACTTGAGTAGACTAAGCAAATCTTGGATATTAGATTTGGACAAAGCACTAGGAACAAATAGTATCAAGAGTATTTGGTGAAGTGGAAAAGAAAACCAACAAAAGCTTCAACATGGATTTCACAAGCTGAGGTAGACTGCATTGGTTTTCCTCTAGCCTTGGCAAAGTGAGGGACTCACTTTTCTTTCTAACCTCGGATGTCTGATGCAAGAGAATCCTTGGTTATAAGAACAATATTGCATCAACCAAAAATAGTTCTTTTCTTGTATTTAGTCTGCAGTTGTCACCATATTTTCTATTGCATTTCACCATGTTGGAATCAAGGAACACTACGAGGGGGGTGAACCAGTGTTCTACAATTTTTAACTTTATTTAACTGTTCATTCAACCACTTAATGTATATAAACAAAAGAAAGATGCAAGAACTTAAAGCAAATAACCACAATATCATAACACTGAGATTTTTGTACGTGGAAAACCCGGTCAAGGGAAAAACCATTGTGGGGATGAGACCCACAAGATGAGTATACTCAAATATAAAGGTTTACAATGGAATACACATGCATTCAGGCCCACTGCCTAGAGCTCACTGCTCAAACAAAGAAGGGCCACAACCCTAGGAAGACTCACTGACTTACAAATGAGTTACATAAGATTACTGAAGTACATGAACTAAATAATAACATCTACTAATGTCTGATTATAGTTCCGATTGAGCACATTATACAAATGTTTCATACTCTGCCTTATACTACTATGTTCCATTGTTCTTCTCTGATTTGCAGCACAAATATTTAATCTATGCATGTGCAACTGCACACAATCGGTCACAAGCACTTTTTGCATCTACCATACACACTGAAAAGATCAAATACATCACTTATATATATCCACAATAAGATATTAGATCAATCACATGTCGGCTTCAAGAACAATTAGCATATTATGAAAGGTGTACATATTGTCAGCTAAATCCGAACCAAAATACCAATGCGAACCAAAATAGTTTTCCACGTGTTACCAAATACCTGGACCACAAAAGTAATTATCAAAATCAATCCACATAATCCACATGAGGATTATCCACACAAGACTGTTGTACTGCATTGATAGACTAAGAATCGATATACCGAAGCTTCTCACTCACAAACTTAACATCATCGAAGACTAAAACTCTAGAATAAGGCTACCTAAACATCCATCAACATTTCCTAAAATCCACAACACAAAATATTAACCTAAAATGAAATGCTACCCAAAATATTGAACTTTGTCAAATACTCTGTTCTAGTTAGCCGAACTTGAACCAATCTGCATTTTGACTTCCAATATGATCAAATCTCATACTGCAGATGGGATAACTAACTTCGGTTGCCATCAATGAAAACACCAAATGATCTGTATAGTGCCTCTCGCCAACAAACCACACTATTCTTCCACACCTTGTGGATCTGGATTTATATTCAATGCGACATCATCTACATCATATCCATAAATCTATTGATTTGCATTTGTCATTAGGAAGTTATTGCTCTTTGAAGTGATAATCAATTTCTTTGTCAAATAATTTTGGGTCTAATTAGGACATGCTAAGTTTTCAAACATTCTCAGAATCTGTAGAGCTAAGTGGAACATCATTCAAGACATTTTGGTCCCAAGGGAAACCCTTCCCATGGTCTGCAACATGTTATCATCTTCTATGGAGCATCATCTTGTGTTTTGAGACCGACCTACATGTTTTACCATACATTAGGTTTTGTGAACCCTTGTGGCCGACTCGTACATTTGCTAGAGTTGGAGAAATGTATTTAAGATAATTTTGTAATCAATCCATAGTGTTTAAGTTGTTCATGATAGATAAATCATTAGAATTAGAGCTTACCAAGACGATAGTCTTGCAGGACTATGATCAGGTTAGTGAGTCCGTTGTAATATCCTATAATGCCTTGTGACATGCCTATGAGCCCTAAACCTTCCACATTTGAAGGCATGTGATGTAATGTAATGTTGCAAATGGAAAAATCAATAAAGCTTCATGTTTGCTGAGCATTTTTTTGTGTTATTTGTTGCACGAAGAAAATGTTGAACAAACATGAAGCTTTATTAATTTTTCCATTTGTAAAATTATTGCATTGCATGCCTTCAAATGTAGAATGTCTAATACTCATAGGCCTACCACAAGGCATTACATGATATTACAATGGTCTCATTGGCATAATCACAGTCACGTGAGACTAGTGGCTTGGTAAGCTCCAACTCTAATGATCTTTCTATTATGTACAACATGACTACTACAGATTGATTACAAAAGGATCTTAAATATGTTTCTCCAACTCTAGAAAATGTCTACGTCAGCCATGAGGGTTCACAAACCCTAAGGTATGGTAAAACATGTAGGTCAACCTCAAAACATAAGATGATGCTCTGTAGAAACTGATAGTGTGTCATGGACCATGAGAAAGGTTTCCCCAAGGCCCAAAATGCCTTAAATGATGTTCCACTTAGCTCTGCATATTCTAGGAATGGTCTGCAAACTCATGATGTCCCAATTATATCCTAAGTGCTTTGACAAAAAAAGTGATCGTAACTCCAAAGAGTCATAATTTTCTAATGATGAATGCAAATCACAAGACTTCTAGATATGATGTAGATGACATCATGCTAAATGTAAATCCAAATCTGCAAGGTGTGAAAGAATAGTATGGTTTAGTGTGGTAGAAAATGTTGAGACAACTACAAATTAAAAGAAAGAAAATAATTATTTTTGAATGATGCAATATTGCTTTTATAACCAAGGATGCTCCTACATCAATTGCTCAAACTACATGACAGGTGATAGAAAAAAAATAAAATTTTGAGAAGACAAATGGTGGATCAGTTAAGCTTGGAAGTGTAGAATCTACTCAGGTTTGTGGCAAAGGGATGATATCCATTGATGGGAGATCAAAACAGATGGTGTTCTATATATTAAGGGTTCAAGGCACAATCTTCTCAATGTTAGTTATATATGTAGTAAAGGATATAGACTTACATTTAATGAGAAGGGTTGTGAGATCAAGAAAGGTGACTTTGGAAGACTGATTATAGAAGGAACAAGAATTAATGAAAATGTGTACTACTTGAAGGAATCTATAGATGACAGTTATTTAATTTCTTGGAATAGTAAACGTTGGCTTTGGCACAAGGGGATGGGACATAAACTTTGATAACTTGGTAAAGATTAGTTCCACGCATACTACTAGATATTTATCAAATATTATGAAACCTGCAAACATTGTATGGAAGGAATGTCAAATGGGAAAACAAACAAAGACAAGATTCAAGAGCAAGAAGTCTTCTACTTCAAAACATTTGGAGTTGATACATACTGATCTATGTGGATCTACCAAGACAAGGGAAGTTAATGGTGAAAGGTACTTTATGAGACTTGTTGATGATTATACTAGAATAATATGGGTTACTTTTTCAAAGGAGAAATCAAAAGCTTTAGATAGACTTAAGATTTTCAAATCTATGGTTGAGAATGAAATGGATGCTAAGATCAAATGCTTAAGGTCTAATCGAGGAGATGAATTTACATCAAATGAGTTTGAAAAAAATGTGAAGAGCATGGTATTAGGATAAATATGTCTTCTCATAGGATACCAAGACAGTTTGGGATTGTTGACAGAAAAAATAGGATTTTTCAAGAGATGGCTAGAACAATGTTGAAAGATGCTAATCTATCAGATGTTTATTGGAAGGAATTTGTGCACACTATAGTGTATATTCTTAATAGAGTGAAGGTGAGATTTAATCATTCAAATACCCCTTATGAGCTTTAGCATAAAAGACCCGATATTGTCAAGTACTTCAGAATCTTTGGAAGCAAGTGTTATATAAGAAGAGATGAAGATAATCTTGGAAATTTTGATTCAAGAGTTGATGAAGGAATGTTTCCTGGTTACTCAACAAGAATAAAGGCCTACAAATGTTTCAACAAAAGACTCTAGAAGATATTTGAAATCACAAATGTCAAAGTAGATGAATATTGGGATCAAATTACACCTATACCTGAGCATTGCAAACCTAATGTAGTTCCCTACACCGAAGAGGAAGAAGAAGAAAAACAAATAGATCAGGGAAAGGAATCAAAAAAGACCCTCAAGACTCTAGTAAGATTTGTTTAAAAGAATCATTATAAAGATCTGATCATTGGTGACAAGAATGAAGGTGTGTAGACTTGGAGGAGACTTGCCAAGACAAGTGAATAGGTAAATATTTACCTTCTCTCAGAATTTGAGCCTAATTTTTTTTTAGATGCATGCAAGGTGGAAGGATGGATGAAAGCTATGGAAGAACTTGATCAAATTGAGAAGAATCAGACATGGGAACATGTTCCTAGACCTATTGATAAGATTATCATTAGAACCAAGTGGGTATTCTAGAACAAATTGAATGAAGAAGGTAAAATGACAAGGAATGAGGATAGATTAGTGTTTAAGGGATATTCTCAAGTTAAAGGCATTGATTTTGAGGATAATTTTGTTGTGATGGCTAGAATGGAGGCAATCAAAATGTTCTTAGCCTGTTTTTCTCACAAAAACTTCAAGGTATATCATATGGATGTCAAGTCAAGTTTTCTAAATGGATGACTAGAAGAAGTCTACATAGGACAACCCAATGGATTTCAGTTGGCAAAAGATTCAGACATGGTATGCAAATTGAAAAAGGAACTATATGGCCTCAAGAAAGCCCCTAGGGCTTGGTATGCTAGGTTGGACAAGTATCTACTGCACCTAGGCTTCAAAAAAGGTACAACTAATAGCAATCTTTATTTAACAATTGAGGATAGAACTTTGTTGATAGTAGTTGTATATGTTGAAGATATCATCTTTATAAGGCATGTAAAATATTTGCAGAAGGAATTTGATGTTGATGATTGGTGATTTATCCTTCTTCTTAGACTTCAAGTTTCTCAATTAGATGATGGAATCTTTATTTATCAAGCAAAGTATATTAAGGAGATGTTAAAGAAGTTTGGAATGAATAATGCTAAACCAAAGAGTGCCCCCATGGCAATTGGTTGTCATTTGAGTAAGGATGATGAAGTGTATATGTACACCCTTTGTCTTTAATCTCAAAGGGGGAGACAAATAAGCTAAAGAGAAGAGTTATTGCTGATAGGGGAGTTTATGAAATTTTATATATGGTGTTGCCATCAATGAAAATGGGGAGATTATTGGAAATATGTATTGTCATTGATGTCAATTGAATGTCTGACAATATGTGTTGTCTTTGATGATATTTTCTTGATTTTGAGCATTTGTTATATGTTGTTGTGTTGTTGTTAATGTCATTGGAGTGGTGTTGGTAGTGTTGCCATTTGTTGTCAACCTATAGCTTGTATTGAGATGTCAAATATATTTTGTATTTTGTTCAGGAGATAATTGTATTTGCTTTGGGTTGTGGATGTCCACCTTCTCAACGTTTGATGTCTAAATTATGTATGAAGTGTTGATAATAATATGTTGTGAATTTGTAACACGATGATGGTGGTGGTGGTGATGTGCTTTCCTTCGTCCTGACACTCTTGTTCAGGTTAATGTTGTTTCTAGAATGTTTTTTGTATGAGGAGATGTGATATGCAAGAAAGAGTATTTAAAGTCTAGTTCAAGGAATGATTTGCATTCCTCCATATTTCAGAGTTTAGTCTTGCATATTTGGACATAATGTTTATGCTATGTGGATATTTCACTTTCAGGTTCTTGGTGTTGTAGTTGATGTGGCTACTGATTGTTGTTTTCTGACAATTTGGCTATCTATCAGAATTGGATTTGATTGGTCCAAAAAATGCTTTGCATTTATGTTTTAGGTGCTATGACTTCGAGAACATACTTTTCATGTTTATGCATTATCTTAGTTCCAGTTTCAAGTGTTGAAGTGTTTTGCAACAATATTTATGGATGTTTTGTTCAAAGGTGCATTTCTTAGCACTTTGGCAATGAAGTGTTTTGTCTGTTTGTGTTGCACTAGCATATATAGATGTGACAGTGAAAAATAAGTATTTGGGAATGATGTTGGGTGTTCTTGGAATGTACTTATGTGCTTTGCATGGTGTTGAATGCTTTAGTTGTTGCTACATTATGTCTGATGTTGTCTTCTAGGTAATTATTGTAGTTTGCCTGACAGAGTTTTGTTTTCCATCTTGTGTTGTGATCTTAATGATATTCTCCAATTTTGGAGTATATTTTAATTTGTATTTGGATCATACCTTTGGTATGTGGAGATCCACATTGATTTTATTCATTTGGATTCTATGTTTTTGGACCGACTAGTTATGTGCTACATTGTTTAGCTACACATTACCTAGTTGTCATCCTTGGATGATGTGTATCAATGTGTATATTATTTGGAGCTACTTAGAGAAGTGTGATATGATTTTTTAGGTCCTCTTTATCTCCTATATTGGACCACATTCACCATAATTATCTTTTGTGACCGACTTAATAGGGCCTATGCTTATCCTTTGTTTTGGCTGACCTAATTGATGATTGAAATGAAGAAGATGGTATAAATAGAAGATCATTTTGGAGTTGTAAAGTGTGAGTGTTGTGATGTGAGTGAGTAAATTAGAATATGTGTGAATGCACTTTCATGATCATATCACTTGCAAAGTTGTGTGATGCAAAGACAGTGGCAATGTGGTGGTGATTGTTGTTAGAGTTGGCTACTTGTGATAATGGTTCAAGTGTAACTTCATTTTGGAGGAGACTTTATCCTGTTGATTCAGATGTGATATTGTATCATGCCCTAGAGAAGTGATCTTCACCCTGAAAGTCCTTTGGTATCTTATCTTGGAGCAATGAGCTTTAGCCTAGAAGTCCTTTTGTATATCATCCTGGAGCAGAGAGATTCGGCTTGCAAGTCCTTTTGTATCTTACCCTGGAGTAGTGAGCTTCAACCTGCAAGGCCTTTTGTATCTTACCCCAGAGCAGTGAGCTTTATCCTACAAGACTATGTGTGTCTTTCCTTGGAAAATTAAATCGCAGTCTGCTTGTCTTTTAGGTGGCAATGTGGTTCCTTGGTAGTGAGCCTAAAACAAATTTGTAATAATTTCATATATTATGAGTTGTTTCTCACCGCGATTTTCCCTATTTGGATTTTCCACGTAAATCTAGTGTCCTCTTGTGCATTATGTTTCTTTGCTACGTTCTTCATTGTTGTTGATAAAGTGAAAGATAAGTTGATTTTGTTTTGGAAAGATAAAGCTTAAGGTTAAATGTTTTAAGGTCCCGACTGATTCACCCCCCCCCCTCTCAATCCGAAGTTGTGTTCAAGATGCTTCTGAGTCTCAATCCCCATAATTTATCCATCCTAAAGATTCATTCTTTTTTGGTTTTCCAACCTCTTAATAATAGCAACATGTTAGAAATTAATGCATAGAATAATCAAATCTTACAAGGTAAAACAAACAAAATACCAAAATCATTTTTCCCAGCACCAAATCTCAATGCCCAAGAAAGAGATGCTTGCATGCTAAGGTTGTAACTCCCATTTGCCAAATGTAAAATCATCAAAGAACACACCAATCTCATTTGCCAAAACATAGTTGTTATTTTGTACTTCCAAAAAGACAAATTGCAAGTCACTTTATTCTTTTCCAAAACTGAAAACTATCTTGCACCTCAAAAAAAAATTAAGAAAATTATTTTGTCACCATGCATATTAAATTAATTCACTTGGAAAAACCCAACTTTCCTATTTTACTATTGTAGGAAATTAGTCTTGCTAAAAATAGTAAGTGCTAAATCGAGAAATGTTATTTTTAGAAAGGGTACATGACAACTCCTCCCTCACAAAGATTGCTTGTCCTCAAGTAATGTAGATTTTGATGGTTGAGAACTTCTAACCCTTCTCATGTTGCATCTTTAATTAGCAAATTTTCTCACTTTATTAAAAGCTCGATGATACTTTTGTTTCTTAGCTTCTTCTCCCTTGTTTCCAGCACTTTTTCAAGTATCAAAATAGCTTTCCTTCATCATCTGATGGTTGCAACTCAAGAGAAATCATAAGTTGTTGTCCCACCACTTGCTTGAGGCATGAGACATGGAAACCATTGTTTATTTTACATCCTAGTGGTTATTTCAGCTCATAGGCTACTTCCCCTATCTTCCTAATAACTTTGTAGGGTCCATAGAATCTTGGCTTGAGCTTTTTTGGTCCACCTTTCTTTAGAGAACTTTCCTTATATGGTTGTAACCTTACAAAAAATAAATCACCAATCTCAAAGCCTATCTATGTTCTCTTCTTATTTGCATACAACTTTTGTTGGTTTTGAGCATGATGTAAATTATCTTCGAGCGACCTTAGAATCTCTTGACTTTGTTCAACAAAGTCACTTGCTACATGGACTCTACTATATGAAAACAATAAAACAACAAATAAGAGAGCATCATAACCTTAGAGAGCCTAAAATGGAGACTGTAGACACCTAAAAAGGTCTCATTGATCATGTACTAATTATTCGTCTAATTGGTTAAATAATTATTTAATTATTTAATTAAGATAATTAATCTTATTCTTCTAATTTCATATTTATTCTATAATCTTACTAGTTATTCCAATTTCAATTCTATTATTGTTTAATCATTTAAACTATTTTCTAATATTAATTAAATATTTATTATTTAATTAATTGTGATTTTTATTCCTCAATTTAAATAATCTTTATTATTTCAATAAATTCAATTTCAATTTCTATTCCTAATCAATTAATCATTAACCCTTTTCTAAGTATTAATTGAATATCATTTATTTAATTAATTATGATTATTAATCCTTTAATTTAAATAATCTTTATTATAAATAATTAAATTCAATTTCTAAATAATTAAATAGTTTCTTTAAATTATTTAATTAACTAATTAATTCTTCAAATTCTAATTCCAAATCCCCAAATTCTAATTTTATATTTCCTCTAATTTCACTAATTTAATTCAAATTCTTCTAATTTCTTCTAATTTCAAATACATGTGCACGATTTCAAAAATCAAATTGAAAATCAAAGTCAAGTTCTAAATATATTCAGATAACAAATTGAATTTAAAATAAATTCAATATTTGAATTAAATCTCATGCAAAGATTAAATTGAAAATCAAAGTCAAGGTGCAAGCACATGCTAAATTAATTAATTTAATCAATTAATTAATTAAATTAAATATCTTTTCAATTACTATTTTTATCTTCCACTTAGTTTTTTTTCTAAAAAGCATTCAATCAGTCATCTTAGCTAATTGTTCCATCTATTTTAATTGATTATTTCAATTAATTGATTAATTACATCTTCTTTTTTTTAATTCTCTCCAATCATTCTTTTTCTATCTTCTAGTTAGCTTTTTCTAAATAAAGTTTTCTTTGTCATTAATCAATTATCATCCAATCATTCTTTTTCATCTTTCAATCAACTTTTTTCTCAATCAGTTAACTCATTTATCTATTCAATCTATTATGTTCCACCTCTCATTCAATCCTCTCCAAAAATCTATAAATTGTGCATTCAATCTCCATTTTCAACAATCACGAACTTTTAATCTTTGTGTCATTTGCAGGTTGTCAGCGCGATATCTGAGAGCCACCATACCACAAAGAGAAGAAGAGAAATGGAAGCAATATGCAATCATGGGATAGGGAGTTTTTATTGATAGATTTTATATTTCTATTGTTTGATTGTGTTATTTCATTGGTTTGTTTAGAATTCTTTAATTAGATAGGGATTTGTGATTTTTCTCTGATTTCTAGTTAATTTGATGATGAATTTTACATACGATAGAGACATTCCAATGGACATGTGATGAGAGGTGTTATAGCAGCACTCCCCTAAATGCAAGCATTTCACCCAAGCACCATGTTGGTTTGAAATATAGTTCCTCAAATATCCCTCTATCCACTTATTGACAATTTTTGTTTTCCCATCAGCTTGAGGAGGCTTGTGCTAGTTGTGAGTTATGTACATGTCAAATAAAATAGTTCCTTCCAAAAAACTAAGAAATTTATTGTCCCTATCACTAACAATATTCCTCAGCAAGCCATGTAATCTAAAAATTTCTCTAAAGAATAATTCTACTACCTAGGAATGCTTTGAATTCAGATGTGATAAGAAGGAAATGTGCATATTTTTTCAATCTATTAACCATAATAAATATGCAATATTTACCTTGTGTCTTAGGCAACCCTATAATGAAGTCTATGGAGATGATTTCCCATTTATGCTCACGGATTAAAATTGGTTGTAGTAATCTAGGTGGAAAAATATGCTTACCTTTGTTTTGCTAACAAACCATGTATTCTCTGATGTGTTTGAGCATATCCTCTTTCATTCCCTTCCAATAAAACCCCTCTCTTATCTGTCTATATATCTTATAATACCCTTGATGGCCAGCCAAAGGAGTATCATGAAAAGAACTCAATATTTTTGGATCTTGGTACCAAGTCCTATTCTTGTAATAGATTAGTCCATCAATAATGGTGTACCTATCATCTTCCACTTTCTCATCCAATATGTTAGAGGAAAATTAATCCTTCTGCATATTTTAAAATTATGGAGATTTTCCAATCAGCGATGATAGTAGAAATAGAACATAGAGATAGCTTTCTAGAAAGAGCATCAACAACTACATATTTATTCCCTTTAACATACTCAATCTCAAAGTCACAAGCTTGCAATTTTCTCACCCATTTTTGTTGACGATCATTCAAATCCTTACAATTCAAAAATAATTTCAGACTATTGTGATCAGGCTTAACCATAAACTTCCCACAAACAAGATAATGCCTAAAATTATCTAGTGCATGCATAATTCCAACATTTAATTATCATAAATAGAGTAGTCACTCTCCAATTTGTTTAGTTTCCTACCTTCAAAATCTATTGAGTGTCCCTTTTGAGTTAAAATAGCCACAATACCTTCCCCAAATGCATCACAATCAACAACAAATGGAAGAGAAAAATCAAGAATTGCAAGAACTGGGCATGAACTCATCTCCTTTTTTAGCTTACTAGACATTCTTTGAGCTTCCTCAGTCCACACAAATGCTCCCTTCTTGGTTAAATTAGTCAACGGGGAAACAAGTTGAGAGAAAACTTTGACAAATCTTCTATAATAACTGGACAACCTGAAAAACCCTCTCAACTAAGAAATATTGGTGGGTGAGGGTCAATTTAGGATATCCTAAATCTTTTGTTGGTCAACCTGCACTCCTCTTGAACTTATAATATGTCCTAAATATAAAATTTTAGTCATCCCAAACTTGCATTTTGATTAATTTGGCATAGAAATATTGTTTTTCCAAAATAACCAAAACTATATCCAAGTGTTTTTTCCATGTTTTACTATAGATTAAAATATCATCAAAGAATACTAAGACAAATTTTCTAGGCTACCTACTAAAATCTTTATTTATGTTGTTACTACTTATCAAATTGCCATTAGTTTCATATCCAAAGTCATACTATATATTCTAGTCGGTTAGTATTACCGAATCATGCAGTCGGTACACACAAAGAAGTTGGTATGAACAGTCTAGTCGGTTACAGAAGAAAGCAGTCACAAAACGCAGTATTCATCGAGTTGTTTACCAGTAATGTTTCATGGCTACCGAGCAGTAAAGTTAATTCACCGAGTTGATATTCACTGAGTGAAACATTTTACCAGATACATTGAACCTGGACATGCACATGAAAACGTGTTACAAGATCGAGACACATCTAACCGTTTTTGCATTGGAAATTGCACTAGGAGATTGTGTATGATTACAAGGTCAATCTAACCAATGAGATATTTTGTTTAGTTATTCATTCGAAGAATCTTTTTGTAAGATCGAAGCAATGAATTAAATCATCATTGTAAGAGATCTATTTATACAGCATGATTTTAGGGTTAGAAAAGATATACAACAAGAGATGTGAGATATGTGTGTGTATGCATGAACGAAGACTATTATAGAGACATGGAGAGGTCACCGAGAAGGTTATCAGTGAACAGTCGAAGAACAGAGTAAATAGAAGGGTTTACCGAGTTTCATTATGGGTTACTGAGGTATGCTACAAGCTAGGTAATCTTATTCTGAGCACATAGAATCTGCTATAGCATTTCAGATGTAAAGCTGCAAATATTTGTAATGATTCTATTGTAATATTTGAAGTTGTAAGAGAAACCTTTAACAAGGTAAAAGACTCTAACCAAGTCTATAAATTGTAAATCCTTTAACCAGGTGCAGCATTTATATAGTGTTGTAAAATCCTTTAGTAAGGTAGATCTAACTGATCTTGATACTCCTAATAGGGTAAGCTATCAAAAATAGCTAAATGTAGCTCTAACCGAGAAATCTTTATTATTGCAGTAGTGAAGTTGTGGGTGCCATCCCCACAGCAGTTTTTCTCTCTAACCAAGAGTTTCTGCGTGACCAAAATATATGTGTTATGGAGTAAATCATGTATGATTGTTATCTGTTGATTTTAGCTTTATTTTATGTTACTGCACTATTCTATTTATGCATAACAGTAAGGTTATTATCAAAGAAAAGTTTTGGAGTACTGATTCACCCCTCCCCTCTGAGTACATTAGTTTTCCATATTGGGCCTAACAATTGGTATCAGAGCTTGAATCTTGGAAAAGGTTTTAACTACCTAAAGAGAAAGATCTTAGCAATGGAAGGCTACAAACAATCTCAGAGGATTGTGTATCTTCAAGAAGAACTGGATAATGCAAATCAAGTGATTGCAGACATGCAAAGGCAAATGCAAAAATCTCTGAAAGTAAGGAGAAGATTATCTGATGACTTGCAGGATTCTCAAGAGCTAGTGGAACAAATCGAGACATCATCTGAGAACAGTATATCTAAAGAGACTGAAGAAATGATTGGAATGTTGAAAGAAAAGAACAAAGCATTGGCTGATCAACTAAAAGCAATGTAAAGAGAACATGAACATTTCAGTACACAGATGACTGAAAATCTAGATGCATTAAGGATAGCTGAGGATAAAGCAAGAGATCTACAAAGAGAGAAACAACAACTTGAAGCTCTAGTATCTAATAAGGATGATGAAATCATAAGGTTAACTGGTATTCAACAAAATATGACAGATCAACTAGGTTATGCACATCATGAAGAAATTATGAAGAATGATGAAAATCAATCATTGAAACTTGAAGTATCAAGGTTGACTGGTGAACTTGAAACAGAGAAGAAATCCAAAGAATCATTGGAGAAAAGTTATGAAGCATCAAAGATGTTGGATGAGCAACTGAATACAAGAAGACTCTACAAAGATGGAGGACTCGGTTACAAAGGAAAAGAATCAACCGAGAAAGGAATTCATACTACCGAGAGAGGAGAATCATCAAAGCAAGCTAGAAACAGGAATAACATCAAAAGGAAGAAGCCTATTTGCTACTACTGTGGAAATCAAGGTCATATTGCCAACATATGCCAGATCAGAAAAGGTAAGCAATCGAATATCTCTAAGTCCAATGGATATTGTTACAATTGCAATAAATATGATCACACACCTAATCAATGTAGGACAAAGTCTGTTAACAACTATCAGAAGGCAAAATTCAAAGGGTTTTGTAAAAACTGCAATAGATATGGACATAGTACCGAGAAGTGTTGGTTCAAGCAAAAGAACTACATGAAGTATCCACACCAAGCAAACACTAGAGGTTACCAAACTCACATAGATCCTTACCGACAATATGCAGCAGTACCATGGGATTACAATACAAGGATATGGTGTGAATGTTGTGGAAGATATGGACATATAAGTGCCAACCGTTTTATAAGATTTGGAATGAACAACCGGAGATCATGGAGAAATCCTGGTATGGCATGTTTTCATTGTCACAAAGCTGGACATTTAGCTGGAGATTGCAAAGATCAACCGAGAAGAGACACTGAAGAGATAAAAGAAAAATTCAAGATGATATGGAAAAAGAAAGAAATTATGTCTGATGAAGAAAGCACCTTACCTACTGAGTTAGGTGCACCTATTTCAAATTAGTCAAGAAAAGGTATGAAGGGACTGCATTCTCTAAAAGTTAAATCATAACAGTTCCTATTCTATTATGTACAAAATTCAAAATCTGCATAGTTAAGATGCAATTAGTCAGTTTATATACTATACAGGAAACCTATCAAGTCGGTGTATACAGGAAACCTGTCAAGTCAGTTAATAAAGCAAAGTTGGGTACTCGGTTAAAACAGAAAAAGGAGTAAATCGATAAAAGGTGAACCGAGTGCATTTAATGTCTTGACCTAACTTACACGGAGCCCAATGAGGTATTTTTGAGTACTTAAAAGTGTTTTCGCGGTCATTTTCATTCACCCAAGTTTTCGAGAAGCAGAGCAGAGCGAATCAAAGCAATCAAACTTCATTCAGAGCGAATTTCGAGGTATTTACATTAATCTATTCACTGTTTAGCTGGTTTTCGATCTAGTCAAATTGCTATTGTCTACCGAGTGTGAAGCGTTAGTCACTTGTAAACCCTAAGGATAACTTGTTAGTTGTCCAAAATATGGAGAAGCCTTCGCTGAAATATTCTCCAACTCCCAAAGTTGCCTTAGAACCGGATGATAAAACTGCATTTTCACTCATCCCGGATCTTGTCTTGTTAGTGGAAGATGTCAGATTCTTTACCAAATGCCGTGTTGAGGAACTCGATCATGTAGAGATTAGTGATACATATGATGAACTTTGCACTGATGGCAAACTGGATAGCAAATTTGAGCATATCAAAATCAAGGGATTAACTGAAGCCCTAGTCTATCCCCGTGTGTTCAAACCCCGATGGGTTAAGTTTGTATTGAGCAGAGTACATGATGATTTCATGTGGCTACAAGAGCAACCGTTCAAGATCACGAAGGAAGTCATTCACCTGATCACTGGGTATCCCATCTACGATCATGCTCGTGCATAGAAAATGATATCACAAAAGGAGCTAATCAGTCTAACCAGAGTAGAATCTGATTACCGAGGACTGAAACTAAATAATGTCACTGATGCAGAACTAAAGTTTGCAATTAGAGTTATTGGTTACTGTTTCTTCCAATCTGCAAGGGAAAATAGTGTACCATGTGCTGCAGTTGACTTGGCCTACAAAATAGTGAAGAAGGGAATGAAAGTAGACTTATGTGAAGTGCTACTGAAGAACCTGTTTGAGAACCTGAACACAATAAGGAAGCCGAAGAAGAACAACTCGGCAAATACACTAAAGTTCGGTTCACTACTTGTATGTATGTTTTTCTATTTTGAGAAGTTCTTTCCCTCAGTCGGTAAAGTAGTATGGGAGCTACACTGAACTATCACCCATCAGATCAATGACTACATCAAGAAGTTAGGAGATAACTTTAATGATATCATGGATGATTACTTCAGCAAATTCCAAGAGAAAATGCACAACAGGTACAGGATTCCACCACAGCTGGTCGAAAAATACAAGGACAATATATGTTTTGAAGTCGACACTAATTATTGCTATGTAAATGCTATTGAACCGAGGACTCAATCGTTGCAACCAATGGGTTATGAGATTGATTATGATATTACATAGCAACAAATTGATGCCTATTTATCACTTCCAAGGCATGCAACTGAACTAAGGTATGGAACCTATGAAGAGGTGAAGGAGAAAGTAAAAATGAGCATTGTAGTACCTAAGGCTACAAGAAAAGCTACAAAGATGATAAAGGTTTTATCTGAGAAATTCGGAGAAGAATCCTCCTCTACACCTGTCAAAGGCAATCTTGCCATTACCGAAGAGGAATCAAAAGCTCAAGAAGCTGCAATAACATTGAGCACAGAGTTGCCAAAGGGTAAAGTTCTGAAAAGAAAGAAATGGGACATCACAAAGGCCCTACCGACTCCACCAACAAAGAGACCCAACACTAGAGCATCAGCTGCATCACCGAGTAAGAAGCGAAAGAGTGTTACTGTACCAAAGGTAACCAAGACTTACAAGAAATCTACTCGGAGACTCATTTTGGCAAAAGAGTCGAGTGATACAGAGTCTGATGATGCAAACAAATTCTAAATTGTGAAAAGCAAAAAGGTAAACATTCACAGTGTTGAAAATTTTTGTGCCAATCTTAAAGAATTCGGTGGATTTGCAGGATTCAGATATGTTAAGTATGAGACTAGGAATAATGATGAGAAGCAATAGATTGAAGAAGTTGTCATCTGTACACTTCTGAAGTTTCGGTTAGCACCATTAGAACTAGCAAAGTCACTTCCAAGTGAACTCTACTTACACATTGATAACAGATGGAAATATGCAATGGACTCAGAGAGACAAATAAGAGAAAGAAGTCTAGTCCATCTTTTTCCTGACATGTCCATAGCTGAAATCAAGGAGCATTTGACCACATACAATTCTAAATTTCTTGTGAAACAAAGAGCCTTAAAATTAATGAATGGGCTATACATTGATGTGGAGAATGAGACAAAAGCCAAGTGGCAGGAGATCTTCAAACAAAAGGATGTCAGTGAACAATCTCAAATTGAAATTGTTGATGTCACCGAGCAAGGTCTAGACACGGTTGACACTATACAAATTGATGAAGATGTAATAGATGAAGCAGCACCAGAGTAGGAAATGATTGAAGGCACTACCTATGCAAAACTTGTCTCTAGTGAATCTGTCTTAGAACAAGTTCATCCTTATCCGTCGGTGAAGCCACCGGTCTCAACCGAAGCTCCCAAGGACACCGAGCAACGCACCGAAGGTAACAAATCTGAAGCTGCAAGAGATACAAGTAACAAATCTGAAGCTGTAGCAGATACAAGTAACAAATTTGAAGATGCAGGAGATACAACCAAAGATCAGACGTCTCAAGCACAGACAAGCACTACAAATGTTACAACTAAGACCCCTAGCACCGAGCCACCCAAAGACACTGCAACGGCTACAGGAACTGACCAAAGTGTTGCATCTACCAAGCAACCTACTGAGGGTCAACAAGCCTCACAAGCACTTGTCTTAGTGCCACCAACCAAAGGAAAAGAGAAGAAGGTGAGAAAGCATGGTTTCAAATTTGACTTATCTAAACCGATCGTGTTGCCCAATGTAGACATTTCCAAATTGAAAGGGCAAGCACTCACTGAATTCGATGAACTATGCAAAGCAAAGGCCAAACAGGAGAAGCACTTGGTCATACAGAAAAAGAATAAAGTACTTTAGAAGGTTAGGACACTACTAACAGAAATGCTACCATCAGCAATAGTGTCAACCGATGCAGCCATCCATATTCAATTGGATGAACTCCTCAATCAGATTGAAACATCTGGAGTTGATGCATCTGAGTACTTAAGCAAGCTCAAGGATAAAGAGCTTACAACAAAAATGATAGAGGAAGTACAAAAATCAATTGCTGTTGGCAAGGTAAAACTTGTCAAATTCATTGCTGAGTTGTCCCCTCAACTCAAGCATATTCTTTATTTACTCCAGAAACTATGTACATTTTCCTTATTTATTAAAGATGTCAAAAATAAAAATGATGCAATTGAGAAAGAGATCACCGATCTCTCATCTAAGTTGACCACCGAGCCAAATTCAGTTCAGAATTTTTATACAAAGCTACAACAGCTCATGGCTCAATAGTTAGAACTGAGGAATGAAGAGCATAAAATCAGGATGGATATAATGACCCTTTAGACATTATTCCTTCCTCATCTCTCATCAGTACAGGAACAGATCAACCGAGCTACATGCTTATCAACTACACAAGAGGGAAGCACTCTTGATGGCTTAATATCACTCTTATATGATATTCAAGCACAAAATTCATTAATGGAAAGTGTCGAGGACTCACTCTCAGTCGCCCTCACCAACGCCCAGACCAAGTATAAGACTATTTTTGATCAATTACCGCCTCTGGATGGAAATTAAGTTTTTAATGTTTGTCAAAAAGGGGGAGTAATATTATGATACCACATAGAGGAAAGTAATACCCAGCAAAGGGGGATTAATTCTACATTTGGAGAGTAATACAGTTTTGATAACACAATTTTGAGTATTGTATACAAGGGGAGTATACCGAGCAGAATATACAGAGCATTCAGAGCACACAAGTACAGAACAGAACCGAACATGCAAAATTCAGAGTTATGTATAGAATAATGATAAGGGGAGTATATCTGCATATACTATTTTATTGACTATTGTATATATTGTCAAGTATAGTCATTTTGCAAGTATATAGTTTTTGAGTTATGACTTTGAAAGTAGTTTTTGTCAAACATCTCAACTAATGTCAAAAGGGGAGATTGTTACTACTTATCAAATTGCCATTAGTTTCATATCCAAAGTCATACTATATATTCTAGTCGGTTAGTATTACCGAATCATGCAGTCGGTACACACAGAGAAGTCGGTATGAACAGTCTAGTTGGTTACAGAAGAAAGCTGTCACAAAACACAGTATTCACTGAGTTGTTTACCGAGTAATGTTTCATGGCTACCGAGCAGTAAATTTAATTCACTGAGTTGATATTCACCGAGTGAAACATTTTACTAGATACATTGAACCTGGACATGCACATGAAAACGTGTTACAAGATCGAGACATATCTAACAGTTTTTGCATTGGAAATTGCACTAGGAGATTGTGTATGATTACAAGGTCAATCTAACAATGAGATATTTTGTTTACTTATTCATTCGAAGAATCTTTTTGTAAGATCGAAGCAATGAATTAAATCACCGATGTAAGAGATCTATTTATACAGCATGATTTTAGGGTTAGAAAAGATATACAACAAGAGATGTGAGATATGTGTGTGTATGCATGAAGGAAGACTGTTATAGAGACACAAAGAGGTCACCGAGAAGGTTGTCAGGGATCAGTCGAAGAACAGAGTAAACAAAAGGGTTTACCGAGTTTCATTATGGGTTACCGAGGTATGCTACAAGCCAGGTAATCTTATTCTGAGCACATAGAATCTGCTATAGCATTTCAGATGTAAAGTTGTAGATATTTGTAATGATTCTATTGTAATATTTGAAGTTGTAAGAGAAACCTTTAACAGGGTAAAAGACTCTAACCAAGTCTATAAATTGTAAATTCTTTAACCAGGTGCAGAATTTATATAGTGTTGTAAAATCCTTTAGTAAGGTATATCTAACTGATCTTGATACTTCTAACAGGGTAAGCTATCAGAAATAGCTAAATGTAGCTCTAACCGAGCAATCTTTATTATTGCAGTAGTGAAGTTGTGGGTGCCATCCCCACAACAGTTTTTCTCTCTAACCAAGAGTTTCTGTGTGACCAAAATATATGTGTTATGGAGTAAATCATGTATGATTGTTATCTATTAATTTTAGCTTTATTTTATGTTACTGCACTATTCTGTTTATGCATAACAGTAAGGTTATTATCAAAGAAAAGTTTTGGAGTACTGATTCACCCCTCCCCTCTCAGTACATTAGTTTTCCATATTGGGCCTAACATATGCAAGACTGGAAAGTTGGTGCATTTGTGAGACTCAATAGTATGACAAGAAATTCAAGATGTCCATAGTGGCATAAAAAAGAGGTCTTCTCTACATCTTCTTTCCTCATGCGGATTTTATGGTAACCTAACCTCAGACCAATCTTTGAAAAATATACTACTCCATGCAACTCATCAATAAGTTCATCTCTCATTGGAATGGGGTATCTAGTCTTATGGGTTTCTCATTTAAGGATCTATAACATATGCACATTTTCATTACATGTCATCCTTCTTTTTCACTAAAACTATAGAGGAGGCAAATGGACTAGAGCTTCGCCTTATGAACCCCATGTCAAGAAGCTCCTTGATGGTTTTTTCTATCTCTTCCTTGTAAAACCCTTGGGTGATGGTAAGGAATAGTAATTACGGGTTTGGAACCCTATTCTAACTCAATAACATGCTCAAAACACCTACTAGGTGATAACCCCAGAGGGAAGTTATTGGAAACTAGACTATGCTTATCAAGATTTTACTAAATATTAAAATAATTTTTATCTTGTTTCTTGGAAGAACTTGTGGTATGGATTTTTTTTTTGCTTCCCATGCTACTTGTACCCTTCAAAAATTGCTTTCTATCCTCTTGGCTGAAACCACTCTAGGAGATCCATTTGATAAACCCCTCAACAAAATCTCCTTTCCATTGGAATGAAATTTGAACTCCATAGTTTGGTGGTTTGTATAGTATCCTCCAATAGAATGTGATCATTGCACACCCAAAACAACATCAATTTCTCCAGTTTGCTACAACAATAAAATCATCACATAACTCATAGTCACCCAAGGACATCTTGATTTGTCAAACTACTTGAGTGCAAGGTATGTTGAAACCATCAGCAACAGTGACATTAAAACCTTCAAATTCTTCAGTCTTCAACCCTTTTTTAAGCACATAGCCCTCATCAATGAATTTGTGGGTTGCACCACTATCAATGAGGACAGTTGTTCTTAAACCAACTATAACTCCTCATACTCTGAATGTATGTTATCTAGGTTATTCAGATAGGGCTTCTATACTAACTCCCTTATTGTCTTCATTTTCTTCTTCCATTTCCACTTCTTCTTTGGTATCATGGAAGTCTTTATTTCATCTATATCATAATTTGAAACAAACTCAATAAAATTCACTTGTCCTTAAATACCAAAGCATATGTGTCCTAGAACCCACAGTTATCTGCAAGTCAAACAAAGCTTCTTCCTTCAAAGCTCAGATTTTGACACCTCATCCACCTTTTTGTTGGTTGTGTTTGGAACATTCTTTGGTGAAGGGATTAGACGAGTCTTTTTCTAAAAGTTCTCTTTATTTTGCCAAAGATTTAGCGGTTTGGATTGATGGGAGAGCATAGAAACCTCAAGCTGCAAACTTATTTTTAATGCTTCCTACTAAGTGGAGGGCGAAAAATCCTTAACAAGACCTCTTATAGGCTCTTCAAGCCCCTCAAAAAAAAGGTAGATAATCCTCTTTTTTGAAATGTCCGCTACCATGACTGCAAACTTCTAAAAATTCTCAACGTACTCAATGATTGAGTTTGTTTTCTTCAAACCAGACAATTCCTTAAAATATTCTTCATCCTTAAGTTCAAACCTATCAAGTAATCTTTGACTAAAATCACTAAATGAATTTACCTTTACTCAGTTATGACCCTGAGTGGTCATACCATGATACCACTAGTCATAAGTAGCTCCTTTGAGATGCAATGTTGCAAATCGAATGACATCATTCTCCTTTATGGGGCTAATTGTGAAATAGGTTTGTAATTTTTGTAATTAGGCACTAGTTGAGATCTTGTTTGTTCCATCAAAGGTCAGAGCTGAAAGTTTATTTATCTTACTCTTGAGTTCCTTCCCACTTGTATCCTGATATTGTTTAAAACCCCTCGCAGCAATCATGCTTTACATTTGAGTAACATAGTCATTGCAAGGAACTAAATTCCTAAATCCTTCATCTTGATTATCATATGAGATTCTTATAGCAGCCAGTTATCTTGCTAACTCTTCCATGGGGTTGGAAGGTGGATTTTATGTAGAAGAGTCGCCTTCAGGTAAGAAAATTGATTATGGAGTTTTAGGAATAGTTTGATTGGTATTTTGTTGAAAGTCTAAAGTACTCCCTCTCTCCTTTATGGACACTACATTTTGAAGTCTTTTTGCAAATAATCTTATCATCTCTCTCGTCTCTTCAAGGATATCAATAGTTTGCTTCTGACTCTTTTGTAAATCTTGAAAAAAATTCATATGCATCTCCTCGGTATCCCCAATGTCTCCTTTCTTTTTGAAATCCACTTTAGCTTTCCTTGATGAAGGGCTATCAATGAGCCCTTTATTCTTTTCTCGTTGTAAGTATCTCTTAAATTCCCTTTCACTTTGTTCCATAAATAATTGAAAAACTCTTAGGCTAGAAAGATTATGGCTCTGATACCACTATAATAACCCTTGCTATAATTTAAAATCAGATATAATAATTATCTCTAATTTTTACTCTAGATTTGCAAAAATGAACATTCTATGAAATTGGGTATAAAGAAAATCTCATTAAAAATACCATTTAATTAACCAAAAACTTTCGAGACTGTTATTAGCACCATTATTGTTGCTAAATACACCTAATATCAGTGACAAAATCTGCTACAAAATACATCAAAAGATCTCCCAAAACTGGAGCTTAAACACTAAGGAAAATCAACTATAAACTTCACATAAACCCTCCAAACTCCACAATAATGTTAAACACATAAATAGATATGAGATATAAGCTTCCTTGACAACATAAAAATAACAAAGTGCATTGCTATAAGAGCGACACAAACAGAGACTAAACTTCTACATTAAACACTCCAAACTATCAAACTCCTACAAAATGTTTAACAAAATGAATGCAAAAACTAAGAGCTTTCAGCACAACTACCACTTTTGTATGAAATTGCCCTTGGAGACTCTATGAATCAACTTCCTTTGAGTCTCAATCCCCCTGGTTTATCAGCCCTAAAGATTCATTCTTCTTTGGTTTTATAGCCTTTGAAGAATAGCAACAACTTGTGATAAATCAATGCATAGAATAATCAAATCTTGCAAGGAAAAACAAATAAAAACCAAAATCATTTTTCTCAGCACCAAATCCCAATGCCCAAGAGAAAGATGCTTGCATGCTAAGGTTGTAACTCCTATTTGCCAAGAGCAAAATCACCAAAGAACACACCAATCTCATTTGCCAAAACATAATTATTATTTTGCACATCAAAAAGACAAATTACAAATCACTTTCTCCTTTTCTGAAACCCACACCTATCTTGGACCTCAAAAACAATTTAAGAAAATTAATTAATTTGTCACCATGCTAATTTAATTAATTCATTCATTTAGAAAACACCCTTTCTCGTTTTACTATTTTAGGAAACTAATCTTGCTAAAAATAGTAAGTGCTCAATCGAGAAATGTTATTTTTAGAAAGGGGACATGACAAGTTTGTAGCGGCATCCTCTATATTTTCTGGCATTAAAACTTTGTCACTATTGGTACAAATAATGTTTATTACAATACTTGTCGAAGTTTAAAAAGTTGGAGGCAGGAATGCCTATGATTCATTTAGGGGTTTATCTTTAAGAAACATGTTTAGCATAAAGTAAGAGAAGAGTTGGAAGTGAGTGGCTTTATAGTATTATGAAACAATATACTACAACAATAAGAGATGTCCTAAATGATCTTAGAAAAGAAAGATGTATGCAAATACTAAATAATGATGAAAATTCCTTTTTTTTTAATGACTTGCTTGCTTATCACTAATCTTACCATTAGATATAAATTAAAGGTGAGCTTAAGAAGAAAGGAAGAGGTATAGGAAAGAAAAAGTTTGAATATGAGTGAGTGATGCATTCAATAATGACTTTAAAATATGGATAAAATGAAATGTTTACAAATGAGAAGACAAAAGTTTGAATATGAGTGAGTGCTACATGCAATAATGACTTAAAAATATGGATAAAATGAAATGTTTACAAATGAGAAGACATATTCATTTAAATAAAGTATTTTTAAGAAACAATTTGTGCTTAAGAAGTTAGAAATGAATCCAAGTAATATGGTAAACAAAGTACAAAACCTTGGACAAACCCAACAGACCGACCTAAGAGTTCCATAATTGAAAGACATACACATTTGAATTTTTAGAATTTGGCAGCTGATTGAGCAGCAAGTCATATCCATCCTGATGCATTTTTATTGGAATGACTACTTCAAGGTTCTTCTGCAAATCTGCAATTCCTAATCATATACGCATGTTTCACTCTGTAACTGAGGGCCGCAGGGGTTTGAAACGCCTCAAACAACTCCATGCTCTCCTACTCGTTAGCGGCCTAGCCCAAAATTCTCACACTGTTGCGAAACTGGTAAACATGTATTCTTCGTGGGGTTCTATACACTCTGCCCGTCTACTTTTTGACAGGACACATTCAAATAATGTTTATTCGTGGAATGTTATAATCAGAAGTTCTTTGGAGAGTGGATTGTATGCTGAAACACTCGAACTTTACCACTACATGCAAAAATCCGGTTCTCAAGCGGATCGTTTCACTTATCCTTATGTGTTGAAGGCATGCGCTTCTTTGAAAAACCTGAAAGAAGGAAAAAAGATTCATCATAATATATCCAGAGATGGTTTGGATAGAGATGCTTATGTTGGAGCTGCCCTGATAAATATGTATGCCAAGTGTTCGAGTATGGAGGATGCACTGCAAGTGTTTAACAAACTGCCTGAGAGAAATGTAGTCTTATGGACTAGCATGATCGCAGGGTATGCTCAAAATGGACAGCCCGGTGAAGCCCTCAGATTTTTTAGTGAGATGCTAATCAGAGATGTTAAACCCAATTCGATTACGATGATTTCTGTGCTCCCGGCATGTGCTGAGCTGGGAGATCTCAAACAGGGAAAAGTTATCCATAATTACGTAATTAGACGTGGGTTGGACTCAGATGTTGTTGTTGGCAATGCTCTTGTAGGCATGTATGCTAATTGTGGATGGATGGATGTTGCACACAAATTGTTTGATGAAATGTCTTATAGAGATGTAGTCTCATGGAATGCAATTATTGCAGGTTATGTGCAGATTGGGCAGAGTGCTGAGGCTTTGAAGCTTTTTAATCAAATGAGACTAGGACATATGAAAGCTGATTCTTTTACTTTGGCAAGTGTGCTTCAGGCATGTGCCCACTTAGAAGCTCTGCAACAGGGTAAGTGGATGCATGGTTATGTTGTTAAGAGTGGATTTGAAGGGGATGGTTTTGTGGGGACCGTCTTGATAGATATGTATATCAAATGTGGCATTCTAAAGGAAGCACGCCATATTTTTGACAAACTGCGACGAAAAGACATGGTATGTTGGTCACTGATGATTGTGAGTTATGATTATAGCGGGCATGCAGAAGAGGCCTTAAAGCTCTTTCATCAAATGCGGCTGGAAAATGTCAAACCCAATGCTGTGACCATGGCAAGTGTAATTTCAGTCTGTTCCCACTTAGGAAACTTGAAGCAAGGTGAATTGATCCACGTTCATGTAATTAAAAGTGGTTTTGAATCAGATATTTGTGTGCGAAATTCTCTTATAGCTATGTATGCAAAATGTGGGAATACAAAGTTTGCTAGCCAATTATTTGACAGCATGTGTAAAAGAAATGTTGTCTCATGGAATGCCATGATTTCTGGATACTCCCAAAATGGATATGCCGGTGAAGTCTTTGCACTGTTTAACCAAATGCATTTGGCTGGTGTAAATCCAAATGCTGTCACTCTGGTGACCGTACCAGCCGCGTGTTCCATCTTAGGAGCATCGCAACCAGGCAAGTTGATCCATGGTTATATAATCAAAAGTGGGTGGGAGTCTGATGTTTCCGTGATAACTGCCATGATAGACATGTATTCCAAGTGTGGGAGTATATATGTTGCACATAAGTTGTTTGACGAAATGCCTGAGAAGGATGTGGTCTCTTGGAGTGCGATGATTGCAGCATACGGAATGCATGGGCAGGGCAAAGGAGCCATTGAACTTTTTTCCCAAATGCTACAAACTGGTACAAAGCCAAACAATGTTACTTTTGTCTCTATCTTGTCAGCTTGTAGTCATGCAGGATTAGTGGATGAAGGATGGCAAATATTTGAAAGCATGAGTAGGGATTTCGTTATCTCACCTTCGGTGAAGCATTATGCATGCATGGTTGATATTCTTGGCCGTGCAGGACATTTGGATGAGGCACAGAACTTTATCAAAAGAATGCCATTAGATCCAAATGCCGATGTATGGAAACCCTTGCTTGGAGCTTGCAGAGTTTACTGCAACTTAGTGATAGCCAAAGATGTAGCAGAACACCTTTTTCACTTAGATCCTTACAATTCTGGAAATTATGTTTTACTATCGAACATTTATGCTGCAGCTGGCAGGTGGGATGATGCTGCAAATGTGAGAAAAATGATGAAGGATAGGGGATTGAAAAAAACTCCAGCATGCAGTTTTATTGAATTGGATAACAAGATTCATAAATTTCTCGTGGGAGATAAGTCACACCCTCAATCTGCCAAAATTTATTCAACTTTGGAGAGTTTAACATTACAGATGGTGAAAGCAGGATATGTGTCTGACACAAACTTTGTCTTACACGATGTTGAAGATGAGGTGAAGGAAAATATGCTAAGCAGTCACAGTGAGAAGCTAGCCATTGCTTTTGGTCTGATTAATACAAAGCCAGGGACACCTATCCTGATAACGAAGAACCTTCGTGTGTGTGGTGACTGTCATAATGCCTCCAAGTTTATCTCCAGAATTGTCAATCGAGAAATCATCATGAGAGATTCAAACCGTTTCCATCATTTCAAGGATGGATTATGTTCCTGCGGGGATTATTGGTGATGCTGGATATTAATACCTGGAGGATTGCTGTTAGTAATTATCAAAAAAGCCACAAGCATTCTATTTTGCAACTTCAAATTAAGCACATTTCTCCCAGAATTGTTGTATCCGGGCATTGGCAATTCATCCAAACGAAGAGATATATTCTTTGATATTTCTCTGCATTTACAAAAGGATATCTCATGGAATCTCATCGGTGCTGGGTTTTCTGAAAATGGCATGCCAATGAGACCATGATGCTCTTTACTTGAATGCATTTGGCGCATGTGGATTCCTCATCCAGTCACTGCTTCGAGCATGCTTCCAACATATTTCTATTCAGCAATTCGCAACAAGGTAATCTCATCTGTGATCACATAATTAAAAGGGGATTTAGGTGTGATGTGTGTGTAGTAACTGCCCTAATGGATGTGTATGCCAAAGGGAGATGTATATAGATTGCACTTTATTTTTATTAAAGGTTACAGAATGCAGATGTATTCCAAAAATATATTGTTTAATGAAGCACAGTGATTGCAGGCATAGGGATGGTGAGGAAAGCATCGTATTTGTTGTTCAACTGCAGCAGATAAGGATGAAACCCAACCAAGTTATTCTTATATTTTTTCATTAACATGTAGTCTTTGGAGGATTTGGCACAACCAGAGTGATGCACCATCCGTGCATGTTCGATAAGGCAGAAGACTTTATTTAAATGATTAATTAATTTCTAATCTTAACATGGGAGAATCCTTGCTTGGAAGCTGCATAGTTCACTGCAATACTGTGGTAGAGAACATGCAAGAGACTACCATTTTGACACAGACCCTGAAATGCTAGATAGTTTGTGCAGAAAACATGTGCACCATATGTCACAAATGGACGAAACGCGATCAAAGATAGGGGATTGGAAAATTTGTTAGATGTAGTTTGATTCAATCAGATGGCAAGATCTATACACTTCCCATAGTGATAAAGTCCGTTCGGCCCTAGGGAACTTGACTTCCTAGATGAGGTGATTGCTGTGCCCAACAAGAAACTGGGGTACAGCACTGCCCGATATAGTAGGAGGAGGTGAAAGAAGATGCGGGGGTTTTCCAAGGCTAAAAGATAATAGTTCTTTTCCTGTCATAAAAAAAAGGATCTCAATCTGAATGACAAAGAACATTCGTGTATTTCGCTGTGCCGTGGTGTCTCATGTCCAGGAAAGAAATCATGGCACGGGATACACTGCTTCCATTGATCCATGATTAATTTAGATATTCCATTACACGGCTCTTCAACACAGATTTTAATTTATGTATCTGCTGTTTCAATGCAATTTGCTACTGAAACGAACATATATAAGGTGGAAATTAAAATGTGTTGCAGTTATGAGCTACCATTCAAAAGTTGCAACACGTACATTTCTAAATTCATTTCATGGACTGATTTCCTTATGAACAAATTCAATTTCATATGACTTAAATGTAACTTCTATGTGCTACTGTAAATTAAAGCTATGCTTAAAACCGGCTTATCATAGAATTTGAGTACTTACTTGCATATATATATATTAGAGGAAGCCAATGCAGGAAAACTCAAGCATTGAAATAAAGGTGTGTCTCTGGTGCAGTCTAGAGTCAAGAACCCATTGAAAGGCAATTGACTCAGGCAGCAAACAAAAAATTAACTTGTCTCATGCTTTCTCTGATCGACCCCCTATCTAATAATTCCTGAACTTGTCTTTTTAATTCATTTTCTTCTGGGGTCATCCTATATGCAACCTAGTTAGGTAAACTTGCTCCAGAAATTAGCTATATGATGACTAATGATTCATATTGGAGAAAGACCACCTGGCAATTCATGTGACATGATTTCAACATATTCTTTAGTTAATTTTTGAACTTCCGTAGGAGTTTCTTCTTCCTTTTCTACTGTTGCTCAAACTTGGGAGTAATAGTGAAACATACCTTTTCATCCTTTACTTCATTCAAAATTGCTTCCTTGAAATAAGACATACCTTTGGTTCCTTGCTTGCTTCTTCCTCTCTGTCCTTTAGTGTTTGTAAGATATACTCCTTCCCATCTTTGGTGATGGTAATTGTTCTTCTCAACATCATGAATAGCTTTCTTATCATATTGTTCGCGTCATCCAAGTAAAATGTGACAAGCATCTATAGGCATTCCACACAAGATTATACATTAATTATACATTGCTCATTTACCATTAATTGATGCTCATTACGTTATCATGATACTTTGTAGGGCCTTGGATGTTTAATTCTTTGTAATCCTAACTTTTACACCATCTTTGTAGATAACAAATTATTAGTGCTTCTGGTATCCACAACAATTCTACAAAATTTACCTGGAGACCTACAAATAGTTCGAAACAGATTTCTTCTTTGTATTGGTTCAAGTTCTTCCTTCTCTGACTTCATCAATATTCCTTTTAGCATGAAGGCTTCTCCATGTTCGAGTTCTATTTAGATTCTGATGGTGATCCTTCATCAGCTTTAGCAACATGGTTACTTCCATAATCAAATGGTTCTCAAGGACACTCATAAGCTCTATGATCTTCCTCTCCACACTAATAGTAGGTGAAACTCCTTCCTCTTCCTCTCCTAAAAACTCCTCTTCCTCTAAAGGTACTTCCTCTACCTCTAATATTTGGAGTGTTTTCCTCTTTGCGAGAAGCACTTGAATCCATTCCATTACTGTGGTGTCTTTTATGTCTAACGAATCAACCCCTTCCCATTGATAATCTTCTTCCTTTGGAGTTGGCTTATTGTCTTCGAGACAAATTCTCTTCTACCCTTAAGGCACATCGATAAGCTTCTTCTATGCTCTTAAAGTTCAACAAACTAATTTCACCTTGGATACTTAATCGCAGTCCATTTACATACCTTGCTATCTTTTCTGGACCATCTTCTATGTGTCTAGCTCTTATGATGAGTTTATAGAACTCTTCGATGTACTCCTTTACATCTGATTTCTTTTGTCTCAAATTTTGCAATTTCTTAAGCAAGCTCACCTAATAATCTAAAGGTAAGAATTTGGCCTTTAGTTTTGATACCATCTTATTCGAACTTTTAATCTTTTCCTTCCTTTTCCTATTCCTTTTAGTTTGTATATAGTCCCACCATATTACTATGTGACCCTTTAACCTAGTTCAGGAAAATTTTACCTCCTCAAATTCTTCTTTGATTCATAATCAAAATATCTTTCCATCTTTGTAATCCACTCTCTGAGTTTCTCACAATTCAAGCTCACATTGTAATAAGGTGTATCTAACGTAGGTGTATTCCCAATTTTTTTCATGGTTCTGAGAAGTTTGGTCGTGGGAGCATTCTCCACTTCTTCTTTTCCATGGCCTTGAGCTTCCTCCCTCTTCATCACTTGCATTTTCAATATGAATTCCCCTTATTTGGGTGATCTCTATTGCAACTAGCCTTGCTAGAACCTCCCTCGTTCCTTGAGCTAACTCTGTAGTTTTGGATGTTTCAACTCTTCCACGTCATCTACCAATGCCCCGCCTAAAATCCATTTGTATCCACTATATCTTCGAGCACTTAGGAGAACTTACCAATCCGAGGAAAGAAACCTTCTCTCTGATACAACTTTTGATGCAGTCCAGATTCAAGAACCCATTGAAGGGCGATTGGCTTAGGTGGCAAACGAAAAAATTGACTAAGAAAATAATTTTTTGAACAAAACATCTATTTTTTCTTGCCAAAAATCTTCAATACATGTTCATTTGTCCTAGTCTGTTAGTGACATACATATCGACTGTTAACTTTAACTCCAAAAACTGACTAATGGATAACAATCTACCTACAGACTCAAAGCACGTCCAACAAAAATAAAATTTAAACCAGGAAATTTTTTATTACCACTCCTGACAAAGCCACCTAAACTCCTCCATAGTAGCAGAAATCCCTTTCAATTTATTTCCCAAAACTCCATGATCCTCTACACGCCCTACCAAAAATTTGCATGCCTTCTCCTTTTTAAGGAAAAAAGATTGACCCACTACAAAAATAAAACATTTCCCAGCTGTTAATTCCCCACCTCCATAAAAATCAGAAATCAATAAAGGAACATTAATTTTCAGACGTGTCTTCCACTAGGAGCTGCCTTCCAAAACAGGTGAAGACTTCGGGAATAAAGACAATAATGGTTATCATCCAAAATAAAGGTTGAATCCCAAAATAAGACTAGAATGAAACAGTTATGCCCCTGCATTAGTCTCCTTATGTCAACTAAATCAACATGATGTCTTACGGAAGATTGTTCAAAGAAGGAAGAGAGGACTTCCTAAACATTCACATTCTTGTGATTCCCACACCTAGGTCAAGGGTGTTTGGAATGCTAGGATGAGGCCTAGGGTTGCATAGATGGCCTTCTAGATCTAATTTGTTTGGCAGCCTTGTTGCAACCTCACTATATAGGGCTTATGGTCCCTTCAAAACTATCTTTATGTTTACAGCATGGTTGCATTGGTGTATTGGTTTCAAGTCCTTTCAAAACCTGCTTGCTTTTGATTTTGTTGATGTTTCACTAGTCATTTCAAGTTTCCAAATCCCCATCAAAACCTATTGTTTTACCCTTTTAATCAAAACCAGCAAGAGTACAAGCCAATTACTCTCAATGAACCTCTAAAAATATTATAATATCGATACATCTAACTACATGCTCTCATGAAACCTCCAAAACTATTATATGATTGAGACATCTAACTCTATGCTCTTATAGAGCCTCCAAAGATATTTTACAATTGATACATCTAACTCCATGTTCTCATGAAGCTTCCAAAAATATCAAGTAATTGATACATCTAACTCCATGCTCTCGTAAGCTTGTTCTCCTCTAAAAACTCCCTTTAAGCATCTACATACTCAATTGGAATTCATGTGCCATTCCATAAGTAACTTTGTGAATATTTGATACATCTAACTCCATGCTCTCATGGGCTTGTCCTCTTTTACGAACTCCCTTTAAACATCTCCATACTCAATTGGAATGCATGCACCGTTCCATAACTAACTTTCTGTAAAGATTTGCTACCACTATTGATTTGGAAAATCCCAATGAACATATTTGTGCATACATTGAATCGTTAAAATGGCATACAAAAACCCAACAAATAAATCACCTCAATAGTCACAAGTTAACATGCTTAATCTTTTCATGCAACTCTTTTAAAGGGAGATGAGATCTGCTAGGTTTCGTAGTGTTTAATGTGGGCTTGGTAAATCTTTGTCATCTTCTAGATTTATTTTATCTTTCTAGAGGTTTGGATGTTAGATTTAGGGGAGGAAATCCCAATGAGTATTAAAAAGGAGACATGCAACACCCACATTTGATTCTAGGAGTGGTTGGAAAATAGATCATTTTTCTGTAGAAGCTTCCTAGTGTTTTGTCTAAAGGCTAGGAAAGTTAGTTCAACGTTGAATTTCAAGTTAAGAATTTTGGAAGATAATGTTCATTTATTGGCTACTAAAGGTCTTGCTTGCAATTTTTTGGGCATGCAACTATCAATTGAAAACTTGTATCAATGGGAAAAAAGTAACAAGACCTTTGGAGGATATGAGATTTGATTATGATCCTAAAGGCTTTTCATTTTCACAATTTAAACAAAATGGATGGGAAGTTGATTTTCTAGGGTGTTCAATATTTTTCTAGGAATGTTGGATTGTTCATGCAACACTAAAATATTGGATTAAAAACCACATATATGAAGTTTCTCTAGTGTGAATTTGGCATTATGCTCTTCCACATAAGCTCTAGATTGAATATGTTTTCAAAATAATAGGAAAGCTTTTGGGAGGATATATTCGTGTAGACGTATAAATCTGACCACTTTCTTAAATAAATATTGAATATTTATTTTAACCGCATCCTCCTATTAATTCAACCTCCCCTCATGGTTAGAGACTTTCTCTCTAACTTAACCCTCATCTAACCCAAGGGTCTCATCAAGCACTCATGGCTTTGACCCTAGTTATCCTATACCCTTGCACAAGAGTTTACCCCTTGGGTAAAAGCTTTATCTGAGGGACGACCCTAACCTTACCATAACCTTACCTCCTAAGGTAACCTTCATGTCTCGGGCATTTAATGCCTCTTGCATCTCCTCTCAAACCACCTCTTGTTGACAATTGTCACCATTTCATTGGTGAAAATTGTAAACATGGATTGAGTAACTTTCAATCCTAGCCATTGTTAAGATTATTCAATCTTAACCCTCCATTGCCCTATTTTCCCTATAAATAGAGCTCTCATTCTTCATTCTCCATATCCAAGTTTCATGCATCTACATTATAGTCTAATTGTATTAAGCATTTTAGCCTCTCTTTGTTAGAATATCATCATAGCATTTAGAAGCATTTTCATGTCAATAATATATCCATGCTAGTATATCATGTTAGAATAATTTAGCAATATCTTTATCATATTACTATCTTCATCTTAGCTTAATCATCATAGCTTTTAACATATCATAGAGATCAAGTAGAATGCATTCATCCATATAGATCACAATATCACTCGTTCTTGGAGTTGTCATTCCTAAGTCATTTGCTCAATGATCTAAGAGCAAAACATTGACTTTAGGCATCCTATGAAATAGAGAACAATGGGACACCCCTTGGGAAGTTAAACTAGTTTAAATTAGTTTATACTTGCAGTAAGAGTCTTATTGGTATGTAGGTCATTTGATCTCAATTTATTTGTTTTGATCACCACATTTTCCCGCATACATGTTTGGCGCCCACTGTGGGGCTCGTCCCCGAAAATAAAATCATTTTTTGTGCAGGTTAAAGATTACAATCACGTCATAACACTCTTTTAGTGCATCTAGGACTTTCTACAGTGCATTTGTGGTCAACTTTAGTGCATCCATCGCATTGTTTAGCGTATAGAAACCATTCCTTAGCGCATTTGACTTTCCTTCTAGCGCATATTCTTCTCTGTTTTTTTTGCACATAGGAGTATCAGTATAGCACATTTAGACTGCAGTGTAGTGCATAGGCTCTATCTTTTAGCATTTTTGCATCACATTTTAGCGCATCTGGTCCATGGTTTAGCGCATAGTGCTAACAGAGGCAAAAAATCTGTAACCAAGTCAGAAATTTAGGCTTGTGAAGCCCACCATTAGGATCTAATTTTTTTGACTAAATATGTGCAGGTTTTAACATTTTTCAATGCAGGAACAGGAGGAATTAGTTTAGTTTTTCTTTACTTCCTTTTAAAAAGTTTGTAAAAAGAGCTCATTTTTTCCTTTATTGCAAAAATTTAAAATGAATCTCACTTTTTCTTTTGGATGTCTAAAATGAACTTCATGTTTGTTACACAGTTCAAATAACCGGAAGACAACTGAGAGAGGGGGGGTGAATCAGTTGTCACCAGATTATTAGAACCTTAAGCAATTTAAACTTTAATACCAAAACCCAAAAGATCAATACCGGAATGCATAAACCAAATACCGAAATAGCAAATAAACCAATTAAGCATAAACAATAATTAAAGAATAAATACCATCCACATGACACCAAGATTTATACGTGAAAAACCCGGTAAAGGGAAAAAGCACGGTGGGAAGCCTACCCACTGTCAGATAATACTTCTATAGTAAGTATGTGAATTACAATTGAGGGGTCTGCACTTGCAGGAAGGCCAACAGCCTAGAGCGCACTGCTCATCACAAAAGGAGTCTCACTGACTACATAGAAATCCAGACTACAATCCGAAGAAATGAATGAACTGCAAAGATATCATCTCCTACGCCTGAATACAATTCTGATTAAGCTCAATACTGGAGGACTAAATCCTCTTACATAAACCCAATTCGATCACCAATGATCGACCAAATCCTCTGCCTGAATGATTATTACATTATTCGCTCCTTACATATCCATATCCCATACCATGATGATCTACAATGAGATCTTACATCGTATATATACAAACCCTCGACCACAATCAATAAGGTCGGCCACCAGACAATAAAATAATTACAAAATTTACAAAACATGTCAGCCAGAGACCAAACAAATAATATCCAACCCATAAGACATCCCAAAAAGACATCGAGTGGTCCAATCTACACTATACATTAAGCCAGTCCATAACCTAGATACATCGGGACCCAATATAGGTCCATACACACCAAAGCAATAATCCTAATCAACTAAGTCTCGAACATGGTCACCATCAGCGTCTGCAATCTCCACCAAAAGCCGCACCAACACTTATGCAATTCATCAAAAATCTTCAACAAAGCTATGTCGGTGAAACCCTTGTCGAAACAATAAACCAAGCTTGCTAGTAAACATGATAGCATCCAATCACCAGATCAAAACCAATTGATTGAATATGAACATGAATAAGCCAATTCCATAAACCAAACATACCGGATCAAATCCAACTAGAAACCAAACAACCTAATGGGACCAGAAGGATATCAGTAAAGCATCCAAAACAACTAGTGTTGACATCAATGACAAAACATCAATGCAACACATAATCAATTCCTTCAAATGGCCAACAATCTCCCCCTTTGGCATTGATGGCAACACTAGATGTGAAAAACATCCAAGTGCCAAGAAATGCCAAAACAAGTCCCCCCCAATGGAAGACAACCAACAATCACCCACTCAAAGATATAGCAATGAAGTTCCGAAACAAAGACCAAACTCCCCTTGTGAATGATATCTCTATAAAACTCTTTTTTTCACATATATCTCTCTCCCTTTGACATCAATGCCAAAAATCTGACATAAATATCAAAGCAAAAAACATAAACCACTAAAACACAAGGCTAACTACTCCCCCTGAGCAGTAGCATCCCCACATCAATGCCAGAATGAGTAATATCTATGATAATGCATACCAGACTGATGCCAAATAACATCAATAAGTTCTTTGTCCAAGGGGCAGAAACCCCTAATTTGTCTCTCAGGTACTCAAATGATTCTTTAGGTAAAGGTTTAGTGAAAATATCTGCAATATGTTCTTTAGTGTTCACATAAACCAGTCTAACTTCATTTCCTTCCACCTTCTCCTTCAAAAAGTTATACTTGATAGATATGTGCTTTGTTTTAGAGTGAAATACCAAATTCTTTGATATGTCAATAGTAACAGAGTTATCATAGTGAATAACTACCGGTCCAATGCAATGCACTTTAATGTCCTTCAACATTTGCTTCATCCATAGAATTTGTGTACGGTTAGTAGCAACAACAACATACTCAGCTTCAACAGTAGATAAAGAAGTACATGATTGTTTCTTGCTAATCCATGAAACCAACTTCTTTCCAAGAAAGAAAGCTCCATCGGAAGTATTTTTTCAGTCATCTACATCACCAGCCCAATCTGCATTTGTATATGCACATAAAGTAAAGTCATCATCCTTAGGGTACCACAAACCATCAGATGTACCTTGTAAGTATTTAAAAATTATTTTCACCGCACTCATGATTTTCTCTAGGATCACTCTGAAATCTAGATGCAATACAAACAACATTCATTATGTCAGGCCTAGTCTGAGTCAAATATAGCAGACCTCCAATCATAGATTTGTATCTTGTAGGATTTACAGATGCAAATTCGTCTTTCCTTGTCAATTTATTACTTGTAACCATAGGAGTACTTACCAGTTTAGAATCTATCATACCAAATTTCTTCAACAATTCCCTGGCATACTTAGTTTGACAAATGAAAATACATTTATCAGTCTGAGTAATCTGCAAACCTAAGAAAAATTTCATTTCCCCAATCATAGACATTTCAAATTATTTCTCCATATTCTTAGAAAATTTCATGCACAACTTATCTTCACCTCCAAAAATGATGTCATCAACAAAAACTTCAATAATCAATATATCATCATCAATGACTTTATAATATAGATTACTATCAGCATTACCTTTAGTGAAACCAAGCTTCAAAAGATATTTATCTAACCTTGCATACCAAGCTCTAGGTGTTTGTTTCAATCCATATAAAGTTTTCCTTAACCTGCAAACCACGTTTGTATCATGTGAAAATGAAAAACCATCAGGTTGCTCAATATAAACTTCCTCGTCAAGATCCTCATTTAAAAATGCACACTTGACATCCATCTGATAAACCTTGTAGTTCTTATGTGCAGCATAGGCAAGAAATAATCTTACAGCTTCAATACTAGCTACATGTGCAAAAGTCTCACCATAATCAATTCCTTCCTTATGAGAATATCCTTTACAAACCAATCTAGCTTTATTCCTTACAACTTGTCCATCTTCATTTAATTTATTCCTAAAAACCCATTTAGTTCCAATAACATTCTTATTTTTAGACTGGGGAACTAAAGTCCATGTGTTATTCTTCTCAATCTGATCTAATTCTTCTTCCATAGCTTTCATCCAACATTCATCTTTACATGCTTCAATTATTGATACCAGTTCAACTTGAAAAATTAAACATACCTCATTAGTTTCCAATCTCCTTCTTGTCATCACTCCATTGTTCTTATCTCCAATGATCTGATCTTCTGAATGATTCAATCTCACATACCTAGGAGTCTTCTGACTCTTTGTTCCTCTTCTTGGTTCTTCAGTTACTGTTGAATTTTTTGATATTGGCAGAGTAACTAGTTCAACATTCTATTATGTTAAAGGTGCTATCGGTTCAATTATGATCATTTCCACTGTCGGTTCTTGCTCATAAACTCTTATTTGACTTCTATTTAGCTCATCCACCTTGACATTAGCACTCTCCAGAATTCTCTGCAATCTCTTGTTATAACATCTATATGCCTTTCTTTCATTTGAATAACCAATAAAAATTCTTTCATCACACCTAGGATCAAATTTTCCAATGATATCATCTCTCCTAATATAACATTTACTATCAAATATTCTAAAATACTTAACTATAGGTGTATTGCCAAACCATAATTCATGAGGTGTCTTACTGGTTTCTCCTTTGATATGTACTATGTTTAAAGTATAAATCGATGTTCTCACTACTTCTCTCCAGTAGATATTAGGTAGAATTGCTTCCATCATCATTGTTCTAGCAGCATCCAAGATAGTTTTGTTATTCCTTTCCACAACTCCACTCTGCTAAGGTGTTCGGGGAACAGAAAATTGTCTCCTTATACCATGCTTCTCACAAAAGTTAGTAAACTCACCGGATGTGAATTCTCCACCATGACCTGATCTTAAACATTTAATCTTCAATCTTGTCTCTGTCTCAACTTTGGCTTTAAAGATTTTAAACTTTTAAAAAGCCTCGGATTTCTCCCTTAGAAAAGTAACCCACATCATTCTAGAATAATCATCAATAATTAGCATAAAATATCTATCACCTTGAAAACCTTTAACTCTAACAGGGCCACGGAAATTTGTATGAATAAGATCAAGAACATCATTAGATTTATCTTGTATACTCTTAAAAGAGGTTTTGACCTGTTTTCCCATTTGACATTCTTTACATACCGGATTATAGTGCTTCACAATATTATGTATATCTCTAACTACCTTAGTTGAACCGATCTTTACAATGAAATCATAATTCACGTGACATAGGATTTTATGTCATAGTCAACTCTCATCAATTTGTGCAATCAAACATGTCTTCTCATCGGAATTCAAATGAAATATATTACATTTTGTTTGTGTACCGGTTGCAATCTCCAAACCAAATCTATTAATGATTTTGCATTTCCCATCCTTGAACTGTAATTGAAATCCCTTATCCACCAATTGTCCTACACTCAAAAGATTATGCCTTAAACCTTCAACATAATAAACATTATCAGTATGGTGCTTACCATCCAATGATATAGTCCCTTTTCCCTTGATCATACATGCTTTGTCATCTCCAAATCTAACCAAACCGTCATCAAATTATTGCAAAGATAGAAACTTCCCTTTATCTCCAGTCATATGATGTGAACATCCACTATCAATTACCCATTCATCCTTATCTTCAATTTTAGCAGCAAGTGCCTTCTCTTCAGGTACATTCTCTTCTAGTGTCGGAACATCTTCCTTGATAACCAGGAACACCCATTCATTTCCATTGTCAGAACCAATAGCAGAGTCTTCAATTCATCATCAGAATCAGTCACACCTTCCTCATCCGCTATGTAGCATGATTTGTCTTTGTTTTTCTTGTACTTATACTTGTTATGATATCCAAGGTTAGGCTTAAAAGATCTTCTAGCTCTTTCTTCAAATTTTGAATTCCTTTCAAGACATCTAGATGCAAAATGACCGATCTTATTACATGCAAAATATTTAAAAGGTGTTTTTCCTTCATACTTACTTCCTACCGGTCCTTTAGGTACTCTTCTAGCAAATAGGGCTTCAATTTGCTCAAATTCTTCATCTTCTCTCTTCATATCATCTAATTCCTTTGCATATAAAGCTTTCCAATCTTAATTGTTGGTTGATGATGTAGATGCATGAAAAGAAAGTTCAAACTTCACAGCTCCAGAGGGTCCAAATTCTTCAAGCTCAAAAGCAGATAATTTCCCAACCAAAGTGTCTCTATTGACAGAAGAATTAGCCATTATTCTCAACTCATTAATTGTAGTAGCCTTCATCTTGTAAGCTGGTGGTAAAGCTATCAGAACTTTATAAACAATTTCATCTTCACTCAGAGTTCCACCACAACATTGAATTCCCATAACAATCTCATTTACCCTTTCCATGAATGGAGTAATCCTTTCATCTTCTTCCATCTTCAAGTTTTCATATCTCACCCGGTAACCATCAAGTTTAGCAATCTTCATAGTAGGGTCACCTTCATTAAGAGTCTCCAACTTGTCCCATATATCCTTTTGTAGTGTCATAAAATTGTGACCCTATCAATTTAGAACTGCATTAGGGTCCTCACGCATGCGAACTCGAATCCTCTAGCCTAATCAAAGACCAGAGAGTACTCGGCTTGTGAAAATTGCTTCTTCCTTGGCCTCCGCATCACTCTATCCACACTCTGCTCTAGAGACAGGGGTAGGACAGAGGTGTGGCACCCCTGTCCTTACCCTATTTTGGGGTAGGACCTTTCTAGTGAAAACATTGTGGGTTGTGCAGTGAGCGGGAAATCTCCTCGATGTTGGCCCGTGACGAAATTCAAATCATTCAAACATGTATTTAAGGGGGTATTTGTCCTCTCATTGGCATAAGTTGGAGCTCAATAAGTTGGAGAGATTCAAGTTGCATAAGTGATCAAGCATTCAAGCATTCAAGCATTCTTTTCCAACAATGGGCATTCTCAAGTCTCCCTTCAAGGCTAGGTTTTGCATTCAAGTCAAGGATTCAACCATTGAAGAGGAGATCCCTTTCAACATTCAATTCCACACAAGCATTGCTATCACCATTGCTACTACAACCTCCCTTGAGGTAATTTACAATTCAATCTTCCATTTACATCTACTTGCAAGTACTTTCTTTCATTACTTGGTTAATTCCAAAACCCCCAATCGCAACACATTTCCCTCTCTTTTCTGTGTGTAGGTTGCAGGTGCACAATTGTACTTTCAGATTCAGACTTCATTTGCAGAGTCAGAAAAACCCTTTTTCGTTTCGCGGATTTTGCGGAGGACCATGTACATTCCCGCCACGGTCCAAACAACTTTTCATCAAATTTGCAGGGCGACTTCGTCTCGACATTTTACTGCCAAATCTAGGTGCACAACTTCATCCCATATTCAAATCTCAAGTTATAATCGATTCTTTGTCACTTTTGCACTACATAATTCAATCAATTTCCATTTGAAATCAAACAAAAAGGGAATAAGGGGATCATCATAACATCCTTAATTCATTCAGAATTCAATCTATCATCTTTGTGTGGAGATTGGATCTAGTGAATTACCCCTTATCTCCCTAATGTAATGGTGAAAGGTGCTTGAAGGATAATCAATAGCGAAACTCTCATCTCTCTTTGAGAGAAAGGGTTAGTTTTCCTCTTGATCTATCACTCATCATTTTCCCACCACCACATTTTGGTGAACCCGACATCTTGCATGCTATCCTTTGAACAACATTGCATATTTTTCATTTACAAGTTTCAACTTTCTGCAAACTTAGTGGTTAATTCATTAAAAACCCTAGTTTTTAAATTTAAAATTGAACTTTTGATTTGTAAAAATTGCTTGTGTTTGTCTTAGATCTGAAAATTGTTGTGTTTGTCAAATTCAATTTCATCATTGTCTTGTTCAAGTTGCAATTAAAATTTACAAAATTAAGAGGTTACTTGTTAAAACCCTAATTTTCAAAAATCATATTAAGCTTGTGCAAAATTTGGATTTCAACTTAATTTTCAGATTTCTGATTATTCTAAGATTTGTCTTCAATCCCACAATTCAAAATTTCAATTTCCCCCATTTTTCTCAAAATTCAAATTTCAAAATTAAGTGGTTAGGTCATTAAACCCTAATTTTTAAAATTAATTGGATTTTGTGTGAATTTCAAATCAATTTCAGCTACATTCAGATTTCTAAGGTGTCCATATCCATTAGGTTTGACCCTTTTCAAAATTGCACTTCAATTCCTCTTTTTCTTCAAAACCCTAATAGGGTCCTATTTTCACCTTTGTGCCTTCATTTCGCCCATCTAGAGATTGTAAAATTCGCCAATTTTGGGGGGTTAGCCTTAAAATCATCGTAATATCCATCCCTAAAAATTTTGAAAAAAGTTGGTCAGACCATGTGTGTTCCCACCACAGTCCTCGGCTTTTTTTCCGAAATTTTGAGAGACTATTATGACTATATTTATTAGCCTAAATCCAAAAGATTGGCTAATTTTATCGATTTTTGAACCCTCTAGAATCATAAATACTTTCAAGATTCAACATTGCAACTTTCAAGAAAAATTTTAAAATTAAGAGGTTAATTATTGTTTGCCCTGGTTTTAAAAATTTTGATTTTAAAATTAAGTAGTATTCCCTTGGCCCTAATTTTGAAATTCCAATTTCCTTTCATTTTTGGAAATTGTGTCATCGCCTTCTTCCAACAAAGTTCAAATTGTGTAATCATTATTTTCTTAAATTTTGCATTACTCAATTTTTGCAAGCTTTATTCCACAATTCAAAATTCAAATTTTCCCTCTAGTGCATGAGTTTTACCACTATTAGTCCTACCTATTCTATCCCTGTTAGACGAAGCATTAGAATTAAGGCTTCTCAAGGTTTAATTACCAAGGAGATGGAGCCTAATTTGGGTGACTTCTTTAATGAGGATCATGCTAATTCTTCCCATCCTAATCATGTGCCCATTAATGAATCTCATGATGAAGAAGAAGCTTTAAATAGGGTTTCTTTAGATCAAATTTCTACATTGGACAATCAATTTGATAGATTTCAACAATGGATGTCCCAAGAATACCCTAATAGTGAAGCTCTTCCATTAATTAAAGGTCTTAAGCGCATGCTTCAAAGTGATAAGAATGGCATTGCACATATTGTGTGGCATTGCACATATTGTTGATTCTAATGTCATGCCTATCAAGAGTTGTGTTGAAATCACAACCTTCAATACAAGTCAATTCCTCTATTCCTTTGACAAATCCTATGACTAGTATTCCTACTTTCATATCTAACATCATGGATACTTCAACTCAAAATATCATTCCTAAAACCATAGGTCATGGGGGCAATCCCTCTTCTTCATTTAATTTGCCATCGTTACCTATGTCTTCCATGAGTGTTCCAAATATTCCTCAACAAATCAATGTGACACAAGGGGGCAATTCCTTCAACAACTTTATTCCTCTTTTAAGTGTCCCTTTTCCTACCCAATCATCACCAATGCCTACTTATCATAGTGCCCCACCACGTTATTCTCAGTCCATGCCTTCTTTCAACAACATCATGCCACCTTCTCAATCACCTATGTCTAACATCAATTCTTCTACCGAAATGACAATCGACAATCTTTCCCAAACTGTGTCTTCCTTATAACAACAAATTGCTTCTATGAGTCAATCCAAGTTTAGTGTGCCCACCTTTGATGTTGTGAGCCCACTCTCTCTTGATATTGTTAAACTCATGCCACCTAAACATGTCGAGATCCCTCGATTAGAACTCTATAATGGAAAAGGTGATCCTCTTATGCATGTCAAAACATTTCAAACCTTGTGTACTGATTTTGCTTATGATCAAAGATTGCTTGCAAAACTATTTATAAGAACAATAAGAGATAGGGCTTTACAATGGTATTGTTATTTGCCTTCTTATTCTATCACTTCCTTTCAACAACTAGAAAATGCTTGTATCCAACAGTTTCAAAACAACATTGGTCCTAAAATCACTTTGACTGATTTAATGCATTGTAAACAAGGTGTTAAAGAGAAAGTGACTGATTTCATTGGTAGATATAAGCATTTATGTGCTCAAATTTCTTTTCATGTGCCTGATAATGATATTAAAAGAATTTCCATTTCTAATTTACAAAAAGATATCAAGGAAAAGCTTTTTTTGTTTGAGTTTACTTATTTTCTACAGTTGTGCGCAACACTCCATAATTATCAACTGGTTGTGAGTTAAATGGAGCAATCCACTCCTATGGTTCCAAGTGATAAGGGGGAGAGTGTTCAACAACCATTTGCGAAGTTCAAACCAACAAAAAGTTTCATCAAGTTCAATGATCCAATCAACAACAACCATGTGAATGCTACAATAGGTGTGCCTACTATTTCTAAATTTTTCGAAAGAGAAAGACAGTTTAATCCTTTGATTGAATCTTTGCATAGTATTGTGTGTCAATTATTGCATAGAAATGTTATCAAACTTCCTCCTATAAAACAAGTTGATCCTTCCAAACTTGCATCTCCTCATTTTGATAACAATTCTTTTTGCTAACTTCATCGTCAACCTAGTCCTGATATTGAGAAATGTTTTGCATTAAAACATAAGGTTCAAGACTTGATTGATAATAATACTATATCTGTGGCAGATGTGAATGATAAAGGGACTAAATCAATTGCTCCTCCTAATCAAAATCTTAAAATTTTCACTGATCCCTTGCCATCTCATACCTCTAATGTTATTGAGATTGCACCTAGTTCTCTCTCTTCTGAAACACTCATATGTATGGCTCCAAACTTGGTTAACATGGTAGAAACACATGATCCACCTAAGGATCCATGTATAACATTTGACCCTAGTGAGACCATTAGAGAACTCGATGGCCCTTTATACATAGCTGCAAAGGTTAAGGATATCCCTTGTTGCGGTTCCCTGATTGATCCCTCTTGTATGGTTAATGTCATAACTGAAGAGTATATTTCCACTTTACGATTGCATAACCCATTATATGATGCTTCTAATATAGTTTTTAAGTTATTTGATGGCTTCTCTTGTCCTACCATTGGTTCTATCACCCTTCCTGTTGAAGTCCATACTAAATCCATGGATGTTGACTTAGCTATCATACCTTCCTCTGAGCAATTCCATGTGAAGTTTGGCTATCCTTGGCTATCTTCCATGAAGGCTATTTCTTCTCCAATCTACAAGTGTCTTAAATTTCCTCATAATGGAGAAATCATCACCATGAACCATAGCTTACTTTGTCCATCCGACAGAAGCCCTGGTATTCCTATTGATCTCTTTTGGCCTAAATAATTTCAATCTCTTCCATCAAGGAGTGATGATCTTTTTCAATCTTATCAAAAATAGAAGAATGATATGATCTTATCCTTAAGTCAACCTAGAACACCAACACTTGACATTCGTATTATTCTTCAAGATGAGGTTCTTCCCCTCTCGGATAGAACTAATCTTCCTCCTAAGGAAAATTGTCCACCTACACCTATGGATGTGACTTTACCTTCTCTTAAGGAGATAAAAAAATATTCCTCCTAAGATTAGACCTATACCTCCTCCTCATGTTGGACTAGGTCTCCTTCCTACACCTAATATTCCTCCTTTCTATGGCACAGTTCCACCTCCTTTATCTTATCGAGAGAAGAGACATGCTTCTCCTATTGTTCAACCAAAAAGACCTCAACCTAAACCTTCCACTATTAAGGAGAAACCCATTCCTCCTTCTTTAAATGTTCCTCCTCCTTCTCAACCTTTCACTAAGACTCAATGGAATCGTTGTGCGAGAGAACGCCGACGATGATGTCGTGTTCGATCTCGTGAAGCTATCCCTCAAAATACTCAATCTCCTCAGACTCTGACAGTTGACATGATTCCCTTTTCGCCTAAGCAAGATGTTCAACCAACATCTCCAAATCATAAGTTGCATAAAACATGTGATGTTTTTACTCCTATTTGTGTTCTTGCTCCTCTTTATTTAAACTTTGATGAAGAAATGGGTGAAAATGTTATTCATAATGGTAATACAACTCCTAATGCTTCTGACAGTGAGCATGAATATATTTATGTGGACAAACATTTATCGGATGCGTTTTCACAAAATTTAATCCTAGCTCCTAGAATCGAACAAAGTGACTTTCAATATGAGCATAGTCCTTGTTTGGATCTTGTGATAGATCCCTCTGTTGTGCTTGATATCGCTCCTCTGTCATGTTTCTTGCCTTCCCAAAATAGTGATCAACAAGATCGGGAGGCAAATGTCGTGCTAGATTAGTAATATTAAAATTGTAGATCTTTCTCTCTCCTTTCTTTTTGTTTTATGACCCTTCTTCTATATGTATTTATGTTCTTCTATTGTTCCCTTAATGTCTACTTGGGGATGATGCAAAGCATTTAGATGTTGTCTTGGTCTCTTTCATGTTGACTCAAAAGACATCCTCTCTTCCCTTTCTTCCAAGGTAGTGTCCTTCTTTTGGGAATGAAGATTATTATATGCACATACATACATGATATATATGAGTTATCATACAGCATACTGACCCCGAGGAAAGTGATACTACCTTGTGTTTTGTGTTCATTATCCTTGGGTTTGTTCTTCGATTCAGGGCTAAATCCTTACAAGAACGTGCTCCCTCCTTCTCTTTCTCTTGGGTGTATCCTACCTTAATGCAACCACTCCTGATAAGGTGTGTACGACCTCTTTAACGTGGGGGCATACACTCTGCTCATTCTTTCCTTCTTGTGATACTTATAATTACTTATTGAACTTTGCTTTGCTTTGTAATCTTTTGTATCCTTGCTTTCATGACTCGTAGTGAAGGGAACTTTGCTACTTGCATTCATGGTTCTCCCCTTCTCGATCATCCCTTTTACTTTGTCAATTGAAGTCGTAAAATCCTAAGTCCACTGGGGGTTTGGATCATCTTGCCTCCTTGACGTGATGAAAGTATTTAAGGGGGCATTCATCCTCTCATTGGCATAAGTTGGATAAGTTGGAGTTCAATAAGTTGGAGAGATTCAAGTTGCATAAGTGATCAAGCATTCAAGCATTCAAGCACTCTTTTCCAACATTGAGCTTTCTCAAGTTTCCCTTCAAGGCTAGGTGTTGCATTCAAGTCAAGGATTCAACCATTGAAGAGGAGATCCCTTTCAACATTCAATTCCAGATAATAATTTCTATCAACATTGATACTACAACCTCCCTTGAGGTGATTTACAATTCAATCTTCCATTTACATCTACTTGTAAGTACTTTCTTTCATTACTTGGTTGATTCCAAAACTAGGGTTTGACCAAAAGGCAAACCCTCAATCCCAACACATTTCCCTCTCTTTTCTGTGTGTAGGTTGTAGGTGCGTAGCTATACTTTCAAATTTGGGCTTCATTTGCAGAGGCGCAAAAACCCTTTTCATTTTGCGAATTTTGCGGAGGACTGTGTACATTCCCGCCATGGTCTAGACAACTTTTCATCAAATTTGCAGGGCGACTTCGTCTCGACATTTTACTGCCAAATTCAAGTGCACAATTTCATCCCATATTCAGATCACAAGTTATAATTGATTCTTTGTAACTTTTTTACTACATAATTCAATCAATTTCCATTTCAAATCAAACAAAAAGGGAATAAGGGGATCATCATAACATCCTTAATTCATTTAGAATTCAATCTATCATCTTTGTGTGGAGATTGGATCTAGTGAATTACCCCTTATCTCCCTAATCTAATGTTGAAAGGTACTTGAAGGATAATCAATAGTGAAACTCTCATCTCTCTTTGAGGGAAAGGGTTAGTTTTCCTCTTGATCTATCACTCATCATTTTCCCACCATCACACCTTTGCAGATGATTTGTCAGTTAGTCCCATTATTTGTTGATCAAAAAGTGCACACAAGAAGGCTTCTCTTGCTCTACAATCATTCTCAAGCTCCTTAACCAAGTTTGTCAAAGGAGGATTGCCAGATGTCGGATTGTGAGTTGTAACACTATTTTGTGTGATCTCCCAAATCTCCTTATCGATACATCTCAAATGAGTCTCCATCTGAATCTTCCATACTCTGTAATTTGTTCCATCAAGCCTAGGAATATCTCTCTGAAAGATAGCTCTAGATGAACTAGATGAACTTGAACTGTTAGTTGCCATAGGATCTTCCTCAAGTGGTTAAGCTTTTGTAGAGATGACCAAAGCTCTGATACCAATTGTTAGACAGTTCAAATAATTGGAAGACAACTGAGAGGGGGGGTGAATCAGTTGTCACCAGATTACCAGAACCTTAAGAAATTTAAACTTTAATACCGGAACCCAAAAGATCAATACCGGAATGCATAAACCATAAACCAAAATAGAAGATAAACCAATTAAGCATAAACAATAATCAGAGAATAAATACCATCCACATGACACCAAGATTTATACATGGAAAACCCAGTAAAGGGAAAAACTACGGTGGGAAGCCTACCCACAGTCAAATAATACTTCTGCAGTAAGTATGTGAATTACAATTGAGAGGCATGCACTTGTAGGAAGTCCAAAAACCTAGAGCGCACTACTCATCACAAAAGGACTCTCACTGACTACATAGAAATCCAAACTACAATCCGGAGAAATGAATTAACTGCAAAGTTAGCATCTCCTATGCCTGAATACAGTTCTGGTTAAGCTCAATACCGGAGGACTAAATCATTTTACATAAACCCAAATCGATCATCAATGATCAACAAAGATCACCAATGATCGATAAAGATCACCAATGATCGACTAAATCCTTTGCCTGAATGATTATTACATTATTCGCTCCTTACATATCCATATCCCATACCATGATGATCTACAACGAGATCTTACATCATATATACAAACACTCGACCACAATCAATAAGGTTGGCCACCAGACAATAAAATAATTACATAATTTACAAAACATGTCAGCCAGATACCAAACAAATAATATCCAACCCATAAGACATCCAGGAAACACATCGATAGGTCCAATCCACATGTTACATTAAGTCGGTCCATAACCTAGATACACTGGGACCCAATATAGGTCCATACACACCAAAAAAATAATCCCAATCAACTAAGTCTCAAACATGATCACCATCAACATCCTGAATCTCCACCAGAAGCCACACCAACACCACTTATGCAATTCATCAAAGATCTTCAACAAAGCTTTGTCGGTGAAACCCTCGCCGAAACAACAAACCAAGCTTGCTAGTAAATAGGATAGCATCTGATCACCAGATCAAACCAACTGACTAAATATGAACATTAATAAGCCAATTTCATAACCCAAACATACCGGATCATACCAGATCAAATCCAACCAGAAACCAAACAACCTACCGGGACCAGAAGGATACCGATAAAGCATCCAAAATAGGTAGTGTTGACATCAATGACAAAACATAAATGCAACACATAATCAATTTCTCCAAATGGCCAACAATGTTTTTTGTTGGTGCCTAAAATAAAACTCATCTTTCTTTCTTGCATAGATAAAAAGAACAACAAATTCAAATCTTTCCTTTTATGCAAGATAGGATCATCTTTCTTTGGGCTTTAAAAAGAACAAAACAAAATTTCCATTTTTTGCACAAAGTTAAAATTGAACATCACATTCCTTTGGTGCTTATTAAAATTAACTTCACCTTTGTTTTGGAAGCTTAAAAAGAACCTTCACATTTCCATTTCAAAAGCTTTCAAAATTAAAGATCGTTGTTGTTTACATTGGCGATTCATTTTGTTGACAAGGGTTTACTCTCAAAAGTTCAAAGTTTTACGACCTTCACACATTGCTATCTTGGGTTAAAAAGAACCATATGTCTTTTTGGAGCAATATCTCCAAGACATCTTTTTAGAAAACAACTGCAATATTGGATAAAAAGAAAGTATGTATTTTGTGTCTCAAAAGTGGTAGGCATATGCTCTCCCCTTAATTGGGTGACCAAAAAACCAAACCACTCTTTTATGCTTTCTTTTACTTTCAAGCAATTAAATCCTTTAGAGTGCCTATCTTCCTGAAACCTCGAAAAGGTTAGTGAGAAGGGTACGACCCAAGTGGGAAACAGCTTTATCGCCAAGTATTCCAACCCACTATAATCAAATGTGGAGGCCAATGAAAATCTCCTCCAACAGTTTTTCTCAGCGATTATTCTTCCCCCAGTATCTTTAAGATATGTAAAGCCTTTGTTCTAAAGTTTAGGAAGCCTCTCGAGGAAGTTTATCACTGAAGACCTAACGGAAGCCTAATTACGAACCTTAGCATTAGAAACTTTGAGTCGAGTCAATTGCCAAATATTGGCAATATCATAGTGCAAGGGTGGGGAAGAATCCGCCCCCAAGATTATTCACCCTATATCTCCCAAGATAACTACCCAATTGTGAAGCAATTCACTTTGGGTTAATTTATGGAAAAAGGCAAAAAAATGGGCGCCCTCTACAGGGTGACAAGGTTGTTTGAGCTGACGGAGTATGGAGACTGTGGGCTATGATATTTTTGATGATCTTTGAATAAAGAGTATGCTTGGTATGTCTTCTTTATAATCCAAACCAATGAAAACATTGGGGATTTGAAAACATCCTCACAAGTACATACATTATTTGTTAGCATAGGCAAATTGTTACTACTATTGTCTACTATGTTTACAAGTCATTTTTCAGAAAATCATCCATCAAGCACAAAAAATCATTTCTCAAAATTTTAACAAAATCATCAAAACGGAGGAATCAAGACAGTTAGCGCATAGCATCAGCCTAGTGCATCTCAACCATAAGATAGCGCATTCAAACTAAAACTTACCGCTTTCATATATCAAATTATCCCGTGATCAGTATAACATTGGTAAAAATCAGATAGTGTTTGCAAACATCATTTTAGCGCATTGGAGCATCAGCCTAATTATAAGATAACGCATACAGATCAAATATTAGCGCTTATAAAAGACATACTAGTGCATAACATATTCAACTTTTGTGTTATCAGACAGTAATAAATAGTGCATTTGAGGGACAGCATAGCGCATTTGGAAAGTTTTGTAGCACTTTGGGGTCATCTTTTAGCGCATCAGGGTTCTTCTTTAGCGCATGATCAAAACTGGCAAAAGAACAGAGAGCAATCCAACAACCTTTTGAAAATTTTATCAATAGTTTTGGATACCCTTTTAGGTCTTTTGACAAATCCAACACAAACAAGAAAAATTTGTAGCAAACAAAGAGGGATCATAAGTGAGAGAAATTTTCAAATCCAACTAAGCACCCTTAGAAGGAAATATCAAATCTTCAACTATCTTAAGATCAGATTTCATGCAACAAAATTAAGGAGTATCAAATAGAGTGATCAAAAGTTCCACCATCCAACAAATCTTATCAAAACAATACCTAGTTAGGTTCTCAAGTTACCAAATTAAGTTTCTATATCGTGAAACTTGACTCATATCATTTGGCACACTTTGTCATGGGGGAAAATCAAACTAAACCTCTATTTGACAAGTAAGCTTGAGTATCCAAAACAAAGTATCCATATCAACCATCAACCTCAACATTGATTATTTTGTATGACCACTCCCGGTGTTTTGAGAAGAAGAAGTCTTCATCAAAAGACTAAGTTGAAGAAGAGACAACCTAGTTCTAAGGCACTTATCAAGAGGAAAGAACTTCTCTATATCAACCGTCAACTTTTTAAATCACATCGTGTTTTCTTACGTCATATGCGGTTGTATCTCCAAGGAAAAACCAATGAATTTGACAAAGAACCTTTAAGAAGCAGGGCTTACATTCAAAAGGTGACCTTCAATCAACACCTTAACAGTGGAGGAAGGATCAATCCCGCCTTGTTTACAAAATTTCTTATCACCTACCACGAAGCTTGACTTGAACCACCAACCTCGCCAAGAACCCCAATAGAAGAAGAGGAATTCACTACTATAGAGATATATTGATGCCCACTATCACTAAATCTCAGAGAAAAAAAGGAAAGGATCCACAACCAAAATCAAGTACACGACAAATGGAGTCCAATCCTTTTGATGAATATGCAAATGTAGGGGAAACAAAGATTGCCAAAGATCTTCTCCAACAATGTCACGTGAGTACCTCTTTCCAAAAACTCATGGAAAGGCTTATAGAATCAGATATGCAAAAGTACTTCCTCATGTTAACTAGTAAAGGAGTCGGGATCCATGCAAATTTTGACATAGATAATTAAAGGAATTCTGATGAGAGAAACTCACAAACGAGGGCAAGGACCTATACTTACAATACCCAAAATCAAGAGCATTTGAGAGAGGAAGACACACATGATCAAGACAATACACGCAACCAAGACAATACCCGTGATCATGACAACCTTAGTAAACAAGGGGATGTTCCTCACCGAAGGTCCGAAGAAGGAAATATGGCCCTAGGTCTTCTTACACAACAACTCCAAACACTCCAACGGCAAATACAAGATATGCAACAAGGGTCTACAACGAGGTATTGTTTGGAGGATATTTTTCCTTACCCTTTTGATAGGAGGCTAAACATGATACCTTTCCCGCCAAATTCAAATATACCAAAGTATGATAAATACAATGGTAAAATTGATCCCCACCATGATGTCCGGGAATTTTGTACTATGAGTCTAGAGTTTGCTCATAATTATACGTACATGATGAGGCTATTCCCAAGAAGTTTGGGAGAGCAAACAATGGAGTGGTTGTCAAAACTCACACCTCCCATCAGATCATTTGATGAGTTGGTAAACAAATTCATTACACAATACTCCTACAACATCCAACATGAAATCACTATGCTTGACATTTGCAACAGAAAGCAAAAGAACAATGAAACATTTATGGTCTTCTTGAAACGATGGAGACGTGTGGTCTCAAGGTACCCATGTGATGTACCTGAAAAAGAAAAGATGGAGATCTTCATAGACAACTTAAATCGTGAAATGAGTTATCGACTCAAACTACAATGTCTTCCTACTTTTTCAAATTTGATCGAAAATGGCATCCAAGTAGAGGAAGCCTCCATCAAGAAAGGGACCTTGAAGTTCTTCAAGAAAGGGACCTTGAATTTCTTCAAGGAAGGTGTTAGTTCAGAAAATAATAACACCTACAACAACCAAAATAACAACAACTCAAACAAATCCAAGTTTTGGACAAGAAATAAAAACATTGTTAATGATGGTGTTGTAGACAACGTTAAAACAAAACTACCAGCGTTAAACCTATCCGAAATTACCCCATCAACAAATCCTCAAAACAACAAACAAAGAACCAACAATCCAAGAACAAAAAATGAAGGCAATATCAATCGAGGGAATAACAATAACGCTAATACGAAACCAACACCATATCGATGAAAGTTCACACCTTTGGGACAAACCCTTGAATCCGTGTTTCGAGAGCTATTGGAAAGATATTTTGACCCTCAAATCAAACCACCATGGTGGAACGATACACACTATTATGATTATCGTAGAAACAAAGGGCATCACACAAATGATTGCCTAAGATTGAAGAACTTGGTTCAAGATCTAATCGATAATGGTGACATAATCATAGATGATCATAAAACCAATGATGATCATGAAGCCTTCAAAAATCCTCTTCCTAATTATGACAAGGGAGGGGCATCAACATCAAACAACAACAAAGGAGCTCGTATCAATCACATATATGAAAACACCATCAATAACATATCAGCATATCACAATCAAATAAATGTCATAAAGATAAAAGCTAAACAAGAACATGCGTTGATAAATGTGACAACAAGGGCTCAAAAATATGTCTTTAAGGGGAACACATCAACAGAAACAACTCTCCCCAAGAATCAATATAACTTGGTTGACCAACTATGGAGAACACCCACTCAGATATCAATACTTGAGTTGCTCAAACTCTCACCAAAACACAAAGATATTTTGGAGCAAGATCTTGTCGAAACAACTGTTCCAAAAGATCTAGATATCAATTTGTTCCAAGCCATGGTGGCCCATATGACGGTGCCGCATAACATATCCTTTTCTGAACATGATGGCATTTATTTGAGTCATCCACATAACACCCTGCTCCATATCAAAGCCCTAGTCTACAAACATCGGGTGAAAAGAGTACTCATAGATGGAGGAGCTGGTCTCAATATATGTACCCTAAATTTTATCCGTGCATTGGGATTCTCCGAGCAACCTATTGATCCCAAAAATAAGATCACCATTAAAGCCTATGATGATGAAGAAAGGTCATTTGAAGGAACAGTGGTACTACCCATTCAGGTAGGGCCTGTGCAAAAAGAAGCATTATGCCAAGTCTTGGACATAGACTTGGCATACAACATACTATTGGGTCATCCTTGGATCCATGAAATGCAAGCGGTACCTTCCACGTACCATCAATGTCTCAAGTTCTCCTATGATGGACAAGAAATTTCAATATCTACAGATACTAACCCTTTTCAGTACTTGTAGTACCCTTCCCCTGATCTGAATCTTCTAAACCTAGTTTGACCTTGGTTGACCTTTTAGTGGCTTACTTGGTTGGTTGATATACCATGTTGTGATGTTATATTCAAGTTTTATGCTTGATGTGTGTATCGATGAATGTTGATTACGCATTAATTCTTATGTATGATTAGATGTTAATTTGATTTATGTGTTACTGACCCTGGACTAACACATTTATTGTATACGTGAGTTACGTAATATACATGTTTCATGTTTGTAAGTGTATGGGGTGCAAGGAGATAATTTTCCTTCACTCATTTCGGTGAGACAGGGAATGTCACAATTCTCCTTCATCGGTGTGTCTACTGTGTTTGTATTTATATGCATGTGAGGCTCGTTGATGCAGGATATTGTAGGTACAAGTATCGTGTAGGTACGAGGTATCGTCTCCACCTGGATTCACAGGTCTGAGCGTGCCTTATTGATCGGAGGAGATAGTTGTAAGGCCCTACAATTACCCTAGTCATGCTCAATAGTGAGCATTGTCAATTGTTCATCAATTACCTATGTCTGGTATGCGGGTCATGAGTTTATCTGGTTTTCTTGAGTTGTGTGTTATGCGTTTGTGAAATTAACTATTCTTAAAGTGTTAATTAGTTAAATATGTTTATTGTGCATTCATAAATAAAAGGGATTAAATTAAATAGGACCCCTATGTGTGATTAATCAATAAATCAAATTGCTTAATTCATATTCCTAGCAAGTTTGATTAATGGTTATTTTTCAAATGGTGAATTAAATAAGTATATGCATTTTTAATAGAAATTGTGAAAATTAGCTATGTATATGCATTTTTGTAAAAAGGTTAAATAGAATTGGAAAAGTAAAATAATAAAATCTTCTACCCTCATTGACTTTTGAAATAGAATTTTTAAGTTTTAAATTATTTGAGAAAATTAAATGAGGAAGAGAAAAGCATTTTTGATTATTAACTTTGTGGAAATGATTTAATTAGTCAAAAATAATTTCAACCTAAAATGGATTTTTAGGTCAAAATTTTCCTTTAACCTATATTTTTCATGAAATTGGGGGGGAAGTTGTTTTTGGGATTGAAAAATTGTGGGGAAAGTTTTGGAGGAAATTTGGGCATCTTTGTTGAAGAAATCTTCCAGATTGTAGGTTGGGCTCTTCTCAGATTTCATCCTGGTTTGCTTATTAAGGTTGGTTTCTTGTTTAACTCCCTTGTTTTAAAAGAAATTTATTTGATTTGGAAGAAGATTGTGTGTGTATTTGTTTGAAAAAAAATCATTTGAATTTGTGGATTAAGGAAGAGTAGCAATTAAATTTTGGATTTAGATCCTCCTTGATTTCATTTCCAATCTCCAAATCAATTTCTTATTTGTTCAAAGTTGATTTCAAATTGAAAATGGGTGTAGCTGTTCATAGTGGGTTTTTGTTAAAATTTCTTATGGATGCTTTCAAATTCGGTTTTTCAAATGAGAAATTAGTCTATTTATGGTAAAATTGGAGTGGGGAATGTTTAAAATTTGTTGAAATTCACCCCTGTATGGGGTTATGCTGGTGAAATTTTCCCAATTTTAGTTTTCTGGGTCTAGAATTTTTCCAAAATTGAAAACTATATTCTTCTTCATTTTCTCAGAAAATTTCTAAGCCTTTATGTTTTTTAGTTTACTATTTAAAAAAAAAAAATCATAAAGTATTCTTGAAAGATTTCCGAGAAATTTTCTCAGAAAATTTATGAGTCTATTTGGGGGAAATGTTTTAATATATATATATATATATATATATATATATATATATATATATATTTTATTTTTATTTTTTTTGGGGGGGGGAGTATTGGGGTGAGCCAAGCTCCTCGACCCATGGCTGGGGAGCCATAGCTTCCCCAGGCCATGGATGTGGAGGCCATGTCGTGGTCTCCACACAGCCATGGTTGTGGAGACCACGACATGGTCCCCACAATAGCCTCCCTTCCCATTGGTAAGGGAGACCCACGTGGGTGGGCAATTACTCTTTATTCAAAAAAAATCTATAAAAAGTTATAATTTTATTTTATGTTTTTAAAAGTTTTTCTTAAATATTAATTTTTTTATTTTTTATTTTTTGATAAAAGTGGACATGCCACTAAACTATATTTTATTAATATTGAAAAATCTTTTTTGATTACAATGGGTTCAAAGGGCATACCGGTAGGAAAGAACCCGCAAGAAAACCTCTGGTTGTGGCCCAAAAATGCAAAAAATTAAATACCCGATTAACCCAATTACATAATCAGATTGTAACTACCTTCCCATTACATGGCTTTAAAGATATAGATATAAATGTCCAAACATCCACCAAAAATTGAAAGAGAACCAAACAACCTCTATGGGATATGCAACCATGAAATATGGTCTGTAGAAGCAGACTCATAGCAAATGATCAGGCCACATCAAATCCTCTCAAGCTCGCAAAAAATTCAAACATATCAACAGTTAAAAACCTGCATCAAAAAGATATTAACCAACAGATACCTGCATAGAGTAATTAAGTCAGAAACCAAGAACTTGAGCTCTCAACAGGAGGCTCCATGTCCACGCTCGAAGTAGGGACAATTTGCAAGGGGAATTCCAACCATGGAGGTGTTGAAGCCAGAAAACCAAAAGAGAGCAGGGAATGTAAACCCATAAGCACAACCAATGCCTTATCCACGAACTGAGAAGGAACCCAATCAAGTAAAATTTCAAATGATTTCAAAGTAAACTCCAATCTATCACAAATTAAACCCATTCTCAATTCAAACAATAATTCCCCACACCTCCCATTGTCCAGAAGATCAGAGCGAGGAAGAAAGCCCCCATAATAAAAAGAGCCCAGCTCAAAGTGATAGCTATCCAATACAGTCCTAACAAGCTCCCAAGAGCAAATCGAGGGAGGAATGAACGCAGAAACCAAGAGTTGGAGTAAACCCTCATCAAGCAAAATGTCATGGCAAACAGTAAAAAATTGAGACAAAATCTCAGAGCCAGAAAAAGTAGAACCAGACTGCAACCAGAGACTTCCCACCAACCTACGAACCTCAAAATCCACCTGAGGAGAAAGAAAGCGAAACACTTTTCCAAGCATCTCAGAACTATTTCCCAAAACCTCATTGGGTGCCTCAAGTTGGCATTCAACAATAACCCTGTATCGTGAAGAGCAAAGGCACTCGACATATGAATATCCTAGAAAGAACAAGACAAAGCCTACTACAGGATTCAGAAATGCTATCGGCTTTTAAAGACAACAGCCACCAAAAACGTGAGTAGGAGAACCACACCACTTCATGATTACAAGTGAAGGCAATTAAGTAGGATTAAAACTCATGCGAGATAAAATCATAAATGAAATAATAATATCCAAAAACTTCTCACGGTGGTGGTGGCAGAAAAAGCAGTACTTAATATCCCATCCAATGCAACTTAATGAAATGCTTACCCAAACATGATCACAACACAAAAACCGTGCCTGATCGCAACAAATGATCAGTCCCTTCGTACAACATGAAACAATCAAAGCACATAAAGTACTCATGCAAAATAAAAACAAATAGACCATACCCAAACATGAACGCTGACAGGGCGCCACCCTAAAACCATAAAAGGTACCACCCTTGCTGCATATGCCAGATCGTAACCATACTTTGTAGCTAAAAAGAATTTCTCACCTACAAAGCATACTTGCCACCTGTACACATTCAGCAAACATGACTGCCTCCCAAGGAAGAAGGGCAGGAAAAATTTCACAATGACGATATAAAAGGAAGAACCCCAAGGCTTATTGCAAATATTTTAGAACCGAAGCAGGAATCTCTTCCATGCTTACATTACACAAATTGGAATTACTGTCTATAGCTAAATTTGCCAATAAATCCACAATTCTATTTATTTCTCTGAAACAATGAGAAATCAGGAAGGAATCAAAAAATTCCAACTGTTGTAAAATTAAATCCAGAACATATTGTAATTTCCAACAATTAGATTTATTCTTCATAACAACTTGTATGATCACCATCGAATCCCCTTCAATTAAAAGATCCTTAATTCCCAGGGATATAGCCATATCCAAGCCTAGAGACAGGCATTAAACTCTGCAAAATTATTAGTCGTATGCCCAATGGCATGGCACCTAGCCTGGACAAAGTTGGCATGATGATCAAAAATCACCATACCTACCCCTGCCAAGCCAGGATTTCCGCAAGAGGCACCATCAAAATTCAATTTAAAATTCCCATGAGGAGGGGGCTTCCAAATAGACGAATTTCTCTTGGTTAAAGCAACATTCTTTCTCAAAATTGACCCATGAGAAGGCAAGGTAGGTAACAACTTCCAAACCCTAGACACCCTACTATCCCAGTGCGAGAAAGAGGAAAGATTTTCTAAGTTCTTGTAGATATGACACAAGAAAACTTCTGAAATGGAAGATTCGATTTTCAATAAGATCTCTTCAAGAGAAGAACTAGTTTTTTTAAAGATCTTGTTATTTCATTCTAACCAAATATTCCAAATTAAAATAGATGGAGAAACAATCCAAAGACAAGCATAGAAAGATGAGGCAAACAGAAAAGGCCATGATCTAAAGTGAGATATAAGATCTTTCCCTATAACAAAAGTCAAATTCAATTTATCAAATAGACACTACCAACATTGATATGCAAAATCACAGTGAAGGAAAAGATGGGAGGAGGATTCCAAATTTTTATTGCATAACACATAGGGAAAAACAGTAGTGATACCAAGTCTATCCAAGCGCATGCCTGTAAGAACCCTGTCCTAAACTGCTAACCAGGCAAAAGCCCCAGCTTTTGGCAGACAGACCGAATGCCAAAAAAATTTATGTGGCCAAGAGGATGAGTCTTAAACAGACATAAGAGAATTATATCCATCTTTGACCGTATATTTACCCAAGATGTTCTTTGTCCAAACGAGTTCATCTTTGGAATCAGATAGGATAATCATTCTTTCTCCCAGAACCTTTGCAAAATGCATTTTGAGATCTTGATCAACATCCAAAAACTCAATGGACTTCCACTTAGCCATCTTAAGATTTCCACTATAAACTATCTCAAAGTAATCTGCCACAAAGACCCCCCAAAGGGAAGAAATGATGGATATCAGAGGGGACCAATCCCTTATATTTAGTAATGGAGTGTGACCATTCCACACCTCATCCCAAAATCTAACCTTCTTCCCATTATGAACAATCCAAGAGAGATGTGGCAATATTAATTTTTTTATTAATGTTAAATATATATATATATATAGTTTTATATTTAGTTTTGTATTTTTTTTTATGCATGGTAAATATATTGTTGGTTTGGAAAAGATTAGATTAGATATGTTATTTTGAAAAAGAAAATGAAAATTGATTATTTTATTTTGAAAAATAAATATCAATTTTAGGTTAATTAATATATAAATTATATTATATTTTTATATGTATAGCACATAAATATAATTGCATAAATGAGATTTTGGTTTGAAATTTATTTTGAAGTATTGATACTTATTTTATGATGTAAATTGAAATATAGTTGAATTAGAGAACCTTGGTCGACATGTATCTTAAAAGAAATGGAAAAAAAATTGTTATCAAATTAGATTAACAAAGATGCGAGTTTATTTACTATATTGGCATTTACTTCAAAAAATTGCAAGTCCTTGATTATGAGTATTGGATGTTGTCATGTGGTTGATTTGTAACTGGTCACGTCTCTAATCAGAGAATCGTCAGTTGGTTATCTGTGTGCAAGGGCTTGTTTGGCCAAGTGATATTCTGTCGTCTTGAACTTCATATACTATTCCTTGTGTACACCTTGGTTTTGGGAGTTTGTCTGATTTGTGGTTAAGTGTCATATGGGAGAGTGGCTTTTGAGTGGGGGTCATGCCCAGAGTGGTAAGCAGGATAACCTATCAAAATTTTGTCTAAGAAAGTGATAACTTAATAATTTATTAGGGGGTTTGGTAGATGGAAACACTAAATAAGATAATTGTGCCTCACTCATGGTTGAGTGCTAGTACAGACTCGGGATGCAATGAGAAGTCCTAGAATGACAAACCAACAACCTTGTCTTCACAAAAGGATGTGTTGGGTCCACGTGATACTTGGATAGGGTCGGAGGTTCAAGAGAGGTTACCAGGGTAACCCAATGGATGGGGGTCAGGACCAAAGGAGGCTTGCCAAGGTAACCATACCAAGATATGTGATGACACTCTTCCCTTATGCTCACTAGTGTGCAGTTTGTGTTGCTTTTGCTTGGAGCACTATTGTGGGAGTCATATCTGGTTGTTTATGTTTCTTATGAGTACCTAATATTCATGTTAGATCATGTTACGCTTATGATGGTTTGCAAGGATTTAATTTCATTGGTGCTCCAGTTGTTCTCTTGTTTTACTCCATATCATGTTTCAAATGGATCCTCTTTCTTCTTCTTGGATCATTCATGTATCTATTGGACCCTATGTGGTCATATGTATTATTTTCTTTTGTACGCCTTGATGGCAGGATGTAATTGACGTGAACCTTATGTATTTTTCACCTTTTATTTAATAGAATGGCCTTGCACTTGAAGCAGACCCGAAGATGTAGCCCATTAGGGGTGAACTCCAATATCAATTGGTGTTGTATGGTGTATGTGTTCATCTGGTTCCTTTTTTAATTTTGTATGCATTAATGGCATTATGATTAAAATATATAATGTAGTTTAGACGATATTAATCTTATTGCATGTATGAAGTTATCAATTAGATTTAGTAATATGGATTATGATGGATGTAGCTTAATGATGTAATGTAGCTAATGTCAGAAATATATATTCAATCATGCTAGTTAATTCTCTTATGGAATTTAATTTCTATGTCCTTGTGGTAATCATTTTATCATGAGTAGGTTTAATGATTCTTATTGTTAATTGGATTAATAAACATTAATGTTCATTGGATTAATCAAGTAATCCTTGTTGGAAACCCTTTAGGTGTTTAAGTTAAGTCTTTCGCTTGTGCAAATGTTATTGCAATATTTAATTTAATGCATCTTTAAGTTCTTTAATATTAAAAAAAAAATTATTTGCACTATTTTTGAGAGTTTTAGTCGAATCCTTTAGGGTTTCTTGGCAGGCATTATAGTACTGCAATGCTATGGGGGAAACTCAAGATAGCCTGGTTCCACACAACAGGGAGGCCCAAGCTTCCTCATCATCCCAAGATCAAGAAAAACTCATATCATTGTCTATTAAATTTGAGAAAAAGATGAAAATAAAGGACCAAGGCATGGGGGAGTACTATTTTGAACCCCTGTGTCTATCTAAGTTACCAATTTCACCAAGGTATCATGGAAAACCTTCCACATCAAGACATCAGGCAGCACAACCCATCAAGAAGTTTGATGGTAAATTTATACAAATAGGCACACTAGAAGAAGAGTCAAAAGACAAAGACGTCCTCAGTTGGCTATACAAACACGAGGAAGAAATTAGAGTTGCTTCCCTAGAAGTGGTCGTTCCAACAGAATAGTATGGAAATGGGTTCATAATTATGCAATGCATGGGGTACAAAGGAAAAGGTCCTATTGGCAAGCGTCAACAAGGTATCATAGAACTCATACAACTTCGTTCATAATTTTCAAAAGACAAAACAAGACTTGGGTATGGCCAGCATGTTCCACCTGTGCAAAAGCGAGATCACCATCAAAAACCTCAATGGAAAGAAAAGATAAAACATAACGAAGACTCATGGAAAGAAGCACTACATCAAGCAGCTACAAAGACAAGAAAAGACCAAGAGCATGAAGAAAAAGAGAAGCGACAAGAAGAACTTGCTATCCAAAGGGAGGAAGCTTCTTATAAAAAAATACATGCATGTACAAGAACTTGATCAAGCTAGGTCTGAGACATGACCTAAGGAAATTGCTACTCAAAGAAAGGAAACGGTGTATGAACAAATTCAAAGAGTACAAGAGAGCATCGATCCTGAATTAGAACAAGCTAACAAACTTGTGTCGATTATTAGTGATATTTTCTCACCATACAATATACTTATCAGATTGAGTGGAGCCACCTGGGATAGCGATTCTGAAATAGATTCCAAGGAGTATGAGTGGAACACCTATTCTGACACTACTGAGGATATTGAGGTGGATACAATCCATGCATACACACCCATTCCTTATGAGGAACAAAGCTCGAGCTCTAGATCATTTGACTTCGAACCGCAACATATCTATAAGGCTAGTTAGAACGAACAACTTCAATAGGAAAGAGGCAATGGCAAAGAGAGTATCATCGAAAACCTTGAGACTATTATAGACCTTACCCCTGTTGTAGATGACTATAACAATATCTCTATCATGACCCTCATAGCGGCTGATCTTGACCCGCAAAATGACTCCCTGCCGCTCATACATCCTAACCTCATAGAGTGGGAAGAACCTGAACATTTTCTACCCATATTCCAAAATGATGAGACCATTGTTAAAAACCTCTACTCTGTTAACCCAGAAACTTGGTCCACCAGGGAATCACATAACAATATCTACAATCAAGAGAGTGCCAAGTCTCTCAGTCTCAAATAGATCAAAATTAAAAAATTGATCTAATCGTGAAAACCATCTAATGGTAGTATTAGATCACAAAAAAGTAAAAACAAAGGACGCATCTAATGGTGAAAACCTCTTTGAGGCACCTGAGGATGGGAGACTTGACACTCTTCCTGAACATTACCATGAGAGGTCACCAATCTTGATTGAACCAACTCAACCAATAAACATCGGCACTGAAGCAGCGGCCAAAATCATACATCTGGCAGGATCACTCACAGAAAAGGAAAAACCAAACTTTGTCCAACTCTTCAAGGAGAAACAAATCAATTTTTCTTGGTCTTATGTAGACATACCAAGGATAGATTCAAATATTATCATGCATCATTTGTCCATTGCTCCTGGAGCTAAACCTGTAAAATAGAAATTAAGAAAGATGAACCCGCATGTGGTCATCTTGGTAAAAATAGAGCTAAATAAGTTACTAGATGTAGGATTCATCCAACCCATTGATTATGCGTAATGGATTTCTAACATTGTGCCAGTGTCCAAACTGGACAAAAGCATCATAATTTGTATAGACTTCAGAGATCTCAACAAAGCTTGACCAAAGGATGACTTTCCTTTGCCAAGCATTGACACTATTGTTGATCTAACAGCGGTACATGTTATGTTATCCCTCATGGATGACTTTTCTAGCTATAACCAAATCAAGATAGCTTCGAAAGATCAAGATAAAACTGCATTCACATGTCCATGGGGTACATACTACTAGAACGTTGTGACTTTTGGCTTGAAAAATATTGGGGCAACTTATCAGAGGGCCATGACAATAATCTTACACAACATGATGCACACTTTTATGGAAGATTACGTGGATGATTTGATAGCCAAGTCATTCACAAGAACAGAACACCTGGACATCTTGGATAAATGATTTCAAAGAATGGAACAATTCAATATCAGATTGAACCCTAAGAAGTGTGTATTTGAGGTAACATCCGGAAAACTTTTGGGATACATAGTATCAGAAAAGGGCATTGAGGCGGATCCAGCAAAGGTTCAAGCTATCATGAAAATGCCACCTCCTAAAAATATTATCCAATTGAGATCTATATAGGGACGGCTACAATCTATCTAACAATTCATTACTTAGTTAGCAAATAAATATCTTCCATTCAACCATCTGCTTCATAAGAATGTACTTTTCAGATGGGAACACAAATGTATAGAATCATTCCACCAGATCAAACAATATCTAATGAATCTACCAGTTTTGGTACCACCAATAGCAAGAAAGCCACTCACCCTCTATATATTAGCAACAGAAGTGTCACTAGGGGCAGTACTAGCACAAGAAGATCCAGTGGGAAAGGTAAGGGCTATCGAATACATTAGCATGACTTTGAATGGATATAAACTCAACTATACATTCATTGAAAAGTCTTGTTTGGCAGTGGTGTTTGCCTCTCAAAAGTTTCGCCACTACATGCTAGCCCATAAAATCAAGCTAGTAGTAAAGATTGACCCACTAAAATATCTACTTAGCAAAGTCACTCTCACAAGGAGGTTAGCTAAATGGGTTATGATCCTAAGTGATTTTAGCATTCAATACATGGAACGATGGGCCATCAAAGGCTAATCAATCGCAGATCAACTGGCAGAAACACCTTTACCAAACAAAAATCCATTACAGGTGGAATTTCCAGATACAAATGTTCTCACTATCACACCCAAGCAATGGACCTTATGCATTTATGGATCCTATACCCAACATGGATCAAGTGTCGACATCTTGTTCATCACTCCAGAAGGACACACACTTCCAAGTTCCTATAGATTGATGTTCCCCTGCACCAATAACATTGTTGAGTATGAAGCCTTGGTCACTGGTATCAAAATAGTTGTGGAATGGAGAATCACATAATTGAAAGTCTATGGAGATTCTCAATTATTCATCAATTAGGTCAATAGTGATTATCAAACAAAGGATGACAATTTGATGCCCTACAAGTGCATGGTGGACGATTTCAAGAAGTATTTTGTGAACATCACCTTCGAGCAGATTCCAAGGTTGGATAACAGAGTTGCTGATGCAATGGCCACTATCGCCTCGCTCCTACAAGTTCCAGATAAATAGAATCATTATGAATTCCTAGTGGAGCAATTATTTTCCCCAGCTTATGACAATTCAGAATCCCAAGTTATATGTGCCCTAACTAGTTCTGATTCCCCTCTATACGGAAAAATCCATGACTATCTCAAAGACAATACCCTCCCACCTGACTTATCTAGCAACCAAAAAAGAAGCTTTATCCGACAAGTAGCCCGCTACACTTTAACCGCTGACACACACTATCACCGAGGTTTTCATGGTACTCTTCTTTGATGTCTCGATGGTAACAAATCTGACTCCGCCTTACATGAGCTTCACGAAGGTATTTGTGGTATGCATTAAAGTGGTCCTACTCTTGCTAAGAAACTTTTGAGGATGGGATATTACTGGCCGACAATGGAAAAAGAGTCCTATCAATTTGCTAGGAAAAGTCCTAAGTGTCAAATTCATGGTAACCTCATACATGCGTCAGTGCAAGAGTTCCAACCATTCACTACATCTTGGCCTTTCTGTCAATGGGGACTCAACCTAGTGGGAAAGATTCATCCTTCCTCGTTGAATGGACACAAGTTCACCATCACAGCCACTAAGTACTTCACCAAATGGATTGAAGCAGTTCCATTGACTATAGTGATTGGCAAACAGATTGCTTCCTTCATCTTGAATTACCTCATATGTCGGTATGACATCCCTAGCTCCATTACTACAGATAATGGAAGACCTTTTAAAAATCAAGATGTCCAAGAGATTTGTGAGCGATTCCATATCCAATATCATTTTTAAACACCTTATTATCTGCAAGGGAATGGTCAAGCAGAGGCCTCAAACAAAACAATTCTGAAAATCATCAGTTAAATTGTGAATGATGCTGGCAAAGATTGGCATGTGCAACTCAATCTTGCACTTTGGGCCTACTGAACAAGTATCCACACACGTATAGGAGCTACACCATATTCATTGGTGTATGGATCAAAATCTATTTTACCTATCGAGGTAGAGATTTCGTCACTCTGGGTATCCTTGAAAGGCCTCATTCCAGATGAGGAATATCGAGTCAACAGGTTACAAGAGCTAGAGTTGCTTGATGAACATCGCCAATGTGCCTTTGATCATCTCAAGACATATCAACAAAGAATGTGCAGAAGCTATAATCATAAGGTCATCTCGAGGGATTTCAAAATCGATGATTTGGTTATAAAATAAAATCCCAGAAATCAGCAAGCTCGGGAAAAGAAGGGGAAATTTGAACCTAATTAGTTGGGACCATTTGTCATCATATCAACCTACAGATTAGGAGCATATCAGTTGTCAAATTCACAAGGGGACATGCTCGACGAACCAACCAACAACATCCATTTGAAGAAGTTCTACACTTGAGTCGTCCAATGCACGGATCAAGCAAAAAAGGGAAAAAAAAAAATTAAGTATAAAAAATCATCACTATGGTGAAAACCTGGCAAACAAGCACCTTGTGACACAAAAAAATTAAAAAATCAGAAAAACAAAAAAATAATAAAAAACAAATCAAAAAGTGAAATAAAAACAAGTGGTGAAACACTGGTAACATGCACTATTTGTGAGAGAATAGCTCCTCTATCTATCGGTACTCGCATCATATCTTTAATCCATCTGATCTAAGCCCATAGCCATCATAGAACACTTATACATGCAACATTATCCCAGACATACTTACAATAGTCATTGTCCTTGATTATCTAAATAGTTATATGTATCATATCCCGCCATGGCTTGGTGATCAATGTATATATATACATCAACAAGTGTATATCTACATCAACAAGTGTTCATAGTTGGGGGCAGAATTCATCTCACTTTAGCATTCATAATTCAGGCAACAAACAAGGATCGCAACATACTAAGGAGACCAGTGTCAAAACTACTCCTCGGACTAGAAAACGGGATCATTAATCAACTACAACTGCAACACACACACGATGGATAATCTATTATGAATTATGATTTGTTTATATTTGGCATGAATTTTTGACTGTCTGTATCTTGATTTCTGAACCATTAGATCTCCTGAGCTACTCAAGGATGCATTGCGCTAGAGAAGCAACGAAGGAATCTGATGTTTTCTTTGGTTTTCTATCTATGAGGCGCTCATTCGTATGGTACAATTTTTTCTCAAGACATGATTGGAAATATATCATTGAAGACATTTTCCATTTTGCACATAAAAATGGTTAACTCTTGTCTGTTTTATACAAGCAACACTCAGGTCATCTTGGTTCAATTATACCTCGATGCTTGTGTCATCTTGCAATATCAAAAATTATGTAAGTCATACTCAGGTCATCATGGTTTAATTATACCATGATGATTTTATTAACTTTCAACATATCAAAAGCTCAATGACGACAAAAAGAGCACAAACAAGTAAATAACATGAATGACAATGACAAGATTAAAATGATCATTTAGTGGCATTTCATACAGTTAAGTTGCATTCATACATTTAATTACATTTTCAAGCATTATCATCTCATATCATTATCATTATCATTATCATTATCATCTCATTTTCAAGGTACATCTCATATCATATCATTGCCTAAAAACAATGCATTCATCATTGCATCCATCACATGCATATCTATTGCATCATCATGGAATCTTTCTTCACGTTCATATCTTCACCATTCATCCAACTCTCATCTACCATGTCTTATACATGATGTATCTTTCCTGAAACCAGACATTTTGATCAAGTCTCATACAAGATGTATCATTCCTGAAACTAGGTGTTCTGATCATCTTTGTCTTATACAAGAGGTGTCATTCCTAAAACCAGACTTGATCTCAATCTTATCAATCCTATCAATCCATTTCATCTGATCCATTCTATCATGTCTTATACAGGATGTATCTTTCCTGAAACCAGGCATTTTGATCAGTTCTTATACAGGATATATCGTTCCTGAAACCAAACGGTTTGATCATCTTTGTTTTACACAGGAGATGTCATTCCTAAAACAAGACTTGATCTCAATCTTCTCAATCATATCAATCCATTTCATTTGATCCATTCTATCATGTCTTATACAGGATGTATCTTTCTTGAAACTAGACGTTTTGATCAGGTTTTATACAGGATATATCATTCCTGAAACCAGATGTTTTGATCATCTTTGTCTTATATAGGAGGTGTCATTCCTAAAACCAGACTTAATCACAATCTGATCAATCTTATTAATCCAATCAAATCTAATCAATCTTGTCAAACCCATGCATGTCATCAACTATACACTCTTCTATCTTTCAAATAGATTTCTTCTTCTTTTGAGAGATCATTCATGCCTTTAGTGCACAAACGATCTCCCGAGGGGGCATTATCATATCGAATCTCCATATCAGTTTCATATTGACACCAACTTCATATCAACTTTTCATATCAAATCAATTCTTCATAGCTGGAGCATCATATCGAATCTCCATATCAATTTCATATCGACACCAGCTTCATATCAACTTTTCATATCTAGGGCATCATATCGAATCTCGACATCAATTTCATATCCGTCTCATATCGACACTAGCTTCATATCAACTTTTCATATCAAAATCAACTTTTCATATCCAAATAATCATATCGATAACTTTAGCGATAGCATCATATCGATAAAATTTTGGCAACATATTCAACGATTTTCTTTGAATCAACATGTGCACACACGTCACTTCAAAGAGGGGCAAAATGTAGGCATATAAATCTGACCACTTTCTTCAATAAATATTTAATATTTATTTTATCCCCATCCCTCCTATTAATTGAATCCTATTTAATTAATTTCTTCATTTTCATCTATTTGAGTAAATGAATTACTCAATTTATTTAATTAAATTCACCTAAACCTTTTCTAGCCTTTAATTAAATAAATCACTTTATTTAATTAATTCCCCTTTCTTCCTTTTAAATTAAATTTACATTTAATTAAATTGACCCTTGCATATAAATAAATCAAATTTATTTATAAAAATCTCCCCACTTGTATTTATGCAAGTTGCATCTATTTTAGTTGCAATAAAACATTTTATTTTAATTAAAAAAAAAATTATCCCACTTGCCCTCTCCTACATTTCCCACTTGCCTCCTAATCATTCTTCTAGAACCCATCTAATCAATTATCTTTAATCCCTCTAATCATGTCATTTCCCCAAATTTGAGTCACTTCTCAAGTTTGGAAGAAAGTCTTCTAAATGCATTAAAGGTTTTATTTCTTCAACAAGCTAACTTGTTGAGTTCCCCTGAATTTGGAAGGACTCTTACAAATTTGTCCCCAAAGTCTTCCAAGCCATTAATGGTTAATTCAACCTCCCCTCATGGTTAGAGACTTTCTCTCTAACTTAACCCTCATCTAACCCAAGGGTCTCATCAAGCACTCATGGCTTTGACCCTAGTTATCCTATTAACCCTTGCACAAGAGTTTACCCCTTGGGTAAAAGATTTATCCAATAGATGACCCTAACCTAACCATAACCTTACCTCCTAAGGTAACCTTCATGTCTCCTCAGGCATTTAATGCCTCTTGCATCTCCTCTCAAGCCACCTCTTGTTGACAATTGTCACCATTTCATTGGTGAAAATTGTAAACATGGATTGAGTAACTTTCAATCCTATCCATTGTTAAGATTATTCAATCTTAACCCTCTGCCCTATTTTCCCTATAAATAGAGCTCTCATTCCTCATTCTCCATATCCAAGTTTCATGCATCTACATTATAGTCTAATTGTATTAATCATTTTAGCCTCTCTTTTTAAGAATATAATCATAGCATTTAGAAGCACTTTCATATCAATAATATATCCATGCTAGTATATCATGTTAGGATAATTTAGCAATATCTTTATCATATCACTATCTTCATCTTAGCTTAATCATCATAGCTTTTAACATATCATATAGATCTTAGAATGCATTCATGCATATAGATCACAATATCACTCATTCTTGGAGTTGTCATTCCTAAGTCATTTGCTCAATGATCTGAGAGCAAAACATTGACTTTAGGGATCCTGTGAGATAGAGAACAATGGGACACCCCTTGGGAAGTTAAATTATTTTATACTTGCACTAAGAGTCTCATTGGTATGTAGGTCATTTGATCTTTATTTATTTATTTTAATCACCACATTTTCCCGCATAAAATTAGCACAACTCAATCTATTGGCATTTGGCATAACTGATGCAGATGAGCTGATGCAGTTGAAGGATGATGGCTCAATCGGTAAAGGATAGAAGTCTATTTGTGATGAAGAGATTGAGATTCTATGAATAGATGACATGATCATTTATTTGTGTTGTCATTGATGGAAACTGATGTCAATTGATGTTCTTGATATCTTGTTTTGTCATCAAAGTGATTTGGTTTACCGGAAGACAGGGTTTACCGGCACTGAACTAAAGTCTGTGAATAGGACTTTAAATAGGACTTTAACCGGTAAAGCAGAGTTTTTTTATTGGATCGGTCGATCAATGATGATTGGAGATTTGTGGTTTGGATGGTGAACTTGTATCATGGAAAGGTGTATATGACCCGAACTGGAACTTGTGGAGATTACCGAAAGGCGTGTTTAAAATTTTTTATGAAGTTTTGCTAAGGTTTTAGTAGGGTTTAAGGACCGGTGAAGAAATCATCAAACCAGTAATGATTTTGTTATGGCAGTGATCGGCGTTGAGTCTACATGAATTTGGTAACATGACACAACCCATGTGAAAGATTTAATTATTGTTTTGGCGCAATTCAAGGAAGAATTTCTTGAGAATCGGCGAAATGCTTAGTAGAGTGTTTTGAGGATATAGATCGGATTTTCGTGATGGGTGATGATCAACCTATGGTTGATATTGAATTGTAATTTGTTGTAATGATTTGTATAACGATCTGCAATGATCTCTTATGATTTGAATTGTAAATTCATGATGTAACTAGGGTTTTATGGTCGACCTAGTTGAGATGGCTATATAGGATGACATAGTTCATGTTTATTGTGTCAATGGTCTTAGAGAATGTGTTAAGATGTCCAAGTGAAGTGTAAGATCTGCCTGAGAGTTGCAGAGTGTTGTGTATAACTGGACCTAATCAAGCAAGCAGATAATTGAAAGTAACAAATCATTTTCTTACTGTTGTTCCCTAACAATTGCAGCAGGTTAAATCCCTTAACCGGGTAGGTCCTAATAGGCCTTAAACATTTAAGCCCCCTAACAAGGCATCTCTCAAAAGAGTGTTAAATCCTCTCAAGAGGTTGATCCTAACAGATCATCAAGCTCCTAATCGAGCTAATAGGAAAATCCCCTAACCGGGTGACTCCTAATAGGGTCTGCTCCTAACAGGGTGTATTGTAAGCTCCTAACAGGGCGTACTTCAAAAGAGTAAAAATACTTGTGGGTACCAATTCCCACCATGGTTTTTCCCTATTTGGGTTTCCACGTCAAAAAATTATGGTGTTCATTTGTGGAATCATTTTCATGTGATGTTCTTGTTTATGTTTCATTTCATGCATTATTTCTGAGACACTGGTTATGATGTTTTATCATAAGTTTATCAAAGGTTACCGGTAATGATAAGAATTTGTTAGAGGAAGTAAAGGATCAAATTGATATGATTTCTTAAGTGGTGAAAGTATTGAAAGTTGTGATAAATGATTTGATTAATGTGTTAAGCAAATCTGATCAAGAGGCTGTTAGATCTGATTAAAGAAGTTGAGATATTTGTTAAATGGTTTTAGATCTTAGATAAGTTGTTTTTTTAGTTAAAGTTTCAATTGGTCTTAATATTGATTCACCCCCCCTCTCAGTATTAACTGAATCCTCATAGGATTAACACAATATTCAATTAGAAAAGGCTCTATGCAAATATATGTTATAATTTGAGTTAAAGTAGCACTTGCTACAAATCCCACTCTCAAAGTGAGTGATCTAGAGTGGATACAATATATTAACTACAAATATGCACACCTTATTAATACAAGTATCACATATATGGACATTTGGTAAGAGAATGTTTAGTAGGAAATGCTTCAAATATGCAACCTCTTGAGGGAAAAATCAAAAGAGTACACACTTTAGAAGATAAAAAAGAAACATGATCAAAACCAAATGGATTGAGAAAGGAGAATCAAGAATGTAGGATCAAGGGAGGAAGAGAAGGTGCACAAAAATAGATGCTCAAACTCATCAAACAAGTAATTCATCTCTCATTGAGGCTCTAAATAGGAAATGAAGGATGGAATATTGAATGACCATGAGTAAATTGAGACAATAAAGGACATGATAAAGGAGGAACATAAAATATTGGGACCGTGGCCAAAGAAACCAACAAGGATTCCAATGTAGAGAAAAATAAAATGGATCAAAGATTGTTTGGAGGATCAGTCTATTGAAAAACTAGGGTAGATCTAGGCCAAGAAGAAGAAACAAAAGGGTCACATAATATAATTTATGAGTGAAGAATAAATCTTTTAGAAACTAATCAAGTTAAGTGAGGAAGAATGGCGAATTCGATCAAGATTCAAAAGGAAGCAATCACAATGGTGATCTTAGTCTCTCTTGGATAATATGATAGAAATACTTAAGAAATGTCATCTAATCAAAGAAAATTGTCTCATTGAATCTAAGAAACTTGTAGCCTTAAGTCAAGAACAAGTTCGAGTTTTGAATGGATATAACTGTCTGCAAAGCATTTATGGGGGCCACTATGCCCAAAAAGTGAAAAGATGACGCCAACTTTACAAATGAGAATGAGAGTCGGAAGGCCGACTACTATATAGGAATTTGTAATTCTTGACAAGATACCATATTACTCCTAACAACACTGTATGGTGTCCTAAGGGGTCATAAGACACCATATGTCCCCTTAAGACACCATAGGACCCCCAATGACACCATATGGTGTTATAAGGGGTCATATGGTGCCCTAAGGCATCATAGAACACTGTATGACCCCTTAGGACACCATATGACCCCTTGGGACACCATATGACCCCCAACAACACCATATGGTGTCCTAAGGGGTCATATGGTGCCTTAAGGGGTCATGTCATGTATTAGGGTGTTAAAAGGGGTTATATGGTGTCCTAACAGGTCAAAGAACACCATATGATCCCTTAGGACACAATTTGACCCCTAATGACACCATATGGTGTCCTAAGGGTCATATGGTCATATGGTGTCATACGGGGTCATGTTGTGTACACCAGGATGTCCTCATGGGTCATATTGTGTCCTAAGGGGTTATATGATGTTCTAACACATTTGTGGGCCCTTAGGACCCCATATGACCCTTAACGACACCATATGACCCCTTAGGACACCATATGGCCCCTTTTAACATCCTAGTACATGACATGACCCATTATGACAACATATGACCCCTTAGGACAATATTATGTCCTAATGGGTCATATGGTGTCCCACGAGCTGTCACGGTGGGTATAAAAATACCCATAGGAATCAAATATCCGATTTAATAAAATAACTTTTATCATAAGCATTTCTTAAAGTTGTGAACTCTTATCTCTCAAAGGCCAACTATCAATAACAAAACCAAAAGGTGTTATCGAAACACCAGTAGGCACAAATATTTATAGCACTATCATTAAATGGTGCACATCTTTTTGACAAAGCAATTACCTCTAGTACCGGGTGGAAAAAGGATATAAATATATTGTGTCAACCATTTGATAGCACTTTTAAATGTTGTCACTAGTTAATTAAATGCAATGTTTTTTAAAAATAAAAGAAATCATAAATTTTTTATTTTTGTGTTATACACATTGTTAGAATTTATAGAGTTGTATTTTTATCTATGTTATACACATTTTTAGGCTATTGTCACTTACTAATGCAATTTAAAGTTTAATGCCTATTTACCATCATAATCAACTATTATACAATTAGAATGTGTTATGTCGCAATGTTTGTCTTATCACATTACATGCTCATTAAAGATTTATTTTCTCTCTTTAACCTTCAATGACCAAGCACACAAATTCTACAAATTTATAATTAGATCTAACATTAAAAAAAATATGGTAAATAGAGGGTTTTGAATATAGGGAAATATCTATTAGGGTTTTGTCATGGAAGTCAAATCTAGGTATTCATAAATAATTGTACAAATTAAATCAAGTTGGTTAGAATTTTTTTGCATACCTCTCCTTAAATGTGGTGTCTTCTTCCCAAAAGACTTGACACTCTAAACACAAGCAAGAGAGATCCAATATTGATAGTCCTATTAGCTAGGCACTAAACAATATATTTATAAGAGTCATTATATGTAGTGCTTGGTTGATAGGGCTATAAATATTTATGTGCAGCAACCATTCGATGGTTCTTTTAGGTTTTGTTACTAGTTTTCAAGAATTTATTAGGTATGATAAGTTGAGAGATCTTAAATGATTTTATAAGAAATACGCAAATTAGAAAGTATTTTAATTTGTAAATATTGATGACGATTTCGAAGATACACAAAAATGACACAATAAATATTAGTCATAAGAAATAATAATTTATAATGTTCATTTTAAAACATAGTTTCTACATTAATATCATGAAGGTGATAATTAAGTCTTAAATGTTTGTTTTGCATTATCTTAATTTTTTGGGTGGAAATCCCATATTCAGGTGTAATTTGTCATTTAGAAATTGATATTATAGATTATTCAGATTTTTAATTTATTTTTCTTTCTATTTTAATACATAAGAATTATGCTTACTTGTGTTCTTGGATGAATGTCATAATATTTTCCATGACATTATTTTCTGTGAATGTTTTAATCTAATTTATAAAATTTACCCTTTACAATTTATTGAATGAAGGCTGGAGTAGGTTTGATTTACTAAAGTATGAATACTCCAATGTCATGCCTTGTAATATTGTATCTTAAAAAGTGGTGGTGATTCAATTACACCATATTGTCACAATTGCTAGACATTAAATTTATAGAATGTTATAAAAGAGTTGTAGATCAATTTGTGATCTTGTCAAATTTAGTTATATATAATTAACATCTTAGGGTTTTTACAAATTCAAACTCATTGTGAAAAATTATTTTTATCTTTGAATATGTGAAACCAATATCCTTGACAAATTCCCTAACATTAAAAAACTTTGCATTGTTTTATGCAAAGAATTATTAATTGCATAAGTTGTATTAGCTATTCTTCAAAATTAAATTGTTTAATAGTCAAAGATATATTTTTTTCCAAAAAAAAAAACTATTTACCACATTTGTCCATGGTTAAGGTATAGAATTGTCATTAACTCTTTGAATCTTTATAGTCCATATTGATTGTGTTATTTGAAACAATGATTCAATATTCAACAAAACAAAGTGTCTCACCAATAAAATATATCTCTAAATTTGCAATTACTTATTTTGGGAGACAAAACCAAGAAAAGTATGAGAAATTCATAAAATACAACATAAAGAAAATGTATACATTTTTTTTATCATATAAGCCACAAATGCAAGTAAAAGTTTCTTGTTTCTTGATAACATAAAAGACATTTAAATGGTAACCATAATTTATGGCATAGTTTTAACATGAAAGGACGATCACATTAGTTACATTGTTGATAGTTAAAGCAAGAGAAAAAATCTCCCAAAATTAATTAGTATTAATATAAAACCATCATTATCATGAAAAACAACGTATACACTTTGAATATGAAGGCTAGTAGCTTGAACAAAATGAATGATAATTTAGCCCGACGAGGTAGCGTAGTTGGCTTGGGTCATGGGTTTGCTCCACATTGGTTTTTGGTTGGACTTTGAGACCTTTTACTCACCCAATGGGTCTGGCAAGCGGGTTGCTTGGTCCATCCCTAGGGACTAGTCTCGCCTCTCTCTTGAGCCCCAACTTGGTTGTTAATGGCCAAAGTAAGGTTCTAGGTTTGGGCGTTGGGCTGGGACGCAGGGATACCCTAAGTTAACAAGAAAAAAATGAATGATAATTCATTCACAAATACAATATAAAAAGAAAAAAGAAATCATTCCCATAGTTGTTGGTGAGATGAACCATTCTAAAATATCTCTCAACCAACTCATAAAAGAAACCATCTCAAAATTTGTGGAAATGAAAGATATAATCCACTTTTGATCTTCTTAAAATAATTCATAATCATGCATCATCCTCTATCCGCCATTGTATTCTAATGGATAGTCACAAGAAACTCTCAAATCACAATAAGTTGTCAACTACGCAACACTCATATGCTAGCAATAAGCAAAAGTTAAAGAAAAATAAGAAACATTTCATATGGAATTCAATTTGACAATCTTTCTCTACACTTTTGTTCCCCACAAGTTATGGGATATAATTTTAGTAGACCTTTAAAAATACATTTGTAATTATGCATATGTTTGTAGGGCAACTATTTCATATTGTCACGAATATTTTTCATAAGGTCCAAGAAAATTATATAAACATTCTCAAGATCATAATTTATTATTCCAAGAATTGACATTAACATCTTTCTCCATCTCATTCTCAAAATAATTGTAACTCTCTATATCCATCAAATTATTATGTTCATCAAAATATTTAACAAGATCAAATGAAATTTTCCCTTTCTCATATAAATGATTGTTTCCTTCAATAAAATCATCATCAAATCCAATCATAATATGGCATATTATCCACATACAAATGGCAAGATAATACTAACATAATTGTCAAGCTGTGGAATAACTGATATTGCAGGTCGTACAGGTTGTTACTAACAAATTTGCCGAGTATTTGAATAACTATTATTGCAGGCTACCAGGTGATCATGGGCAATTTTGGAGCAACTCTGAATTACTATAGAACAACTTCAGAATAAAACAAGATAGTGAGCATTTGGCTACTGAAAACATTTCTTTTGGGCTTGTAAGGGAAGGAAATATTAAAAACCTTCCCAACTGATGACCCTGGCCCGGGGTTTTTTTTCATGTATCAAAATTGGAATTTATCAAGAAATATGTCGGACTTTGGTCTTGGGCAAGGCCGGAGGTTTTCTCGACTCCACTCTTTCCTACCGGCGCCCGCATGAGTGGAGTTATGTATAATTTCATAAATGAATAATAAAATATCTGGCTTCGGCCTTTTACCGATCAAAAAAAAAATATGGCATAGTATCCATAAAAATATCTACCAACACAATAACCTCTACCATTAGAATAGACAAATTTATCATGGGTTCCCACTAAAAACTTTGCTTACCCATCACTAGCTCATACATTAGGTTGAAAAACATCGTGATGTTTTGTATTAATTAATCTTTCTTTTTTGAGATCTAAGAATTCCTCTATATCCAATTGCACTCCAAATAATAAATTACAACCAATTTGATAAATAAAGCATGTTTAGAAAGCGCATAGGCTTCACAACAAAATTTCTCAAAATCAATGTGTATTATAATATTAAGAACAAGGTTGTACAATTTGAGTTGCCCTAGTGGTAGAGAATTTATGCTCTTGAAAGAGAGGTCACAAGTTAAAATCCCACAAGGGGGTACGTTATGTACAGCTTATCGGCTTTGGCCCATTACCAATCAAAAAATAAAATAAAATAATAATAATAATATTAAGAACAAGGTTGCCTACAAATCAATGTGCATTATAATATTATGTGAAATTTGCCTATAAGAGTAGCTCAATTCCTTTAAAGTAATGATTCCTCCCATTTTCATCTATTATTTTTCTTTTAAACCCTTCTCTACCTTAATAATCCCTTTGCCTCTCTCTAATAAGGGCCATTATTTTGATAGCTCAATTGCTTTCTTTCATTAAAATGAGAAAATTATGAATCTAATTAAATGGCAAAATAATGTTTATTATCTTTAAATTATTTAGTATCATTATGCAACCAACCTATCTAAGAGTTATAGCATAAAAAAAAAAAATGAAAGTAAGCAATGTTGTTATATAGATAACAATTATATACATAAAATGAGAAAAGTTAGGAATCTCTTAATTTATTTCATCAATTACCATACGAAATTTAATAGATTGGTTCATTGTTTAGAAACTCAACACCCTAACAATTGTAAGCAATACAAAAATAACTTTTCGCTAAATAAATATACCATAGAAAGATTATTGTAATGTACACATAGCTTGTAAAAACCTTGAAAGTTTTGTTTTGCAATATTTACCTTAAAATGTTGTTATCCACTAAAAATACTACACATCTATTTTGAAAGATCAAATAGGAGTACCAAGTTAATTATTCAAAAAAGACAATTGTGAGCATTTCCAAATCAAGATATAGAAGCAATCATTGTCTAAATAGTGGGTGAAAGAAAGCACATAGTTTTGTCACATGTAGCACATAGTTTTGTCACATGTTTGGCCAATAAAATAGTTTCTATTGAAACAGATTCACCCTAAACAATTTGAGGCGAAACAACTTTGTTTAAAACCCAATGACCCCCTTTGTGGTACTTATGGTTTTAGGTGAAACTCATTCACTCAAAACCATCAAATACGCTTTTTAAACAAAAAAAATTAAACAAAAGTTCATTTTATATGAAGTTTTGAGTGAAACACTTTTAGTCAAGAGGTTTTTAGTTGAAACCCTTTCATCTAAAATTGTCTATGTGGTAGGTTAACCCATCTTTTGGGATAAATTCAAAAAAAAAAATCATTTTCAACTCTAGATTTCCCCAACCAAGAGTAATTTCATGAAAAATCTGAAAGTACCTTTTTGTAGAGCTTGGAGTCTAAAATCCAAAAATATTTTTTTCTTGGTATAATGATTAGGTTTACTATAATTTTATTTAAATTTATTATAAGGTTTTATAATCAAACATTTAGCTAATTAGAATTTTTTTTTAAATATTAAAACATATTTAAAATTTAAAAAAAAAGCATGTTGTGCCATAAAGGGGAGAAACTTCTCCAAGAGGGTTTTTTTTTTTTAATCATAAAAAAAATTAGATAGATGTTGGCGTCCCATAAAAACTATGATGTTTTGATAAGTTCAACTTTAAAAATTAGTAAAATTTAATATTCAAAAAAAAAAAAAAAAATCTCATGCACACTAGATTTTCAAGTAATGTATATGTGGAGAAACAAAATCAAAGATTTTTTATGTAGCTTCCTATGGAATTCTAGATGATTGAAGTAAAAAAATTATATGTATGTTGGTCACTTTCTTTATAAAAGTGTGACATGGTTCTATACTATTACCTTAGTATTATATTAAAAATGTTTTCCCTATTTTCTTACATTATAATAATTTAAGCATATTTTTATGGCTTCATCATATCAACTTCTTTATTAGAAATACTTCAATCAAATTAATTAAATCAAAAAATGGTGCACAGTGAAACTTACAATTTCATTTATGAAGTTGGTTGTAATTTTTCATTTGAAATTGAATATATTTAGGCATACCCCTTGTTGGGATTCAATAATTGTGTTGTATTTTACTTGAGTCTCTTCCTTTTGTGTGCTTGTAATGTGTCCATTTCATTATCCCTCATTAATAATCAATTTGAGATAGTCCATATGGGCCACCTTTTCTAAATGTGTCATTGAATAAGTGTTCCCCTTAAATTTCCTTAGTCATTTATATATAATGTTAAAAAAAAAATGAAATCTGGCTAAGTCTAGGATCTCTTGTAAAATTCCCAAATGGGTACAATGTTTCAAATTTAAGTAAAATTGGAACCAAATTGGATAAATTATGGTTGGTCAAAGCTTTTTGTGGTTCCAAGAACCTCCATCAACACCAACAATAGTTCTTGGAACTATTAGAACTCTCAATTGGTTTCAAAATACCTGTCTATTACCGATCATCAATTTTTTCCATGTCATGGCATATTTTATTCAATCATTTGATTGATTTTTGGGACAACCACAACCACAAATGGTGCTTATTCTTGTTCTTGGTTCCTTTCAGTACACCAATTTTATTCCTAATGGGACCCAAACCATTCACACGACCATTTTTGAGGAAGGAATGATTTTTTTGAAAAGGTCCAGTTTTAGAAGAGCTTAATGTGTGCTCACATTTCTGGTTTGATTGAATTATAAGTAAAAATGAAGAAGTTATGATAATACGGAGCTTCTACTGATTCTAAGAATCATCAATTGATTCCTAGTTTCTATTGAACTGCCAACCATCGACTTGGTAAGATGGGTAAAGAAAAAATTAAAAAAATAAAGACAGAGTGAAGGATTCAAAATTCAAGAAGCATGTAAAATGGACCAAATGACGTTCCAAAATGACAAATAATTTTGGAGGCTCTAAGATCCACTAGAATCACCAATTGGATTATTGGTTCAATCTCAACCCTCAACGCCTCTTTCCCTCTTTCAAAATTTGTTGAAGTCTAACAATCATCAGGTTATTGACCTTCTCCATCCTTTCATGCCACTTTGATAGGTAGTGCCTGTCAAGATCAAAACTCATGATGCATCATGTGAATGCTTTGTTGTAGTTTCGTTGTTTCTCATGATTATTTTTAAAAGAGATGAGAGGTATATGGTGTTCTTGAAGGCTAATGATCAATGAGTTGATTCCTCTCAACTTTTTCAATCTCTCTTACCTTATGCATGACTTTGGTGCGAGTTACTTGATAGGCTAAAAATAAAATAACCAACAAGTTTGGCCACCTCGAGGTGGAAAAAATTTAATGTCATTTCTCATAGAATAGGTGTTACTTCAAGCCTGATACCCCAACAAAGACTCCTCAAACAAGTTTTTTCTTTGATGACACACCATTCCACATACTTACATTTATGGCATCACTAATTTTAGCTATATAGAGTAAATGTGAACACTCTTTGTTGATATGAGGTATCATTTTTGGAGGGAGTCTTTCTTTGCCACTCTTTTGAGTTTGGAATGGGAAGATGTAACTAGGTTTTAAACTTGTCATGAGTTTTTATAGGCAAATGTTGAACCCACGACAAGACTGAGAGGATGGTGAATTAGTCTAGATCTTCTAAAATACTGATCTATCAAAATTTAAGCAAATTTTAACTATTCTATAGCAATAGTGAAAAAATCCAACCATCAATACATGAACACCAGATATACGTGGAAAATCCAACAGGGAAAAACCATGGTGAGAATCACACTCACAATATAAATAAATTTGGTCACAATGTTTTAGGTTCACTGCTAAGGAGCAACATGCACCTGATGGACTTGCAAGGCTATGGTGCACAACCTTAGGGAAAGATATAATGACTTGAACAACTGAAACTCATTGCTTCGGGGCAAAATATAAAGAGCTACCAAGAGACTCACTGTCCTCTGGTAATAGAAAGAATAGGAGAACTGAATTGAAAAGAATCTCCCGATCATGAAATTATCCTTGAACCACTGTGTCAAGTGATCAATATCATGGAAAACATATTTGACATCAACCACTATCTTAAGACATTGTCACACCGAATATATCATCGTCAAGACTCTTCACAAACTGACTTTTGCACTTCTACAATATCAAATATGCTTGCTCAACATCCACATTCACTTCACATCAATTTTCACTCATTCTATATTTCGACTCATACATCCACACTTTTTAAATACAAGTTAAACAAGCAAAAAACCTTGTTGAGGGTCGACCACAAGTAGAGTATACAATATTACATAAAATAGACCGGCCACCAAAAACACTCAATGCAATTCACTCCAAGAGATAGAGGGGACACAAATTCATCACAACACGTCCTTCTAAGGCAAATCCAATAAATTTCACATGCTAGCACATCCTCCTAAGTCAACACCAAACATAACGTATAGATTAGCAATAAAACTTAGAAACCAAATAGCCCAAACACCTTCCAATGAAATTGCAGATCTCCACACACCGTTGTGAGAACCATAACAATAATCTAACTCAGCCTGCAATGCACATTCAGACCAAAAAGTATGATCAAAATAAGATAGCTCAATCGAGCATGCTAAAAATATAACACAACTGAACATACCAACATAACTCACTTATGAAATAAAAATACCACCAGAGAATTGAACTAGAATATTGTATGAATCAAATAAACATGTCCTCAAACCTCATACTGTAAAAAAGCAACAACAATTAATCTCATCATTTGAGAAATCAGAGGACCTGTAAACTTGATAGTACACTACGCACAGAACATTAACATTATGTCCAAATTTACACACTATACTCTTCACAATCCGAAGGAATATAAAACATCCTTCCACTGGGACATTGAATATTGTTTCTTGCATATTGAACCTGCCACAACTATATTTTTTTAGAGACACTTCATACATATTCACTAAGTGCTAAACATCTGAATGTATACACTACTTAACACCATTTATTGTTATCAAATCAATAGCAACACAAACTCAACAACAACAATAGATAGAGAAACGTGCATCAAAATCAACAAAAACACCAGACAAAGAAACCTGCATATTGAAACTTTTACTGTACCACCCTTTTGAAAATGCTTCATCTAAACATCTGCAACAATCTGTTACAATTGTTACAATACTGCATACTATTGATAAAGACAATACAACATCAATATAATCTCACCAACAACATTAATCAAAGATAACACACATAGTCAGACATCAGGTTGACATCAATCACAACATATATTGCCAACAACTCCAAGTTTCCAGCTTGTGTACACTGCTAAACATCTGTAACTACTTCTTCATTCTCACATACACCTAATGGTGACAAGCAACCATACAAGTTGACATCAATGACAACACAATAGATCACTAACAACATTCCCAGACATTCTTCAAGTTTCCAACAGCAAGATGCTCTCATTTTTCAAGGATTTGATGAGATAGAGCATAGGAGAGAAAAGTAGAAGAATATAAGGTAGAACTTGCAAAAAAATTAGTTGTAGAGTTGTAACAAGCCACAACTTATTTCAAACTGTCAGAAGAACATAACTGATGTCATTTTCAGTTTTATGTATCCATTAATGTGTGTCTGAACTCAAAAAATGTATCATTTTTCTCAATGCTTTCCTCGGTACATTTTTATTGTGAATGTAAACATCATCAGAGGAATTTAATAAAATTCTTGAATGTATTGTGATAACTCTTTTATGCAATTCCTTATGAGTTTGGGTAATTCATCGATGGATAGTTAAGTAGGTGAAGCTAAGAATTATATTTTTTTGATTTATTTATTGCTACTTTTGATGATTAGGTCACCTATAATTTTCCATTATCTCGTGTCATTTATCCTTATTGATTGTGACTATAATGCCCTAAGATAGATATTGATCTTGCTACATTTATTTTGGTCACTCTTTTTAATCAAAATCATAAAACATGTATTATTTTAGTTCTAGTTTGTGTGTTCATGATATCATTAAGTGCGAGGAATAATGAATATCATTTTATATGAATCATGGAACTTCTTTGGTCCCTAAACCACTACTCCACTTTCTAGAACTAAATCGCATTCACATGGTCAAGGTTGTCGTCATGCAAGTGCAGTCAAATTATCAAAAAAACATGGAGGGTTGAAGTCAAACTCTAGAAGAGCGAGTTATATTTCCTACTCTTCGAGCTTAGCTTAAAATCAATAAGGCTATTCCTATGGGTATACCTTAACAGGTATTTTAAACCCAGACGAAATATATAATCAATAAGCATCTACAACCAAACTCAACTTGATGTCTTGGTCCCAAAGATTGTCACAAAACCAAAAACAATTGGTTTCATATAAGTCCTATACAACTGATATGATTGTGCACATATAACATACAAGAAATAGAATCAATTAATAGCTCATTGAAGATGGTTTACTTAGTTATATCACTAGGTTACAAATGCATGAAAATTGCTCCTACTATACTATTGATATGTATTTTTATTTCAACTATTTGAGATTGGAGTAGGTTCTCATACTGATGTCTATTTATTGGAAAACAAAGTCACAACCCATTAACTAAAAAATAAAATAGATACAAGAAGAACAATGGGTCTTATAGTTTCATATACCCATGATTATTAAATTAAAATGACATAGCAAACTTAATAATCCAGAATAGAGCTACATATATTTATGTGTGAAATGAAATAGATTATTATAAATCTTGCAATAGTTTGATATTTTTTTTACATTCATCTCGTCCATGGTTATATTCATGCCAACAAATGTGGTAAAGGAGAATCCCTAACTATGATTGCAAAAGCTCCAAAAGATATGCATACTAAACTAGGGACACTTTGACACATAACTCACGTACCTTTATCAAATATTATTGCACCTACATATTTGAAATTTGAAAATGGGCAAGAATTAGTGTCAATGGTGAACTTGCAATTTTTGTGTATTTGGAGACCACACAATGTCCAACCTCTTCTAAAAATGAGAAACTTTCACAACATATACCCTTGGGAACCAAAACCCTAAACTACAACATTGTAGCATTTCAAAATCTACAACCAAAAGCAAATTGATAGATGCATTGGATTGAAGAAAAACTATTCATAATCAAATTAGGTGATTCATAATAAATTTGGTAGCTAGAGTAGCAGTTGCAATTAATACAAGTAGATGGACAAAATTGGTAAAGAAAAACACTATGGGGATGTAAAAATACCCAAAATCTCACATAATACACAAACATGTCATAAATTCTAATGGCATTAAAAATCATTGACCTCTAACAAGAGGACCTATCAAGGGTTAGGTGGTCATCCTATAGCTAAAATAAATACCAATCGAGCACCAAATACTAGCATGAACAAATATGGAACCTCACCATTGGGTCATTGAGAACAATCTTTAGGCCCTCCAACAAATGCATGCCCATCACATAAAAGAATAAAATAAATCATGAAACCCAAAGAAACCACACCCATCATGCATCAGCCTTTGGGCCTATTTCCTAGCCCATATCAAAGATCCATACTGATGCACATGAAAGGGGACACAAGCCAAAAACAAATCTCAAATGTTAATATATTAGTTTCCAACCAAAAACCAAAACAAATTAACCAAAATCCTTCACATACATATCAAAAGAGATTTAAGCACACACAAATAAGCTTAAACAAATGAAATATGAGTAAGAAGACTCCCTAAGATGCTCCCATGATTCCCTTTAATACCTCTCCCTTGTCTTTCTCCTCTCCAAGATCCAAATATGTGAGTGTAGCTCTCAATTTAGCATGAAATCATGGATGCCAAATGAAGTATTGAAATGGTTGAAAATGATGAACTCCTATTTCTATGCTAATGCAAAGAGTAAATTTACTATGAGAAATCTTAAGTGTGAATACCTATGCAAGTATAATAACAATACTAAAAATGCTTCCTCCTTTGCTTGAGGATGAGGGTCCCTTTTATAGGCAAAATACTTGATTGAATGGTCAAGATTGATTTGGCTTGTGGAGGGGTAGGATTGCATGATTTTCAATCCATGTGATAGTTTTCAAACCAATCCCATGTTGGCAAGTGTCAATATGAGAGGGCTTGAGAGGAGAGGGAAGAAGCATTTAATGTCTGAGAAGACATGAGGGTAACCAAATGTGGTTGGATTATTGGATAAAAGTTTTAGCCAATGGCAAAGTTATTACCCAATGGGTAAACTATTGTGCAAGGTTTACCCATGGTTAGGCTTTGACCAAAGGGACAAGACCCATGTGGGTTAGCTTGTTGAGGAAGGGAAGCATTTAAAACTCTATAAGAGTCTTAAATGGGTGAGATGATGGGTTGGGGGTCAATTTGGGTTTAGGATTGTGCAAGTGATTAGAAGGGGGTTTAGGCTAATTTAGAAGGGATTAGAAGAATATAGAAGAAGGTTAGGCATGCAAGTGGGTGAGGATTAATAGGCTTTTTAATTAAATGATTTATTTAATTAAAATAGTTGATGCAACTTGCATTTGTAGGAGAATGTAAGTGGATGGGATAAAATGAGATTTTAAATAAATGTTAATTTATTTAAATGAGAGGAAAGGGGAATTAAATAATTTATTTAATATTTGGACTATAGTTAGCAATTAAATAAATTTATGAAATTTATTTAATTAGATTAGAAGAATAGGTTGAAATGAATTAATTAAATATGAATTTAATTAATAGAAGAATGTTAGTGTATTAAATAAACATTAAATATTTATATAATTAGCGGACAGATTTATGTGTCTACACATACAATCACACAAGTCGACAAACACTAATCAAAACCTATGCATCAAGTCGCAAGCTCTAGGCCCAATGCATATCATTTGCCAAAAAAATATCAAAGAAAAAAGATCTTCAAAGCACAAAAATATTTATCTACATTTGCACCATGTTATTGATTGGGGCCCAATTGGGAACTAGGAACCAATTTGAAGGATTTGGTGTTTCCTTAAACCATGAAATCTCTAACACTTCATAACTTAGTTGATTTTCACGAAATATGACCCAAAAAAATAGAAGCACCTCTACAAAATGAAACCTTTAAATTGCATGTACCTTACTTGATTATGCCCAAATTAGTGATTTGAGCTCCATTACGAATAAATTGGCACTTAAAAGGGCGCCAAGAACCACGTTGAACTTTTTGATAGTTCCAAGGAAAATTGAAACTACCAATGCTAACACTTACAAAATTCATCACCCTTTAGTTGGCACTTTCACCAAGAACAAGAACAAGAAGCAAGTAAATATTTGATAAGCTTCATCGGAAAACTATTAAGGCATGGAAGATAAGTTAGTAGTCGTTGATAAAGAGGGAAATAGAAACCTGTTAACGGTTTTAACAATTCCTAGAACCATTGTCAATGCCAATGAAGGATCCTAAAATAGTTGTTGATGCTAATAAAGGTCCCTAAAACTAGAAAAACCTTTGACCAATCATAAATTATTTTCTTTAAGTCTAAAATTTGCCAAAATTAAAACATTGATATCCATTTGGCTATTTTATAACATCGAAGATTCAAACAAGTCCTAGACTTAGCCAAAAATTTCATCAATGAGTTTCAAGGAATTAGTTAAGAAAAAGGGAGGTGAACACACAACCAAAGGCAAAAATCAACATGGTAAGGTTTCCCCAATAAATTATCTTAGATCAATTATTTATGAGGGACTATGAAATTGGAACACAAAATAGAAATAACTTAAGCCAAAAAAGGGTATGATAGGATTGAGTCCCAATAATGGCTCTAGTTGGGGACATGTTCCTCTTATAAACACAACGAGAATCTAGATCTTTGGGCAAACAAAAAATAGGGGACAACAAGGAATGGACTAAATCATGGGAAACTATAAATGTATTTACATGACAAGATCACAACCAATGAACAAGATAAAATGTGAACAATAAAGGTTGCATGAAACAAAATTTTAATACAATGTAGGCTAGCCTTGTAGAGTATGGATAAAATTACTTGCCTCTATCAAAGATAATCATGTTGAAGGAACTAGTTTCTCTCAACCCAAATTTGAATCCTTCACACAACTGCAACAATTACAACCTTCTCCTATCAAACACAAACCTACCTATGAAAAGGTGAATAAATGCTTCACCATTGACCTTACCATTGCATGTGAACCACAAAACAATGGTCTCCACAATGCCTTTTACTCTATCCTTTATTTTTATAGAAATTGGGGGCAATAATTCAAAACCTAGATCAACACTAAATGAAACCACAATATTTTCATACATGTTGACCTCCATGTATGACATGCAAAAGTGAACTCTTCATTTAATAGTACAAATTGAATACTTAAAAGCTTAGGTACAAAAGAAGCTTGAGAAACTAGTTTGTCATCAACGTAGAGAAAATGTTTTTTCTAAACACCATCACAAGCTACATGTTTGGCCAAAGTGAAGCACTAAAACTTAAACACACTTTTATCCACACTATGAGAGACTGCACCTTTAGCATGAAGAAAATCCTTGTATACAATTTTTCAAGCTTCTAGGACAACATGCAACCAACACACTTTGGAATCAATTATGCTAATGAAAACTTCATCAACACAATACTTTGGATGAAGAGATGAGCTCCTCAAATTGTCTATGGTAATACACTATGACACACTATACAAATCAAACTTGCAACACATCTCCTCTTCCACAATCAACTCTGTAGCACCACTTTCAAATAACCTTCTTGAAGTAAACTATGTACAAGTGAGACAACATATTGCATACCAAAGAAAGAGGTTCTTATATGCATCCACATGATCACCAACATCACATTGTTCAAGCGTACACTCTTTAAAACTAATATCATTAGTTGTACAAACACTTATCTTTGCATTGTTATTTTCACGTATAGTTGTGCCTATGTTATCCTAATGCAAACAATTAGTAGAAACTTTAAAAATAGAAATAGGAACAAAAGAAGGAAAACTATCAAACAAGATAATAGCTTCTTGTTCACCATTTGTATCAGTAACATGTGTATGCCTTGCACAATTATCCACCTGGATTAATTCATCAGATGAATCTCTTGTGTACACATCTTCTTTATTGTCTACACTATTTCAAGACATGGTAGGGTCATACTCCTCATCCATAGATTGGATGCCATTATTAATATTTTCATTACAATTACTCATAGATAATTGGTTCGGTTGAAGGAAGGTGCACAAACTATCCTCTTCATATATATCGTTGTCATACAATGCACCAGAACCTTCTTCTACCTTAATAAAAACATAATTATTAGTTGATATTATGCTTCTACTTGATGTCATTTCCATATAATATTTATCTTCAACAACCTACTCACCACTAGCAACTTTTGTTCTTGTGAACAATGATTTTGTAATCATATCCCTTCTTAAACTGTCAATTAAATCAAGGCACATGTATGCTTGTTGTGTGTGCATCAAATGAAACTCTTTTTGTATTGAGCCAAAACTTAGAGAAACATCATAAACTCCAAAAAACATGTTAATATAGGCAGGTGTGTTAGGTCTACAATTTTTTTGGATCTTTGAAGAAACAACAAACCTATGATTGAAATCCATGTTTAATCTCCCTCTTTCCATCTAATAGTTTCTAATTCTTTAAAAAGAGTAGCAAGGTTTGAATGCAAAGCAATTTCTTCTTCAAACATAGACACGAGTTGATTCCACAAAGAAAAAGAATGCTCAAGAAATATAATTCCTTGCATCTCCATCCAAGAACCTAACAAATGATGTCATCCATATATTTCATATTCAAATTTGTATTCCTTTGTGAATTCTCAAAATACTTCAACATGTGCATCCCCCTCCCAATGAGCATATCCATCAAACCTCAACACCAATCCATCAATTAAAGATCTCGTCATTTTTTTTAATAGTTGACCCAAGAAAAATTTAGATGCATATAAATAAGATCAAGTGGGAGAATAGGGGAAGAAAAAACCTACTTTTGTGTAATAGTAGGTTGTCTTTATGATTGTAGAGTCTTGCCTTTTTCTTCACATTCCACTTCTAATTGAAGGAGTGCATCCATCCTTAACTTCTCTTCAAGCACAGATGCTTATATGTTTAAATGTTATTTTTTCCTAAATGTTGGGTTGTATGAATAACAAGGTGACTCATCCTCATAATACTCCTAGACATGGATTCTATCATAGTCCCTATGGTTTTAATTGTATGTTACATTTGATGAAGCATCTTAGAGAACATGCATCCATTCTATCTATGCATGACTAGTTAGAAGTACTTTGTAAGATATAAAAGATAAGAGAAATAAAATAACTTGTTTACCAAGAAATAAACTATGATTTGAATTGGAAGAAAATGAGGTACCAAATACTAAGTAATAGTTACTTGGCATGTGTTCATGAAACATGAACAACAATAGTAAAAATTTATTCTTTGACACCAGAGTCATCACCTCACAATAGTAAGGAAACCTTGAATTACACTAACTTCCAAGGCACAAGAGCAATTCTAGGTTGTCACTGATAAATTATTCAAATTTATATCAACCCAACAACCCCTTTTCACATTTTTTGTTTCATTTTATTAGTTTGAGTTGACAAACTATCAGATCCACACAAATAAAATGCATAGATACAAACTTCTTTTACTGATTTCTTCAAGATGTTTGCAATTTCTGATGTCTTGGGAATTGTCGATTAATCCCTAGAAATAATACCAATTTATTAGGGTAATTTGATGAGATGAAAACTTCAACACACAACAAAATGCAAATTGTCTTCCATTGGCAACGACAACAAACTGACCTCTCATTCTCCTTGATAATGATGCTAATCTATTGGGTTCCAAAATCGATTCTCCAATTCTTAAAAGCAAATATCACTCACATGGCTAGGGTTTTCATCATACAAGTGGGTTATATCTCCTACGCTTTGAGATCAACTCAAATGCATGATGGTGTTCCTAAGGGTATAACTTAAAAGGTATTAAACTCATACAAAATATACAATTAATAGACATCTACAACCAAACCCAACTTGATGTCTTGGTCCTAAAGACTATCATTGAACCAAGAATGATTGGTTGTATATAACTCCTATATAGTTGATCTTATTGTACACATATAACTCGCAAGAGATGGAACCAATTAACATCTCACTGAAGATGGTTTTCCTATTTATATAACTAGGTTATGAATGTACAAAAGCTACTCCTACTACTATACTATTGATCTATTTTTTTCTTAAATGAAGTAAGAATGGAGTAAAATCTTAGACTCGTGCCTATATATTGGGCAATAGTGTCATAACACATTAACTATAAAATAAAATAGATACAAGAAGAACAAAAAGTTTTATATTTTCAAAATCACATTTTTGGAAGTAGAAATGGAGGCAAATTACAAAAACCCTAATGGCGAGGATTCAACAAATAGCAAACCTGTGCAATATGATTATGAGGAATCAGAAGAAGGAAATGATGACCAATATTTTGATGTATCGGGACAAGTGAAGGTGGAAACTGAGATTATGAAAGACTTGGTAATCATTTGTTGATTCATAGGGACAAGACCAGATAGAAAAAAGGTTTGGAATGAAATCAAATCTGAGTGGAAAACTGAGGCCATAGTTAAATTCCTTCCGATATTTTTTTTATGGTGATGTTTGTGAATACAAATGAAAAGAATAAAGTCTTGCAAGGTAGAATCTAGAAAACAGGAGAATTTCTATTATACATGCAACTCTGGCAACCTAATTTCGATCCAAAAAATTTACAACCATATGAGAAACCAATATGACATAGGTTATACAGTTTGCCAATGGAATATTGGGTTGAGGAGTACTTGGAAAAGATTGGAAGATATCTAGGAACTATGTTGGATTTAGATTTGGAGATGTTAGAGGGAGATTTAGGCAAATATGTGTACCTATAAATTGTGGTGGTTAGGTGGATACCAGATGGAATTGTCCTCCTTGTGGATGGAAAGAAGTGGTTTCAAAAAGTATAAATTCAGGAGAAGAAATTTTTCCTAAGGTATAGATCAAGGTTCCACGTGGAGTATGAATGTAATCGAAATCCAAAGACAAATTTTGTGTGAAAAATCAAAAACCCTATAGGCACTAATTTGGTAGGCAAACTGGAAACAAGGAAGAACCCCTGAAGGATTCAAGTGGGGAAAATAATACATCAACAATCGCTAAGCCCAGTGTGATGAATTTGCATGTCATTGATGGTGGAAGCATAGAAAATGTAACCAACCTTGAAGACTTAGGTGTTTCGGAGGAAGATTCGGATGAGGAGAAAATTGAGGATGAGTTAGATATTATAGATGAAATATGTATATCGTAATCTATAGGAAATGCGCTAGGCATTTCAAAGGGGGGACAAAAAAAGAAGGGCAAAGGTACAGGAATCTCTCAAAGAATTAAGGGAGCAGGAGGCTGCTGAGAAGAATTTCACTAGCATTGGGATTTTTTTTGTCAACTTCAAGTACCAAGGGAGGTGAGTACTCCCTTGGGAAGCAATTTGAGGATCATTACATGGAATGTCAAGGGTCTTGGGACCATTGACTAGCGACATTTAGTCAAGCGTCAGATTCAATTAATATTCAGCGACATGTTCTTTTTTCAAGAAATAAAATTATTTGTTGATGATGGGAAAAAGTTTTTGTCTTATTGCAAATGGTGGAACGACTTCTTTTGATAATCCAATGGTGTGGCAGGGGTTTAGGACTTATGTGGAAGGATAAGGAGTTATCTATTGACATCATGGAGGAAATACAAATTGGATCACTACAAATGTGTATAGTATGTCCCTGAATGAATTCTTCATTGTGATATGTGTATTTGGACCTACCAAGCCAAATTAAAAAGTCGCCACTTGAAGACAATCTTGAGTTTCATGGAAAGTAAAAAATATATTAAATTTATAATTGGTTGGGATTTCAATGCAATCATGGATGTGTCAGAAAAGAAAGGTGGCAACCCTAAAATTAATCAAAATATGATTGATTTCAAGAATTTTGTGATTGGTTCTGGTTTGATGTATTGCCAAATGTCGAATGGAATGTTCACGTAGACTAATCATAGAAGGGATTTTTTGAATATCACAGAAAGGTTAGATCAATTTTTTACTTCTCTTGAGTGGATGGATAATACGATCTCTTTGGGCATGAAGATACTTCTTGTATCGACTTTGGATCATCTGCCAGTGTAATTAAATATAAGTGGAAGACAAAATAACTTAAAAATAGCTTTAAGTTTGAAAACATGTGGTGGTGTGATAGCAACTTAATCATTCTTATTGAAGCTTGGTGGAAGGAATGTAGGATGGGTGGCTCATGCAACTTCAGATTTATAAGAATTTTCAATACATAAAATCCAAACTCAAGGAAAGGAACAAACTAGTTTTCGAGAATATATTCTCATAAAAGGCTTGGATTGAACAGGAACTAGAGGCCTTGAATGAGAAGCTTGTTTAATTTGGCATGTTCAAGGAAGATTTTGATAAAGAAAAGGTTTTGACTGAGGAATTAAAAGAAATGTTGGTGAAGGAGGATATTTATCAGAAAGACAAATTCTGAGAAGCTTGGTTGAAGGCCTAAGATTCCAATACAAAGTTTTTCCACTCCTCAGTCAATGCGCGTAGAGCCATAAACAAAGTTGAAGAAATCATCAAGGAGGATGGAAGAAAGGCTTCAAGAATAAATGAAGTAGGCATTGAGGTGAATGATTTTTTCAAAAGAATTTGTGGCAATAATAATGCGAGGTGCGATCCAAACATTGATATAGATTGTGTCCTTGGTATTGTCTCTGAGGAAAACAATAGTATGATGTGTGAACCAGTCTCGGTGGAGGAAATTAAAAAATGCTTTATTTCAATTGCATCCAAAGAAAGAATTGGGTCCTGACGGATTCCCTACCAAATTCTATCAAATATGTTGTTACTTCATGGGAAATGATATTTGGAGGTTGGTAGAGGACTTTCGCATCCACAAGAGGTATATTAAAGATATTAATAATATTGTGATAGAATTGATCCCCAAAAAGAAATAATGCATCTCTTTCAATGATTATAGACCGATTTCATTAGGCAATGCAATTTATAAGGTGATTTCCAAATTATTGGCAAATAGACTTCAGAAGGTTCTTAGGGACATTATCTCAGAAGTGTTGGAAAAATGGTGTCTCAAACTTGCATTTATATGAGGTTACTATTTATATTAAGTTTTCATTTGAGCATGAAATTAAATGGTGTGAAATTCTTCCTGAATCTTCTGGTTGGCTAGATAATCATGCCGATAAATTTTCATCGCAAGATCATAGCTAGTTTTGAAGATATTAAAGTTTTCATTTTTGGAGGGTACGATGAAAGGTTTAAATTTAATTTTGAGGACTTTAGAGGCTTTGAAATGCCCTAAAAAGTAGGCATAAATGGTGTAGTGATTTACGAGGTGATATATCACTTCGTGATCTTTTTGGCGCTTCAAACAGTTTGTCAATCGGACACACGGTTCACAAGTTATGGCCTCCAGAAGTATGGACTCCTGAAATAGGAAATATAAAATGCATCGGACACATTAATGAGTTGTAAAAGGGAGGAACACATGTTGATGTGTGTTTTGACACATCATAGGCATCTAGAATGGAGATAAGGTTGGCTCTACTTTATTGGGTGGTTTTAGCCCATGGTTTTGTAATACCATTTTACGGTTTCTTGTATTGTATCTCCTGTATATCAGGTGCGTGAGATAGAGGTTGTGTGTAAGAGTATTATGGCGATTGAGTTACCTCCGAGTCTCTAATTAGTGGTACTCCTATGAAGATATTCCTCTACAAGTATATTGTAATTTGTTAGTGATTGTTGAATAATATATTGAGCTGCTTTTGGAGTGTGGGGTTTTTCTGTCGAAAGGGTTTTCCCCACGTAAATCACTGTGTTGTTGCGTTGTGGTATGCATGATATTTTGTTTATTTATGTTAAGTTTTTGTAACTGATGTAAAGATCTATAAAAGTTTTTGCATTACCCTCCTCTCAAGGTTAGTGTAGGAAGTTTTTCCACTACTTAACTTCCTTACAAGAAGAACAATTTGGTTTTACACCTGGTAAGTATATTACATATTGTATTATCTTGACAAATGAGGTTATTCATACCATGAAGTTAGAGAATGTTAAGGGAATGATGATTAAATTAGATGTCAGGGAGGCATATGACAAAGTTTCTTGGATTTTTCTCCTTGGTGTTATGGAAAATTTTGGTTTTTGTAGCCACTGGATAGATCTCATTCACTATTGTGTTTCCATGGCTAGATTCTTAGTTTCAATCAATGGTGTTTTGTTTGGCTTCTTTGAGGCATCAAATTGGATCTGACAAGGGGATCCCCTATCCCCATCCTTATTTGTCATAATGATAGAGGTGTTGGGAAGATCAATCAAACTTCACAAGAATATTGGATTGTGGAAAGGCATCATGATGGTTGATGGATGTGAACCTATTACGCAAGCCCAATTTGCAGATGGCAAGTCTCTATTCGGTGAAGCCAGTATTAAGGAGGCCAAAAATATCAATGAAACTTTGTCGAGATATGAAATGCAGTCTGGACAAGCCATGAATAAGGAGAAGTATACAATTTTATTCTTCAATACCAGAAGGAGTTTGTAGAGAAGGATTGTGAATATTCTTGGCTTTTTCGTCGCATCTTTCCCTGTTAAATATATTGGTGCCCCAATATTAGATGGAGCATATAGATCAAAGAATTGGGAGGAGATTGTCAAAAAGTGTAGGGCTAAGGTGTCATCCTAGAAAAATAATTGGTTAACGTTGGGTGGAAAAATGACAATGATTAGATCTGTTCTCTCAATTATGCCTATATATGTCATGTCGTGCTTGTGAGCTACTCACAAAATGAAAGTGAATTTGAAAAGCATATTCAAGAAAATTTTATGGGACAACTAGAAGGATGTTAAGAAAATCCCACTTGTTAGTTGGGATATGACGTGCAAGCAAAAAATCGAGGGTAGTGCATGGATGAGAAGGATACAAAAACAAAATTCGGCTCTTGGTGTCAAATTGGTATGGAAGATGTATCGCACCCCTAATCATTTGTGGTGCTTCTTTTCCAGAAAAGATATCTTGGCAGCATAAACTTGAATAGAATTTTTACTATAGCTAATACTGGTTGTGGTTCAGCTATGAGGAAATTCCTTTGGGAATCAAGGCATTTGATCACCAATCATCTCACATGTGGAAGATCAATAATGGTATTGTAGCGTCATAAATTATCACCGGTTTAATTTACACCTCATGTTTGTGCCCCTAGTTAGTGTTTCTTATCCTCATCCCCTTTCTAGGTTTGTTTGTGCCTATTCTTCATCTTTGAGTCTATGAATAACCTTTTGTGGGTCCTACCATGGGATACCCACCCTTTTTCCAACATCGTTTCGGTCTTGATTGTGGTGGGACTAGGGCGTGGAGTGCCCTAGTTTGGACCATAGCACCCCAAAATGCCATGGTCCCACTCAATCTGACCCCAATTTGAAATGGGGTAGGGGTTATATCACATCGGTAAGATTTGATCCTCATTGCTCTACATGACCATTAAAGGTTAACCTAATCGCTAATTTACCTAGAAACCCCTATATAAAGACATTTTATCAACCTCTTTCATCCTAATATTCATGCATCTATGAAGCATTCATCATTAAGAATTTTTAGAGATCTTCAAGGCTGCATATTCATCATTCAACCATTATGGGGCAAAGTCATGTCAATTTTTACACAAGCATGTGTGTATGATTAAGGTTTTGTGTTTGTCATGCCATTCCATACAACATTTGTGATTTCATTCAAAGAGAAAAGCATCATCGTCAACAATTTCAGATCAAGGTTGGTGTCTCTGTACGACATCTGTAGTTCACTGCTTCCACCTAATCTCTTCAATAATCACCTATTTTTCCCTAATCTTCTACAATCCAAATCAATTCAATTCAAGGAGGATAAGGCCCTATCCAGAGAGGTTGGAATCTTATCTCAATCTTGGTCCATCAAGGCTAGATCTATTAGATTCCTCTCCTCCTCAATGTAATAGTTAATTAAGTCATTTAGTGGTTTTATTATCTTAATTTAACCCTAACCCTAATTTTCAACCATTACAAGTAGGTATGCAGAATTTTGGACTGATTCATGGAATGGGTACAGAAGTTTGATTGACATCTTGGATATTGGGGACTATTTGGATGAGTTAATTATGAAGTTCAAATCAAAGGTGGCCAATTATGTGAGAATGGAGGTTGGTTCTTGGGGTTTTGAATATACATGGATTGACACTACAGTCATGGGATTGCCAATGGAAATTATGTGTGCTCTTAATATGGAGCTCGAAGGTCAAAAAATAGTTCTATGAGAGATTGAGGATGACATCGTCCGTTGTGGTGCCAAGTCTGGGGAATATTCGGCCAAACTGTAGGGGTACAAAATTCAAGAGAAGTGCGAGGAAATTGGTGCTTGGCCTATTGCCCTATGTTGGGATCAGGTTGTGCTCCCTAAGGTTTGGGGCATTCTTATGGGTAGCTTTATATAAGAGATTCTGAAAGGCGGATAGACTAAATAGTGTTGGCATTGTTGGGTTGTCCCGATGTGTATTATTTAAGAAAGATACAGAAATCATGGATCATATCTTTTTAAACTATGAATTTGCTTCTAAGTATTAGGATTGGTTGATGAGTTGATTGCTTTAGGAAGGGCCATGATAGAGATGTTTGGTTCAATTCTTGCAAATTTGGCCTACACCATACAAGAAATCCTTATGGGTGTCAATTTGGATCATTTCTCCCTCACAAGTAGTATGGAACATTGGGACGGAATGCAACAAGAGAATATTTAAGGATTCAGAAATGCAATTGGATGGTCTACTTCTAGTGCCCCTCCCTAATAGCTTTAAGATTTTATGATGATTTCGTGGTATCTAACCATGTACTAACCCTATTTCATGATATGATGATGATTATGTTAGTGCTTGTTTGAATATGAGTGTCTTCTCTACGGTTGTGAAAGGGACGATATCATACCACTCATTCGTGAGCACGATATGATGTTGTGATTCCCCTTCACTTGTCTTCCTATTTTATGATGTATATGTTGTTGTACGTGTATTGGTGGTGACAGGTTTGCAGGTTCCAGACATCGACTCCACCTGACTTCACAGGTCTAAGCATGTCTTATCCCAATGGCAAGTTGATCAGAGATGACATGAAAACCCATTCTACACTCTAGGTTTAAGTCGATTACCCTTGTCGGTTTAGTGTATTGATGTGAGTTGTTGTTTAGTATCGAGTGGTCTCTTGAGTTATTCTTTGTTAGTTTGCTTGGAGTGTTATGATCATTGATTGATTTAATTATTAATTAATTAATTGATTTATTTATATCGTTTAATAATGATGAATTAAAGTAATGAATTTACATAGTTTATAATAATAAAATAAATAAATAGTTTGTATTTATATTTAATATTATGGGAAGAGCAATATTGGATTTATATTTGATAAGTGATTTTATATTATTGGATATTCACTAGTTATCATTTATTATTTATTATTTATTAATTGGTCTTTAGGAATTATTATCCATTTGTAAAGTTAAGGCTTTAATAGTAATTTAGAATATTTAATTATATAGCCTTTGATTATTTTATTTATTGGGCTTTATATTTAATGGTACCCCCATGGGTTTATTTATGATTGGTTGTTTATATTGTTATTTGCTATTTACCCTCTTGGGTTGATTTAAATAATTATTTATCCTACCTACCCTATTGTATGATTGATTGAGCTTATTGGGTAAGTAAACTAAATATTATTATATTAATATCCACCTTGGTATGTAGAGGGGTTGGTAAAAAATACTATTTATTCTATTATTCTTATTGGCCGACATTTTTGTATAGTTTGGGTTTGATTTCTATTTAATTAATTTCATGTGATTGCCCGAGAGTTGGGCTGTCGAATGTATTTTTCTGTGATTTGTATTTTGGAGTTACTTGCTGGGAGCTTGGATTGATTTGGCTAAGCTTTGGATTGGAATTTTCTTTGTCATATTTTCATAGATCTCTTCTACTTTTCCAGGTTGGAGGACTTTTCCTTTGAATTTTCAATTTTGGAAGATTGTTTTCTCCGTGATTGTATGCGGGAAGCTTTGGGAATTATTTCTGGTTACAGATTAAATCTATAGATATATTATATGGTTGGGGATAAATGTATAAGATTGAGAATTGTTTTTATTGAATCTTTTGTGAGTACTTTTCCGGAATGGTTCTGTGTTTTATTTTTTTTCTCTATGATTGAGTATCATGGGAAACTTGATTTATTCTCCATGTTTTGAGTTCATTTTTGGATCTACTTTAGTTCCTTAGATTCCTTTCTTCCTGGCATCTCTGTCTATAGTGTTTTTGGGTCATATTTTTGTGCCTTAGTATTTTTTCGAGCAAATTGTCACTTTGTGTTCCGTCAGTCTGAGTTTTTAAGCCTTTGTTTTAGATGCACTACTTCCTATCACAAATGCGCTAGATTGGGTGATAGATGCACTACTTCCTGTCGCAAATGCACTAGACTGGATGGCAAATGTGCTACTTCCTGTCGCAAATGTGCTAGGAGATATACTTCCCGTCGCAAATACGCTGGGAGATGTTATAAAAGCGCTAGACCGTTTCTTATATGCGCTAAAGTATTTTACAAAGGCATTGAATCACTTGTCATATGTGTTATTTTGTGGTACAAATGCGTTGTTCTATGTATTTTTGGTTTTTGTGTTTTCAATCGAGTTTCTGAGTTTCTCAGTTGGATTTTATGACTATCCAGAGGTTGTGTTGTATTTCTTGAGTACTCTTGGATGAACCGGAGTTGTGATATGGCTTATAGTGATTATTTGTATTGATATGTTGTGTCCAAGATGAGTGATACCTTGTTGATGTATTGAGCTCTTGGGTCTTTACTTGATATGTGATTTATGTGGCCTATGAGGTTGTGATGTAGGCTTATTGTGCTTTTTTGGTATTCTTATATTTTTGGAGGCCTTGGTTATCCAAGTTATACTTTGAGATCCCTTGTTCTTATTGTGTATGTTTACCTTAAGGCCTAGGTGCATGGTTAGGGAGAGTGGGCTTCCATGAGTCTATCGAGGTCATGAGGAATAGACTGTTAGGATTCCTTGTTGGTTGGAGTTGGGCTCTAGACCGTCTAGATAGCTCATCGGAGTTTTTATTGTATTAATCAAGTGATAACCTAATAATTAATCTTAGGTGGGTTGGGTAGTAGTAACTCATCTAAGTAAGATAATAATTGTATTGTGGTGTCCCATCTCATGGCTTGGAAGACCAGAGTGAGGTGGCAAATATGGTAACCGGATAAACTAAACTCCCTTGAATTCCTCAAAGGTTGAGACAGTTCCTCATGTGTATCACGTATGTCGGTTTGAGTTCTAGGACATCCTTACTAGTGATAGCATGTGATGACACCCTTCCCAACATGTTGGTCCTAGTTCCTTATGCCTTGTATTGTGGTGCCTCTGGATGTCCTATATGGTGGATTTTGTCATGTCTTGTGCTCTTGGAGTAGTTTCATCTCTTTGGTAGTTAGGTATTAGCCTAGATCTAGAGTGTGAGTGGGATCTTGTGTCATCTCCTAGCACAGGGGGTGGTTCCTTATGGTTCCACATGGTCGGGTGGTTTTATGTCTTCTTCCATTGGGATATTCTTCATCGGATGCTTCTACATGTTGTGGATCTCTTGTCTTCTCAAGTATGGATGGATACTAGTAGCAAATTGATGTATATGACTTACATGGCATATGTATGTATTAAACTCATGATGTAATTGTATTTGTAATTGAGAGCTATACTCCTTGATATAATTGGATTTTGTGTAGTAGATGGTATAGTAGTGGACATATTGATGTATCATATATACTTTGGATATTGAATCATTAATAAAAATAATGGTATTGGATATATTGTTATGCATTTGGTTTTATGTATGGGATTAGTAACATTTAATAATGGTGTTTTAAAATGAACCTAATGGGATGGTTAATGTATGCATAGTAGATGGATGTATTCATATTAAGGATAGTAAATAATCATATATACATGGAAAGGATAAATAATATTAAAATTTAGTATGCATTAGATCATGGTGGTAATTGTGTTATCATGTCTATGATGAGATGTTCTTGGTAAGGTTATGTTATATGTTTGGATTAGGTAATGGCGTTACGATACCCTAGGGAATGTTATTGATGTATATAATTGGCTTTATTTATGCTTGTGTTATGTGCTCCTACGATTATGTTCATGATTGATTATGTGTTTATCTTGTTAATGAATGTTAATGCACTTGAGTAGTTAATTGTTATGTTGCATTAGTAGATGTTTTAAAAAAAAATTATCACTAGTTGTATGTTAGTTGGTTGTGTTTCTCTAGGGTATTTTGGCAAGCATTACACTACTAGGAAAAATCAAAAGAGAGATTATGGAGATTGCCAACTCAGGTGCCAAATTCATAAAGGATGCCAAATTCTCTCGATGATATGAGTGGATGCAAAAAATGTGGCACGTGTTGTGAAGGCCTGCGATTCCTTCACATTCTGAGAAAGTGGATTGACGAATGGCAGTTTCGAGATGTCTTGAATTGCATAGATGGAAATTAAACTTCAATGGGGCCACCAAGCACAACCATGGTCTAGTTGGTTCTAGTTGTATTATCAAGGATTGGAATGGTAATTGTGTTTGGGCCGCATCTAAGAAATTGGAACTACCTATAAACAATTAAGCAAAATTTGAGGCGTTTGTCCTAGGGTTGAAATTATGATATGAAAAAAAACATCGGGATGGTTTACAATTAGGGTTATTCTCAAATTAGTATTTAGGTAGTGATACGTGGTGAGACTCCTAATTGAAAATTGAGTAAGTGGGTCAAGATTTCCAAAGAATTACTTTTGAAATTCTGGGATTATTCTATTAATCATATTTTTAGGAAAGTTAATCAGGCAAATTCCAAGGGGTTGTGTTCTATTGGTTAAAGAATTGAGTTCTCATTGTGGAGATCAAAGTTCAAATCCCAAAGGGACATCTAATATGGAATTCAAAGTTGTGACTCTCAGTCTTCCACAGTTAGCTTCTAGGTGGTTTCTAATAAGTGGATTCTAATTTGTGACTCTTGGTCTTCCATAGGTTGATTCTAGTGTGGTTGCTCAAAATGAGCTAATGGTGGTTTCTCATAAGTGGATTCTAATTTGTGACTCTTGGTCTTCCACAGGTTGATTCTAGTGTGGTTTCTCGAAATGAGCTAGTATTAGTGTCATGGTTGTGGTTGCTCGATATGAGCAAATATTAGTGTCATGTAATGGTCTCAAGTTGATGCTTGCATGAGAAAAATATTTGTAAACGATCTGGAATATAAAAAAAAAAAGTTAATCACGCAATAAATGTAATTGCAAACATGGGGGTAGCATAGACACTTGTTATTATGTTTGACTCTGATACATCTTGTTGGTCTAGCCTTCAATCGATCATCGAAGAGGAAAGCCCCAAGTGATTGGTTGGAGAGGCATAGGCTAACATAGGTCTATAATGGTTGGGCATCCTCTCTTTTTTGGTCTGATTTGTCAATTTGTAGGTTTCTAGGGATGTTGGTCAAGAGTTATCCTTATCTGCCTTGAATGGATTTTCTTTCTTTTTTTGGTACAATAAGCATGCATTGAGTACGAAGGATGTGGTGTTTTGGCGGTGATACTACAAGTTTATATGACATTTTATGTACAATGGATCTTGGTCACTAGATTGTTGGATTTGGTTTCTGCAAGTGAAAGTGGATTCCTAAGATTCTCGTACTAGCGTGCTTGTCTAGGAAAATGGTACGACCAATATAATAAAAAATTTAGGAGATCTTTCTCATTCTGTGAATTGGGACTGTGTTGAGTCAGACCTTGTAGTGTCCCTCCTAGACTTACATTTTGATTCATGATTTAATAGACTTATCTAGACTTATAATGATGGTTATGACTTTATTTCTATAGTAGACATTTATGATGCTATATGGACATGTGTTATATTGATGACTTTTGATGATCTATGCGATGAATGATATGTTATGATTATTCGATGGATGATATTTCTTGATGGACTTATATGTATTCGAGATTCTTATGTGATTTATATGATTTCATGATATATGGTGATGATACTAACCCTACTTGATGATGATGATTTTATGAGATGTGTCTGTATTGGGTGACTGTCTTCGTGAAAGGGACCATGCCTTATCACTCATCACGAGCATGATAAGGTGTTGCAATTCTCTTTCACTTGCCTGCTACTATGTGTGTGTGTGTGTGTGTGTGTGTGTGTGTTCTATTATGTTTATCAGTGGATACAGGATTGCAGGTACCGGACATCGACTCCACCTAGTCTCACAGGTCTGAGCGTGTCCTAATCCCAATGGCAGTTATCGGAGATGACTTGGTTTTCCCTCACCTACTCATAGTCTAGTATGTTCACCTTGTTAGTCTTGTCGGGTGTAAGTGTTGTCTAGTCTTGAGTCGGTATCTTGTTCTACCTATGTGTGGTTGGTCATGTGTGTGTGTATGATTTATTATGGATTGGATTAATTATCCTATGGTTGGATAATGCTTGTTTAATTAACAAATTAATGTTTATTAAATTAATTAATTAATGTGTGTAATAGTTAATAAATTTATAATTAATTAAATAGATATTTGATTTATTATTATTGAATTTATTTATATTTGATTTATTAGTTCTTGTCGATAGGCAGGAATACTAATGCATTCATATGGTGCAAAAAAATGTATTTTCCTAAATTTTTAGTCAAAAAATTTAACAACCATCCAAAATGTCAATAAATATTTTGGTCTCCTTCATAATGATAAATGGCCCTTCAAATCCACAAAAATCTGCCAAAATCTTATCTCATTTAGTGAAACAAAACAAAATCAGAATAAAATATTGTTTGGTAGCATGTATTTTTGTGACAAATGTCATCTCATTTAATGTATATTTTTTATACTTTTTGACAATTGTATGTATATTGAATACAAAGAACTATTTGTATTGTACATTTTACTGTATGTAGACTTGTCACATTTAATTTTTTCTAGAAACATCCTCTCTTGATAATTTTGATTTTTTTGGTTGAAAACTATGCATTAATTTTGACTGACTGGTGCACATAGAGAAATTTAGTAGTGGTCATCTATTTTCTTCTCATTTTACATTGTCCACGAACAAAAGAATCTGTATTACTTGCTTTGAAATTTCAGATCTCCTCATCTCTCTTCTTCCAGGTAAATGTGCAGATTTCTGTTTGCATACATAAGAACTTGTGTGTGGTCTGAAATCCATTCCTTTTTCTATTGTTAAAACATTTATGTTGCTGGAATTCAATGAAATTAAGATGTTTCCAGTAGACTTCTTTATATTAAATCAAATCCATGGGTAATGGTAATTGTCAAACACTTACCCGTGACACAATTGGAGCAGCTTCTTGTGGAAGAAAGGGTCCAAGATTTTTCAAAATATTATTGCTGCATAATTATCCTTAAGCTTAAATTTCCTCAAAAAACTTGTGGTATGGTACTCTTATGTTGTATAAATTTTGATTTGCACCTGAGTGGTTGTATTACAAAAACTCGTGGTGGTTAGCTTGTTTGTTAAAATTTTGTATATCTCATAGTTAAATGTCCTTGTTAGCTACTTGTGTAGAGATTTTGAAATATCTATTCATTTTTGCTTACCTTTCTAGATGAGCATTTTTAGAGAAATTGGATTTAAATTTCTGTTGGTTTGACTTGTGTTTTGTTGTCTTGTTCACTATTAGTATGAAATTAATTTTTTTCAACTGATCTTTGCGTTGCATGTAAAGTACAGTTCAATTTCAAATTGGAATATTTTGGTTTGGTAGCATATCAGTAATCTTTGTGTGGAATTGTATATAGCTAATTATTTATGAATGATAACCTTGCTTATAAATTGAGAATGCACAATATTGTGATCAAGGTAATGTCAACCATACTGTTTTTCTTATGTTTTGTGAACTACAAACAATGTAATAAGATATTATATGTATTTTTCAGGATTAGACTAAAATGAAAGTTCGAGTTAGTAACTATATGGTTGAGAACACCGTCAACATGTTCATCTTTTTTCAGCTATAGCATAAGTAGTTTTAGATTTTAATATAGCATTTGATATGTGGTATTTGTTAAATTTGTGACTTAGCTTATATGTTGAAGCCACTACTAAAAGTCACGGTGATTTCCTTAAATGACCACAAGAAGTTTGTAGTTTTTTGCTTTGGTAGTTATGTTAGGAACAATTGGATTGTGAATCTTTTATTTCAATAGTGGTGTGGTAATGTCATAAATGTAAGATAAGCATGTGTTTAGGATATGTCTTATGTTTAATGTGAAAGGAAATGGTAAGTACAAGTTGAGGCAAACTATGAAGGCTACGGTGAGCAATTATCACTGCTTCCTAAATTGGCAGTGAGGATTGTGCATATCCTGAGCAAGTAGAAATCCAACTAAAGCTACTTATTACTCCTGATGGGAAATATTAGTATCAAGTCAAAATAATTTCAGTTTCAGACTGCCAAAATATGCATGGGTACAGGGAGTGAGAAATTTGATCCAATCTGTAGAATTTGCTTGGAATCAACTCCAATTTTTGTGTTGGGTGAAGCTAGTTTATTGGAAGATGAGCGTTTGATATCACCTTGTGCTTGCACAGGTGTTTTTCTGATCATATTCGGGTTGTAATATTTTTCTTAATGCTGGACTTATTGGATTATTGTTATGCAACAACAGGGTTCGTGTAAGATTATTGTTCTTCCTTAATTGTAAGTTTGAAAGATCCTTGAGATAGCAGCAATGTCTACTGCTCATGATCTTCTAGGCTCTTGGAATCTGTAATTATTTTTTTTATTTCAATAAAAAAAATAGTTACTAATTCTTAGTTATATAACCCTCATAACAAAATAGATGGTAAGCATTTAATTGTCTTGACACCAATTTTCGAGCAGAAATAACAGCCTTTCGAGCAGAAATAACAGCCTTTTCATGGACAAATTCTTCAACCAGCTCTCTTCTTAACTTTGATACTGCAAAAAAAGCCATCTACAACTTTTTGCTTTAATTGTACTTAATTTGTCGCCTTTATCTATATATTTGTCTTTAGAATTGTTTGTCTTTTGTTATAAAGATTTACAAAAATACAACCAAATTATTTGCAACCAACTGAAATCAATTAACCACTAATTCCTTACAGAGCTCTGGTACATGTGACATTTGACAAAGTGTATGTAGGTACTAAATAAAAATAATAAAAAGATGAGAAAGTTTCACAAGGTATGATTTTATTTTGTAGACTGTCATTTGTGTTTTCTTCGTTGACAATGGTGTAGTAGAATTCAGCTTCTATTTTTAATCTTCTAATTTTCATTTCTTATTCTAAAGAGTTTGTATTTTTTACAGGGGCAAGATCATCTACATCTCGTAGAGCATATTTCAAGGTTTTTCATCAAACCGTTATAATATTTTGTATTGTAATCTTCAAAATGTTGAAGTTTCACAATACTTAAAATGTGACGATTATCTTATCACCGAATAATTCAATGTATTCGTCATGCTTGTAGTGTTTTTCTTACCTTCTTAGTTTTATAGTCATGCGTCAAAAATCTTTCTCAATTAATTCTATAAAACAAATAAATAATTTCATATTTTATTGTAAACATTAAATGTGGTGTTTCATCTTACAAGATATAAAACTCAAAAAAATTATAAATAATCTACAGAAATCAAATCTCATCCACTATAAATTTAAAAATATTAAATTTTTGTGTATAAATAATAATTTGAAAAATTCAAAAAATTTACCAACAAGTAACTAATAAATTTGTAGACTTTTTACTTTCTAGGCCATTACTCTCTATTTATGCACACTGTTGATTTAACTTAACAAGCAATTATTATCTTAGCATTAAACCTTTTCAACGATAACATAATTTTTGTCTCCAATCTTGATGGTTATTTAATTATTTGTATCGTTTGGTTTATTGATGATTGATTAATTGTTATTTATTTTAGATATTGTTATAGAGCTGATTTTACTATTAATACAAGAGCTCTGTAGAGCTGAGTCCCTGCCTATTGCGAAAAAATAGCAGGGACTTGGAGATAGTATCTGCAATGGTATGAGGTGCGTTGGATTGTAAGGAGAAATGAGGAAGAAGCTATGAGTGGAATGAGATTTGCATCATAATAAATAACTTTGTAAAGTGAAGTGGGGTCTTTTAAAAAGATCAAAACAAATTTTATAAATAATTTAGCGATAATTGTTAGAGTTGAATTTGTACAAAATTATGAATGTGGAGCTGGAAACAGAATTAACTTTCAGAGAAGCAACATCATTGGCACATAAATGTAACAAAGAAACAAAATATAATAAACGGGTATAGATTATTTGCATTGAAAATCAGACTGTCATGTCCAAAACCATATTGATTATGGCATGTTTAAAATCAGACCATCATCATATTTACTTGCCATGCATAGCAGCATCAAAATCAGAATGTCGTTTGGTTAATGTTTGTTCAATGCTATGAAATTTAGATAGTCTAAAGGGCTAAAAGAAAGTATATTAAGCAAAGCTGCAAAAGTTACAAAAATTTAACAAGTAGAATCTGTTCAAGAGATTTTTCAGGGAGCTGCTCATGTTTTATATTTGCAAAAACTGAACACTGCTATAATCACTATACATGGAAGAGTATTGGTGTGAGGTCTTCAATAGTCACAGTGTGAAGTTGTTGATGTTTTGTAGACTGTGAATTGAAAAACCTGCAATATTAAGGAGTGTTAGGAAAGAATGTAGGTCAGATAAGTTTGTGTACTTAAAATGAAAAGAAAGTGATTTGAAAATAGAATGAAGAGGAGGATGATAGTAATATTAATATTTGCAGAGAGATAAAATACGTTGAAAAATAAACAGTGTTAAATGTTTAAGGCAGTATAATAGAAACTACATACAAAGATATGAACAAAATTGTCTTATGAAACACGAGGAGGCAAAATTGTAGTCTTTCTACTTCACTGATGATCAGATGTGTTTTTCAATAGTGGTGACCTGCATATTTATGATTAACATGCAAGGGTATTATGATTTTGTCAAATTGAAAACAATAAATTTGAAATGTTCTTGTGCAAAACATAAAAGAATTGAAAGCAAAATGCTGAAAATACGATATGATCATGTGCAATGAAACATATGTGTAATGAAAATCAATGTGGTTAAATCATAGCAATAGAAAGGAGTGGTATTGAAAAGCTTACAGTTGTGGTCTCTTTTGTTATCGCAATGATGGATTTGTCCATGGAAAGTGTGAAATCTCCTTGTATTTCAAACTTTCACAGTAGATAGACAACTGTTGACATGTTCTTTTTGTATTTTTCAAATGGTATTTCTGCGAGGCCAGGAAAGTTCTCCTGCAAGAGTATAGTGTGCAAGGTACAATCGACAACTCCTTTCTACAGTTTCAATTGTGCATTGTAAGAAGGGTTTGTATGCAAAACTTGTGGTTGCGATGCAAGTGGTGCAGTGAGCTGTGTTGGTGGTTGAAGCGCGAGCTGAGGAATTTTGCCTATGATATGATATTGAGCACTCTGATTGATGCTCACGAAGACTCCCCTGTGTTGGCTTTCTCAAGTTCTGAAGAGGAGCTGCAGCCTGTGGAGTAAAAGGTGCAACCAAGCAAATTTGTAAGAAGAAAAACATCAATGGCTAATTAATATTCACCAATTTTTTTTGCTTTTTTTAACCGTCGATTGCAAATGAAATATTTTCATTCGAAAATTTGAGAATATTTAGTATTTTAACTTAAAAAGTTTCACAAGGCCAAATAAGAATCCATGACCAGCATAATGGCTATAAGCTGATTTAAGAAAACTGTTTGTGCCTAGCAGAACGCAATCGGACCAGAAATAAAGGAAGAAAACCAAAAATTGTAAGAAAAAATCTTTTAAAATCAATACCCTATTTGGGTGATCTGAAAAGAATTTGAAGAAAATCACTGTACAACAACTAGGCAGAATCATGAATTTGGAACGACTTCCAAATTAGTGTCCATGCTGGTAATTGAGAACTTGAGAGGTTTTAATTTTCTTTTTCTTTTTCCTGTGTTGTTGCCAAGCTCTATGCTGTGAGTTGATGTGTTGATAAGGTTCCATTTTCATGACAAATGTTCGGAATCTATATCTTTCAATAAACAGGAAAATTATTTGTTGTGTTGTTTTTGATAACTAGCTGTTGAGTTTCACGAGGCCAAATAATGACCAGCACAATGGCTTTAAGCTGATTCAAGAAAACTGGTTGTGCCCAGCAGAAAGCAATCAAACCAGAAATAAAGGAAGAAAACCAAAAATTGTAAGAAAAAATCTTTTAAAATCAATACCCTATTTGGGTGATCATACAAGAATCTGAAGAAAATCAGTGTACAACAACTAGGCTGACTCTTGAATTTGGAATGACTTCCAAATTAGTGTCCATGCTGGTAATTGAGAACTTGAGAGGTTTTTATTTTATTTTTATTTTTCCTGTGTTGTTGCCAAGCTCTATGTTGTGAGCTGATGTGTTGATAAGGTTCCATTTTCATGACGAATGTTCTGAATCTGTAACTTTCAATAAACAGGAAAATCATTTGTTGTGTTCTTTTTTATAACTAGTTGTTGCTGTAATTTTCTGAGTATAATTTTCTGAGTATATAGAAGCTGCTAAATTTAGCTGTCCTCCATTGGACACTTTAGAGAGTTATCTGCCTGTTAGGTGCACTAATTATAGATAATTACCTATGGTTGTGAATATCATAGATAAAGAAAATATAGGAAGCACCAAGGGAGTGAGAGCATAACATTGAAAATTATAAACCAAAACTTCATTTTGAAAATGCTGGTGCTACCACACCTTGGCACTTGGATCAAAAACCCACAGGCATTTCTATAGCAAGTTCTTGAGAGCAGCAGGGTCAGGCTGTTCAAGATCCACAGACATTCAGCTAACTTACAGGGTGTGTAGAAACTTCAAAAGTTATCAGCTGAACGTGCTGGATACAACCAGTAAGTAGTTTGCAACAAGCAGATATTCTTTTTAACGCATGTAATTACATAAAGACAGAAAATTTAAAAAGTTCAAGCGTATTTCTGTTGTTAGAATCTTTTCTAGTTGCATTTTCCTAGTGTCTTTAGACTACATTATTTCATTTGTAAATGTTCTACAATTTGACCTGAACGACAATAGATAACTGAGGCAATATGGCATGGCCTGAAAATACTCAATGCATGTGTATGTAAGAAAGCTTGGAATACAAAATAGAATATTTCACATTAGTCTTAAAACCTAAGCCATTTCAAATGATGAAATTACAACGAATAAAATATGACTTGGCAATAGTGTAAAGCAGGGCATATTGGTCTAATTTTGTAAGACCATAATAAACCCTGCAAAATAGACTAAAATTACAGACAAACACTGCATATGAAATGAATACCTGAACATGATATGCCCGATAAAACCAAAATTGGGTGTAATTAAAAACCTAATAAAAACTGATGCTGAAGATATCAATTCGTGACCAAGGGATTTACTCAGAAATACGAATGAATGTAAGAGAATCTTTGTTGTCCTAAAACTTACGCTAAGCGGTTACAGAATTAATGTAGTGAAACTTGTTCTCAGTGCAGAAAATTACAATTCACTTTTTAATTCTTTTAATTACAAAAAATTACAGTTAGAACATGTACTTAATTCTGCTAGACTGTATGTTGTCTTGGACTTGGCATTGGCAAAAGGAGGCAATGATAGTCCCTTTCCACTCAAATGTTTGTGTTTGCTTTTGCCCAAATTGAGCATGCCCTTTATGTGTTTCCCACCATCAAAACTCTGTTGTTCTCCATTTCATTTAACAAATCAAAGTTACATTTTAATCAATGAAATGTGAAGAAAAAAACACTCAAACCATGGCGGGTGACTTACCTCAAGATTCTGGATTATGCTATCAATGACGCCTTTTAGGAAAAATGGGCAAGCTTTGGAGGAAAAATATTACCATACCCTACAAAAAGCAGTTGTTGTGTTTCAAAGCTCCTCGAACAGTCTAGAAGGTCTCCTAGATGAAGCAGTGGACATCACAGGCAGTAAGAGCTGGTGAAATAAATGCATTCGTACCTCAGCAATTAATGAATTCTGTGGAGAATGAGTGCATATAATAAATTTGCCAATACCCATTATATGTCATGATGAATAGTTTTTAATATAATATGTAGCACATTTAAATATTTTAGATTCATTAAACAACTGGGTTGCAATATACCTTTCATAATAAAAATAGCAAATATTAAAATAAAAGTAAAAAATAAACCCCAGCAAAAAATGAAACAGCCAATGACAAATCAAAAAATTAATAATTTTTAAAATAGTTTAATAGAAACAAAAATGAAACTTTGATATAAGATTAAATTCAATCTGCACAGTTATCAAAGCATACTAATGTTGGAGATGAAAACATTAGTTCCCTCCTTAAGGCAGGGACTAATAATAAAGGTATAAGCCTATTTCTTTTCTTACACTCCTAAAATAATAATAATATCATTATTATCGCTTTTACTATGTAGGGAAATGTAAAAATAAAATAAATTTGTTTCTACCTACCCTCTTATTTGATTGGGTGAAATTGAAATTGTTGTTAGGAAATATATTAAATATTCCTTGGAACTATACAAGGTAGGTAGGAAATATTGTTTTAGGATTTTTTTAATTGGTCGAGAGTTTTTGCAGGAAACCTTTTTATTTGGCTTCCTGAAGTTGTTTGGGGGTTACCATCGAGAACTATTTTGGATTTTGGATTCGTGATTTGATTTGGATTGAAGGTTTTGGAGTGGTTTTGGATTCAACATTTCTTCCTCTTCGATATGACTCTTTTAGATTGCGATTTGGAGGTCGGTGGATTGATTGGGGATTAGTTTATTTTGGTTTGATAGGGGGAATGGTTAGTTTTGTAGGAAAAGATTGTTTAGATTCTTCCCTGTGAATTGTTATTGTGGATTTCTTCTATGAAATTCTTCTGAGTATGTTTTCCGGAAATGTTATACTATTAAAATGTAAAAAGGATTCCGTGGATTTGAATTTTATTGTTCCTGTATGTTTTAGGATATTTTCATGGTGGTTTTGAATACCTATTTGTGTAGTGCTCTCTTGTTAACTCCTTGTTGAGATAGGAGTTGTTTCTCTTAGGTTTGAATGTGCCAACCGCATTGTAAGAATTCCTGAAGCTTACAAAGAGTGTCCATGTCATGTTCAGAAAATTTTAAACTTGTTTGGAATGTTTTGGAAATTTTTTGGTTTAGTTCTTTTGGCCTATGCAGAGATTGGGCTTCCTCCTTTGCTCTTTGAAAAAAAATGCAATTTTAGACAAAATGCTTACCCACTGAGTTGCAAACTCTTTCCTGTGAGTTGCATTTGATGCATAAACCATGTGTACACACTTTTTTATGTTCACCCAACCTCCTGGTCATGTCCTTGAGGCCATATTTACCTCCTCACTTGATCTGGGTAGCCATTTCATCATCGGGATCTCTTAAACTTGTGATTTTGCATGTTTGGCTAGAAACGCAACCAAAACTACCCAAAACGCCATCAAACCTACCTAAAGCGCTAGGGAACTCACCAAGAACGCAATTATGTGTCCAAGTAGCATTGGGAAATGTTCTGGAAGCGCTAGCATACCTACTGATAGAGTTGGCATACAGACTGACAGTGCTAACTCCTGGACTGAGAACTCTACCCAATGGACCCAAAAATCTACAGAAATGAACCCATAACGCTATGGAATCAACCAAAAATTCTACTATGCATACCAAGAACTCTACTCTTCATACTGGGAGAGTTGAACTACCCAGGAGAGGCCTAGGGTTTTGAAGGTCCGGCTTGATTGTTTGAGTTTCCCAGAGGCATGTGAGGATTGTGTTGAGAAATTATAGGATGTCCTTTGTGATATTTGATCTTTCATGATGTATTTTTTGCTCTGGTAAGTGGTATTATGCCCTACCGTTGAGGAGTTTTCTTATGTAGAAGTTGCTCTAGCAAGAGGTTGTTGCCTTGTTGTTTTGAGGATTGTTTCTATGGATCTAGTGGGATGTTTTGTACCGCATTATTGAGTATTTGAAGCAGTTTATGATGTGCTTATGTTTCATGTTCTTGTATTGGTACTATGCCTATGAGCAATTGGTGAAGGCCCTATGCTATTGATGGTTCATATGTATGCTCTATGTGCAGTATGTTCTCAGTGATGTTATGTGATCTTGAAGGCCTTCTTGCGAATATTATTTCATGTGTTATGATATCATTTTATGTGTTACCCTATGGATTGGTATATGATTAGGGGGAGTGGGTTTCCTTGTGATGATTGAGGTCGCGTGAGTTAGGTTGCTTGGCACCTAGACCGCTAGGGCACAATGGGAATTTTCCTTTTTGTAATTTAGTGATAACATTTAATAATTGATTGGGTTTGGGTTTCATCTAATAAGATAAATTTTTTGGTTGGGCCATATGAGATGGCAAATCAATCTCCCTTGTACTCACATAGGTTGAGATGTCTCCACATGTCTGTTAATGGATTGTTTTCACCCTTCTTTTGTGAGGGTAGCTTGTATGACTATTAGGAGTATGGATTTCTCTTCTTTATGAGGATAGCATACATGTCTACTATGGGTGCATATTTACCTTCTTTGTGAGGCTAACACGTAGGAGCGTGACTAGTACGGATGGCCATCTTCCCTTCTATATGAGGACATCATGTGATGACACTCCTTTCCTACATGTGACCATGTCCATATGCCATGATTTATTGTGCGCCTCTGGGAGAGTCTATTGTTGATTTCAGCCTTGTGTTGTCATGTGATTATTGTTATGTTGGGTTCATTATGTGCTATGTTGAGTCCCATGGTTTTTAGGTGTCATTCTAAGTCATGAGTGAGTGTTGTAACCCCATGTCATCTCCTAGCATGGGGGGTGGTTCCTATTGGGTTCCACATGGTCGAGTGGTTTGATGCCTTCTCCCATTGGGATGTTCTTATTTGGATGTTGCGTGCATGGACTTGGATTCCTATTATCTCTTCATGTGGATGTAAATTGGAATGTAATCTATGTAATTATGATTATTATCATGTGATATGTAATGCAAAAGGGATGTAATTGTAAAGAAAGCCATGTAACCAATATCTTGGAATAGGAGTAATGAGACTTGTAGGAGATTGATTTCAAAATGAGATATATAGGATAAAATTATTGTAAATGGATATTCATGATGAATGTAATTTATACCTAGCAGGAATTAAATGATTGCAATGATTGTGTATATCATGTGGATGGTAGTGAATATAATAATGATCATGTATGCCTCGATTTGAAGGATGTTGATCCTTAGTGTTAGTTACACTTGGGATATGCAAATGAATGAATAGTCATAGATTTGTATGGATTCAATGATTCCCTATCATGTGGTTGAGTTATGGAGCTGATTTGTATCCACTAAGGTTAATATTGTATCATGATGATTAGCTAAATGTGGATACAAAATATGTGCTCTTGTGATTCGTAATATCCTGTAATATGATGTTGAAAAATTATGACTTTGGAATGTATTAAGATAATGTTATGCCATGTGATCTATATTGTGGAAGTGTTCATTAGGAATGGGTTTGAGTTAGATTATTTATGTGTTAAGAAGGGTTATTACTTGTTGTTATGATTTGTGTATGAGAATGAGATTAGTAATCTCGATGTGATGATAGGTATATTTAAGCATTGATCTAGTTCCACTTATAGAGCTGGATATGTGGTTTCATTGCAAGTTAGATGATTCTTGTAAGGGTACGAATGAGAAGCATTGCTAGTGTCATAAACGATCTTAGAGATTGAAGTAGAATGGAAATTGTAATAGTGTGTTGTTGACATTTCATATGGTATGTGTTAAGAGATGCTACTATGTATGGATTAGATGGAAATGATATAGGTATCTTAGGCAGCATCATGCACCTAGAATAGTTAAGAATTGATTTTATGCTTCATGTACTTGTATATGTTAGTAATTCTATTGTTAAGCATTGTGAATCTTAGATTATGACCTAATACTATCTTATGAAGGCATATGCATTTGAATTCATAATGAATAGAATAGATGTGTAATGATGGGGGATTAGGAATGTTAGAATTGGTGTTCTAAAATGAATTTAGTCTGTAGGATGTTACTCTTAAAAGTAGTGATGTTGAGATACCCTAGGGGAAAGAATGATATGATTTGTTATTCCGCTTGCGTAGTTGTGTTATGATGTTTTATGTGTAGTTGTGTTATGATGTAGTTGTAATGATGCATTCATTAGATGATGTATTTGATATGCATTAGATGGATGTTATAAATGTATGTGTTGTTTAGTATATGAGCTTTAAAAAAATTATCTCTTTTTGTAGTTGGATTAGGTGTATTTCTCTAGGGTATTTTGGCGGGCATTACAGACCTACATGTGAAGTTTTGGAAATGACACATATTTGGCTTGAGTTGCATGTGTAGGGAGGAGAGTCTTGAGGAGTAGTATCAGTACTATTCAATGTGGATTGTGAAGAGACTTTGGTAGCACTGAAAATGATCATTTTGGCTAGCTTTGGGGAGGACTTCCATTGGTATGATGGGTTTATTTACCAAGTTGTCTTCTGTCCTATGAAAAACTCTTTGGGATCTAGTGAGAAATGCTTTGAAGTGGCTAATGACTTTGTGGTTCATTACAATTGGTTAGCAATGACCAATGCTATAATGGAGTTGGATGCAAACCAACTAAACTAACCTCTTGGGGCAAACTTTGAAGGCATCACCATTGGCATGAAGGAGTCCAAGATGAAAGTTTGTAGAGGAAGATCCTAATTCTTCTTCCGGCAGGAAGCAAAAAGTGAGAGAGGACAACACTAGGGATGATGCCTAGGATGCATTCCAGGCAGGTGTGGTAAATAACAATTTTTTTGTTTTTAAAATTATTATGGATCATAAATGGATTTCTAAAACTAGGGCATCTAGGGTTCTAAACTTGGGTTATGAGCTTGCATAATTTATGTATAAGAAGTTGGCGAATTGATATTTTTTTGTGAAGGCCATTCTACTATTTAGGCTTAGGGTGGGATGATGGGATCATTTTGGATATTATCTATGTAAGTTTCTTTTTTTTAGTAAAGGGAGCTATCCCCATAATGATAGAACTTACCTAAAAAAAAGAACAACTTTTATATTTTCATATACCCATGATTGTGAAATTAAAATGATAAAGCATACTTAATTATCCAAAATAGAGTTGCATGTATTAATTTGGAAAATGAAAGATATTATCACAAAGCTTGCAATGCTTTTATAATATTGTTACATTAATCTCATCCATGGTTACACTCATGGTAGAAAATGTGGCAAAGGAGAACCCATAACTATAATTACAAACCCTCCAAAAGATATACATATTGCACCATAGACACTCTAAACACATAGCTCACATGACTTATCAAATCTTCCTATACCCATGGATCTAAAATCTAAAAATGGATAAGACTTTGCTTCAATGGCTTCCTACAACTTTTTGGATGTTTGGAGACCACAAAACATCAACCTTGTCTAAAAATGGATTTTTTCACAATAAATACCCTTTGGTGCCAAAACCCTAAATAACAACATTGTAGCATTTTGAAATCCACAACTTGAAGCAAATCATGCCTAAAATAAATGCCCCAAATCAAAGGAAAATTAAGTGTAATCAAATCAAGCTAGCCATAATATTTTTTGGTGTTGGGGTTATCATTTCCATTAATATGGGTAGATGGATCAAATTAATGAATAAAAACATCATTGGATAGCAAAAATACCCAAAAACTCACCCAATGCATAAATGAGACCAAATGTCAATTGCCATTAAAAATCGTTGACCTCTAAAAGAAGGATTTTTTAGGGGTTGGGTTGTCAACCGATAGTTGAAACCAATAATAATTGGGCTTTGAAGACTAGTATGAACAAATGTAGAAGCCTTCCAAAAGAAACTTTGCGATCAGGCGATCAAGAAATTACCTTCAACCCTACTGCCTACCCCATGTCAAGGATGCATATGATCACACAATTCAACAAAACATTAATGAAGAACTACTTGTTGGGTTTCAGGCTTTAGATCCAATATATACCATCTTCTAGAAACATATCAGAGAAGGAAGATCCACAAAGCACCAAAATACTTAGTTTCTTTTACACCTCGTCGACAATCAGGGGTCAATTGGAAACTAGGAACTAAGTTAGAGGTTTCAACTACTCTTGGAACCACCAAAACCCTTTATGCTTCATAAATTGGCCATTTTTTTTCCAAAATCTAACCAAAATAAAATGGGAGCACTTATTAAGATCCTTTGTATGATGAAACCTTCAAACTACATGTACCTCATCTAATTATGTTAAAACCAACAATTTACGCCTCGTTATGAATAAATTGATGCTTGAAGGATGGGCAAGAATTGTGTTAGAGGTTTGAACAATACCAAGAACCACTAGAACCACTGACACTAACACTCAGAAAATTATCACCCTTTCATCAACAATTTAACCATGAATACGAATGAGAACTAACCAAAAATCCAATAAGATTTACAGGAAAAACTACTAATACATGGAAGAAAAGTAAAAAGATTTGTGATAAAGAAGGAACTATGAACCTGTCGATAGTTTTGGCAGTTCCTAAAACTATTGTCAACATCAATGGAGGTTCTTGAAATAGTTAACAAAATTGATGGAGTTTCCTATAACAAGGAAAAACATATGACTAGCTATAACTTCTTCATTTTAATTTCACTTTCACCAAACTTGAAACATAGATACCCATTTAGTTGTTCTACAACATGAAAGGCTCAAATAAACACCAAACTTAGTTATTTTTTGTATTTTTGAGTTTTGAGGAATTGGCTAAGGAAAAGGGAGGGGAACACACAACAAAAGACACAAAAACAACATGGTAACCTCTTTAAATATCCCAAATCGGATAATTATAAGGGACCATAAAATGGGCACGCAAAAGGGAAGAGACTCAAGACAAAAAAAATGGCATTTTAGGACTACATCTCAACACAACTCATGCCCTTTTTGACTTCTATGTATTTAAAGATAATCAATTTCACTATCTAGTGATCGTCTTGGCGAGTTGGGTTCAGTTATCATTACATTTCATTTTTTCAGCATATGTGATTTCAATACCTGCTCAAAGTATACCCCTAAGCATACCCTCTATAATCTAAGATGATCTTAAAGTGTAGGATATATAAACCACTCTCGTTAAGTTAGATAGATTCCTCCATAGTTTGAAGATGGATCAATTCTACTCACTTGTTGACAACCTTGGTCTAGTGAGTGAAATCCCATTCTAGGAAACAGAACACTGATTTTGAGACCTAATTTATTGGCATAATTGTCAAGAACATGCAAATATTGAAATTTTGTAACATCATTAACAAAATTTTAAAATTGAGAAGTTATTTACAACTAATGTTTTGGGTTGCATTAGTAAGTGTAGTTTCAATAAAATCTTATCTCCCTTACTAATTGGCAACTCTGTTGTAAGAGTTAGTTTGATTGAAAGGTTGTACATCATTAATAAAAGAACAAATAGAGACGAAAAACCTACACAAAGGAATGATGAAAGTAATACAAGAAACTAATGTGGTAAATGAAAAGAAAGGGATGAAAGTAGTTCATCAAGACCAAATTATTGAAAGAAAATTAACATGGAGAACTAGAAATAAACTAATCAATGAGAAATTGTTCGAAGGTAAATGTTACCATTAATTTGAGAAGACAAAACAAATAGAATGAACACTAAAATCTAAGGAGACATAAGATTTGTAAGGGGGAAAAGAAAAGAAAAAATTCCCAATATTATGTAGATGGCATAAAGCCTAAAGAATTTGCAAATAGAGAGAGAGAGAGAGGGTGGGGGGGGGGGGGGGGGGGGGTGTGTAATGAAAATGTTTAATAGAAGAAATGAGAGAGATAACTCAAAAATATAGAGGTAAGAGTGGAGTTGCAAATGTAACTCCCAAGTTTAAGGATGTCATCTATCATCCTATGTATGTGCAAAGTGTAACAATCCTCATAAAGAGGAAATGTAATATTCCACATATTTGGAATAAATAAAATGAGTTATGCTCACACATGTGAGAACTCAAATAAGACAAAGGACTTATAGGGACTCCTTAGGCATATTCCTACATTAACAACTAAAAGGAAATTAAATTTACCAAGTAAAGACTAATTCCTAACAATGATACAAAAAATATTGGCACCTCAAGAAAAGGTGATTCTTTTAGTGACCTAATGAGCCAATACCAATATAACTTTGATTCTTTAGTATACTAGCTACTTGTAAAGGGAAATATTAATATGGATGAGTATGACATAAGGAGAAATAGAGTTATAATGAGCCAAGTAGGTAGAGATGCTCACATAGGTGGCCACCAACTTTTACCTATTAGTTCCTTAAGGTACATGTTTGATTAGACTCTCCATGAAGTTGATCAACAAACACCAAATGAGGATAGTGAATGAGAAATAACTCTAGATGAATGGATAGTGTTGATTTATAGAGTAAACAAAGAAGGCAATAACTTTAAGATAAAAATGACCAATTCACTTAGGCTCATGCTTGTGTTGCCTAGTAACAAAATCAACAAGTGTGTAATCAATTACCAAATGCACAAAATATGCATAACCAACAAGTTCCTAACCAAAAATAAAATCAATAAATACCTCAACCATAAAATATATCTCAAAATACAAGGGATAATAACTGCATGTAGGCTTAGAGGTTTACACCAATAAAATAGCCTTTTGGTACTAAAAGGTATTGACAATTGGACTTCTTTGAGATCCTAGTTTATCCTAATCCAATTCCCAATGGCATTGAATGGAAAGTACCAAAATTTTAGGTCGACACAACTATGATAGAAGAAGAGCACTTGAGATACTTTATCAATGTCATTGATGAGTATAAGATTGAAGACAAAGATGTGATGATGAATTTATTTGTTCATTCTTTAGAGGAGAGTGCAAGAGAGTGATTAATAAAACCTTCTACATAATGATATTTAATCTTGGAAATGGTTTCTTATAATTTTTAAAATATGGTATGGGGACAAAATTGATCCGAAGTTTGCAATTCATGAGCTCACCACCATAAAAAAGAGCATCAATGGGATAGTAGTTGATTTCAACAATAGGTTCATCCTAACCATGAAAAAGGTACCTCAACATGTTAATCCTAATGAATATGTGTGTATTGAGAATTATTGTAGTGAATTTGATTATGAAATAACATATTAAGAGAAAAGAACCCTTAAACCGTTATATAAGCAGATGTTATAACCATAAAGATTGAGAGTAATATGATGGCATCTGGTAAAAAATGAAAAGAGATAATGTGAAGTTGTCATAATTAGATTAGGTTGATGTAAATAAACCCCTCTCAACTAAGAATGAATTAAATTAACTAATGAATTCCATAAAAGACTTGTCCTACAAGGTGACACAAAATGACAAGGGGTTGTCACCTTTGGGTACTTCAATATATTTTAATAAAATATATAGATTGTGCAATAGACCCTGTAACATTGATTGGTCTAAAATACCACAAAAACATAATAAAAGACCTTCAAAAAAATTAAAATTTCAAACAATTAGATAAAGATGTACTAGTCCATTGACTAAAGAAAGTTCCAATTATCATGATGATAATATGTGGTGTCACTCTTATTTCCTTTTACATGATCCCCTCAATTGTGTTGTTGCACTCCATTTGTGTAGAGATGAGGAGTTCTCAAATGACGAAGGTCTTTGGAATACTATGAGGACAACATTAACTGATTTGATGAATTAATGATCATACAACAGATGTAGTAACCCACCAAAATTGATCCAACAAAAATTGAGTATATTTTTTTTTCTTTATTACGTTTTATTCAATTGCATACTCTGGGCATCCATCCAAATAGGACTGGGCATTCATCCATTCGGGATGAGCTTCTAACCATACGGGTTAGGCAGTTGTCCATACGGGACGTAAATTTCATCTATCAAATACGGGATAGGCATCTACCCATACAGGGTAGGCATCCATCCAAACGGGATAGGAGATGCTCTGGCCAGAGACTTAGACTCATCGGGACCATTCGGGTCCTGAGCCACTCACTAAGTACTACATTCTTCTAACAAGAATGCACCGAGGTCGCCGTCCTTAGGAGTAATAAGAAAATAAGACAAGCTTGAATTCCGCCTCGGAATTTGGCTTAAAGCCTCGGGAAGTCAAGCGAATCCATACGGGATTCCTTCCGAGTATGCATTGAATTGAGTTTGATTATCTTATCTTTCGATTAGGATTCTTACTCAACCAAGCCTAGACCCCACCCACGAACGCCTGAGTACGAGGGACAACTCCGTCCCAAGACTGCCTACATACCCACTTCGGCGTGGGATCAAGGCGTAAAGTATGTAGTTCTATCTTCTAATCTATGGTTTGATGTAAACTGATTTTTGTGGGTACGCAACCCTTTCTAGGGTCAGTGTCCCAGACAGTTTCTCTGCGGTTGCTACCCACGAAGGTAGCACTTAAGCGAAGGCTCAAGATGGCCTATTGCTTGTGGCCTAACAAAATAACTAGATCCTAATACTTAACATGAGCGTCACCCAATTACAAATCACCAATATCCCTTCGAGGTGAATAAATAGATAAATAAAGTCATTTTCACGAGAGCTCTTAACTAGACCATCCCTAAGAGGGGTTTACTATGGTTTATCTCAACGGATGTGAAATTCAATTAAAAGTTATCTTATTAATTATCGATCCAAGAGGGATTACCCGCCCCTTGGATTTTTAACTTCCAAATGACCCTTATTACTCCCCGACGATTTATAGGGACGATGCCACAGACGTCGTTAATGCAGCTTTATTAGGCGCTAAGTGCAGTAGTTCAACACGACGGCATTACCCGTAAGCGTGACCCAGAGGCACCATATATACCGAACGCTGCTAGTTTTGGTTTTCCAACTTCCTTTATTTAATTTTCTAACTACGAATGACAAAATGAAAGCGTAAATAATTGAAGTAACTACTTGAAGTGTAATTTGCATAGCAAATGAACTTGCATAATAGTAATTGCATGGAAGGTATAATTATCCTAAAAAAATTCGCATGCTATGAACCATTAACGGAAGCAATTAATCTATGATGAAAGATGACTTAACGAATCCAAAATAACGATTAAATCTAAGTACTTGTAATAAGGTAAGTTAATCTCAATCGAGTGTCTTAAAAATTTTAAAGTTTATTTAGGATAGTTTAATTACAATCTTGCTACACATTAATCCCATTTTCAATTGAAAGTCGATATCCTTAAATTCATACTAAGGAAAAAAAATCATCATTTCCTAATGTCATTATTATCAACTAAAGAAGAAAAAAAAGACTAAATAAAAATTAACTTTGTTTCCTTTTTTTTTTTTTTAAAAATAACCAAATTACAATTTCAAATTTCGAAACTTAAATAATAATAAAAAAAAAAAAAAAAAACTAAATTCTAACTTAATGGCAAAGAGGGCTTGCATTGTTTTATAATAATATAGAGGGTTGCGGGGTGGGGACCACGGGTCCCATCACCCCTGCGGCCCTGCATGCGCAGGTCCGCAGGGATGAGGGGACCCTGCGGGCCCCTCCGTACCCTGCAACGGTTACTATGTAACCGTCCCTGCATGCGGCCTACCATTAAAGCAAAACGCCATGCGTTACGGGCGAGGGTAAAGTTCGAAAGTTTTATTTTCGTTTTTTAATTTTTTTTTGTTTTTATTTATTTTTTTTGGGTTACTTATATATATATATATATATATATATATATATATATATATATATATATATATATATATATATATATATATATATATATATATATATATATATATATATATATATATATATATATATATTTGTTATAGTATTGACATTATCATTTTATGCAGGAGTATTATAACAAAAAAAATAGGTAATTAATAATGTTGCAGGTTTGCCTTAGGGACAAAATGAAACAATAACCAGAGGGATTCCTTTTTTTTCCATTTCTTTGTTTTCTACAGGGAAATTCATTCACAGATAGAGGGAGTTTATTTCTTTTCTTCATTTCTTCTGTTTCCTACACAGGGAAAGCTTATTCACAGAGAAAGGAATTCATTCCTTTACACAGGAAGAAAAAAAAGATTTCATTCACAGAGAAAGTTATCCATTTTTATTTTTATTTTTACACAGGGAAAATTCATTCACAGAGGGAGGAGATTTATTTATACACACAGGGAGATCTAATTTTTATCAAAATAAACTGAAGATAATAATCTAATTTCCATTTACTTGAAAACTAATTTCTTATCAGAATTAGAACAATGAGTCTTATTTTCAAGAAAGAAAATGAATTTCATTCTACAAATCTGAGACAAAATAATGAATTTTATTCTCTAAAATCTGAAACTAATGTATCTTATTTTCAAAAGAAATGAATTTCATTCTACAAAATCCAAGATAAAACAATGAATTTTATTCTCTAAAATCTGAAACTAATGTATCTTATTTTCAAAAGAAATGAATTTCATTCTACAAAATCCAAGATAAAACAATGAATTTTATTCTCTAAAATCTGAAACTAATGTATCTTATTTTCAAAAGAAATGAATTTCATTCTACAAAATTTAAGACAAAAACAATGAATTTTATTCTCTAAAATCTGAAACTAATGTATCTTATTTTCAAAAGAAAAGAATTTCATTCTACAAAATTTAAGACAAAAACAATGAATTTTATTTTACAATAAATCTCATTCTTTACAAAAATCTAAAAACTAAATTCATATCAAGAATTTTAACAATGAACCTTATTAAAACCAGGATTCTCATTTTCTACAAAATCTAAACTAATTCTTTAACAAAATACAATTAAAATTTCATACTCATAATTAATCTAATCAAATCTAATCTACCATAAAAATGAGATGCATGAACTAATTTGGAGGAACCTGGATGCTTGAAGATGGTGTGGAGTCCTCCTTGATCCTCCAATTTGAAGAAAAATCCTCCAACAAAATCCTTGCTGCCAATGAAGTGGACTACCAAAGAGAATTCAACTTGCAGAAATTTCTTATCAAGATTAGCTAGCTTTTCCTTTGAAACTTGTTCCCATTTTATAAAAGAAATTACCCTTTTCCCACTACCTATTTTTTTAATTTAAAAAAGAGATTCTTCTCCCAATTTGGCCTCCATGCAAATTAATTAGGCTTAGTGGGAGGAGTTACATGCAAGGAGGTGGAGAAGCCTCTAGAAGCTTCTTATTCCTCCTACAACATGTGCCTTAATTTGGGTGAGGGAAATTAAATAACAATTTTAAAATATATATGCATTTTCCATGTGTGTGTGGTTTATTAATTTATTCCCTTACAATATTCATTCCATAATTCATCCAAAGAATATAAATAGAGTTTTGTATTTTAAATCAAAAAAAGTGATAAAGGAGGGTTGTGACAACAGATATAATGTACCATAGTAGTTACAGTATGTGTGACCAAGTTTTCCAAGTAGATGCCAACCATGGCCTCTAGAAATTTCAATTACTATATCATAATTTTGAGCATATGAAATCTCTTATAAAATAGAGATATAAGGGGACGGAATCTTTAGTTGAGGATATCCAAGATCTCACTAACGAAATCATGGTGTAGACCCATAATGACATTTTGATGAGAAATAGGACTATTCTAGTGCAAGCATAGAAGGATGGTAAGTGAGATGTAGTGACACAAATGGTTAACACTCGTAAGCAAAAATTTAATGATGATAAGAAACAACATGTTCTAGCTAAGAAGGCTACTAATAAGAGAAAAAATATACAACAATAAAAAATAAGAAGTACATCCATAAGACTCGATGCATGCATGTGCAAGCAAATGATATTATTGCCCATTGAGATAAAATTGCAAACACAAAGGAGTGTAAGAAAGAAAAAGAGGTAGCAACAAACCATGTGTCTAAAAATGCTTGAGATGAAAAGGAGGTAGTAGATATTTCAATTTTTGCTTCTTCTAATGTCAAACACTCCTTTGCCACAATACACTCTGATTCATATGGAGCTACTTTTGAGGCAAGTAAGACTTTCTATGCCTTTGTCTTATGCTCTTAAAATTTTAGAAAATAGAGCCTAGGTCATGTAATTTATTTTAGAGGTTGTGTAATAACCATCAACTAGTACTTTGGTTGAAGAAGAAAAGAAGGTAAAGGGTATAGTAGAAGTATATCCTGATGCTTTAGTTGTGAACAACCAATTAGTTATCGAACTCTTATATGGCACATTGATTATCAATAGTTGGCTTCTCCATAATTCCATGCTTGATTTGGGTGCTTGTAACAATGACATGCAACTTAAGGTAATTAGAGCTTGGTCTACAAGTATTAACGTCCTATGGCAATTATTTTTGTTATGAATTCCATAAAAGTGAATGCCATTAGACTAGTATGTGACAAGCAATTCTAACTATCTAGGCCTACCTAGATAAAGTCTTCATGGTGAATGTTATTGTAGTAGTCTCTCCTCCTAAATGGAGAATTTTATTATCATGAAAGTGGAAAATTTTCATTGGTGAAAGTATATAGATTGATTTTTATTATGCCACCATTCCATTGCATGGTGAAAATTCACAGTAGCATAGGGAACAGAGACTCCAAGACAACATTGAGGATATATATGTCTCTTGATCATTTAAAATTGTTTGATACTAGTATTGATCAATTGATTAGGTTATTTGATGAGGTTCTTGCTCATATTTAAATAAATGGTGATAAAGAGCTAAAAGATGGTCTTTGGACCATGTTTTTCATGGATCTTTCTTATAGGAAAATAATAGTGTTGGTGTAGTTCTGATGTCTCTAGATAGCAAGAAGCAAAAAATTGCATTCAATTTAACTTTCAAATGTACTAATAACATTCTAGAATAGGAGTCTTTATTGCTAGGGTTGAATATTTCTCATAAGCATAGGGTTAGATGCCTAAAAATGATGGAGATTGAAAACTTGTAGTATAGAAAGTAAAGGGTGCATATGCAGCCAAAGAAAGGAAATTTGTAATGTACATGAATGTTATTTGGGATAACATGAGCTATTTGGTGTCAATGGAATTGAATGTATAGATATAAGTGAGACTATGGAGGTTGATGGTCTTATTGTTGTAGAATTAAGGTATAGCTTGAATGTTAACCTTACATTGTTAGAGTAGAAAATTCAAGTCTTAGCAAGACCTACTATACTAGATAATATATGTTGTCGACAAGTGTTTGATGATAGTCAACAAATTTATAGGTTCTTGAATGGTGTGGATGAGTTTTATAATAAAGTTGTTGTATGACAACCAATGGTTGAAATTGACAAATGCTACTCCCAAAAGATATTTGATAGTGGATACCACTACAAGAATATGGGAAAATAATCTCAAGAAGATGATGTTGAAGAAATGAATTTGGAGATAAATTAAAATCCCAAAATGGTTTAAAACATTTATAAGAAGTTGAAACCTCGTGAAAAGCATTTGTTGATATCCCTATTACACAAATTTTAAAATTGTTTTGCATGGTCATATGATGAATCAAAGGCTTATAGGGAGGATTTTTTTTATCATACTATTCCATTTGAACCCAATGCTAAACCATTGAGGTAGAAACAAGGCCTATCGGTCCTAAATTGGCTTCCCAAATGTAAAGGGAGTTGAAGAAAATGAAGGAAATCGGAATCATCAATGCTATTAGACATTCCGAGTGGGTGTCTAACCTTGTCATAATGAGAAAGAGGAATGAGGAGATAAGGTTGTGTGTTTAGTTCAATAACCTAAACCTCAAGTCTTTCAAAAAAAACTATCCCCTTTAAAGTATGGACCACATGTTGTAGCAAGTTACATGATCAAAACTTATGTCTACAATAAATGGATTTTTAGACTATAACCAAATGGTAATTAAAGAATCAAATAAGCATAAGATGACATTCCCCACTTTTGGGGGCACATATGTGTATGTGAGGATGTCATTTGGTTTGAAGAATGAAAATTCAAATGTTTAGAGAGCAATGGATGTAGATTTTTCTAGTGTTATTGACTTGATCATGGTGGTTTACCAAGATTATCTAATTGCATTTTCAAAGGAAAGAGATGAACAATTTAAACACTTTGATTTGATTTTTTAGATATGTTTAGAGTATGGGATCTCTCTATTGATGTTATTATAGCTACAAGAGATATCATTGTGTGTGTGTGTGTGTGTGTGTGTGTGTGTATGTGTGTGTGTGTGTGTGTGTGTGTGTGTGTGTGTGTGTGTGTGTGTGTGTGTGTGTGTGTGTGTGTGTGTGTGTATATATGCGATTTCTTATTTACTTAATTATGTTTGCTTAACCGTGTGACTAAGATATACTACATATTAGCATACGTCGAGGATTTTGTGTACATACATGTGTATCGTCTGTGAAGAGATTATTGTGCACATTCGCATAACATGTGAGGATATATTTGTTCATATCCCTACGATGGTCAAAGAATGATATGTTGTGATTGATACATTTGTTGTGTGGTTCATGCAATACATGTGCACTCATATATTATCTATGTGATATTCATACTATGCATATATTCAATCTGAAAACTTATCAATCGGTTCAAACATCGTGAAGAAATATATCAATAATCATAATCGATATCTTCAGCAACAGGAGATATACTTTGATATAATTTTTTAATTAGAACAGTAATATCACAAATATTGCTTTGTATCTTTGTAATTTCAATTTTGATCCAAAAAATTAACATGGTATCAAAGTCAGGTTTCAAAAAAGATTATGATCAGAAATAGTTAAACACCAAAATACTCTTCTTTTCTCCTTAGGACATCTATCTTAGCATCGAGAATGGTGAACGGACTCAAGGTCAAAGATAGACTTCATGGTGCCTCTAACTTTACCTCTTGGAAGTTTAGGGTTCTAATTGCATTAGAAGATAATGATATTCTCAAGTTCGTGGAGAAAGAAGTGCCTGAGCCTTCCGATGAGACTGAGAAAACACAATGGAAGAAGAATGACACAAAAGCTAGGAAGATCTTGATAGACTCTGTGATGAATCACCTAGTACTGATCATCTCCAAGCCAAAGTTAGCTAAAGAAATGTTTGATACTCTAAAAGGCGTGTATGAGATCAACAACACCATCAAAGCCCTTGCTTTGAGACAACAACTTCGCCATGTAAAAATGGATAAAGAAGATTCAGTCATCTCATTCTTTATGAAGATTGCTAATTTGAGAGATCAGTTGAGCGCTATTGGAGACATAATTACAGATAGAGATCTTGTTATGTTGGCATTAAATGGTCTTCCCCAATCTTGGGATCCTTTCATCCAAAGCATCAGTGGGGGATCTAAGTTGCCCAAGTTTGATCATCTTTGAGTTGATTGTATTCAAGAAGAGTCCAGGTTGGTAGCAAGAGGAATTAGGTGAAACCGTCATGCTGTAGAAAATCAAGTTCTTGCTACACATACTTCTAGAGAAAGAGGCAAAAGAAGAAAAAGGAATAGAGACAGTGAATCAGATTCTACCACAGATCCGAAGAAGAAGAAGAGGGATTTCTCTCACATTCAGTGTTTCAGGTGTGACAAGTATGGTCACTTTGCTCGAGATTGCAAATTAAGACCTACACAACTTGCTTCTACTACAGAAATTGCTATGGGGACATCTTAGAAGGAGCCAAGCTCTAAAGTTGATTCAGAAGGTTTCTTATTCTAAAGTCATTTAGTTTATTTGAAGAGGAGGAATTAACATTCAGAGGGAGTCTGAGAAACCAATAGAGGCAACCTTGGACGAGAAGGTCAAGAGGTTGATACTAGTGCTTGAAGCCCTTGTTGAGAGGGAGGCTTAGCATCAGTAATTTGTGTTATTTGTTGTTAATGCATTTTTCTCTAAGACGGAGAAATTTGAGGTGAAAGCCCTTGTTAATGCATTTTTTCTACTAGATGGAGAAATTTGGGGTGAAAGCCCTTGTCCATCTCTAAGATAGAGATGTGACTCTTTCCACCCTCTGGGAGTAGCCATGGTGGATGTCATGTTGAGTGACTCCATGACAATATCACGTTGAGAGACTATGTGATGATTCTCTTTCTAGTGTTTATCCACCCTCTGGGAGTAGCCATGGTGGACGTCATGTTGAGTGACTCCATGACGACATCATGTTGAGTGACTATGTGATGGGCACTTGTGCACATATTCCTTTCCACACATGGGAGCAGCCATGGTAGACATCACGTTGAGTGACTCTGTGATGGACCCTTCTTCCTCAAATGGGTGTAGCCATTGAGTATGTCATGTTGAGAGACTCCATGACATATATATTTGGAAAGATATCTCCTTAGCTAAGAGGGAGCATTGATGTTATTATAGCACAGGAGATATCATTGTATTATATATATATATATATATATATATATATATATATATATATATATATATATATATATATATATGCGATTTCTTATTTACTTAATTTTGTTTGTTCAATTGTTTGACTAAGTTTTATTTTGCTTAACCATTGTTTTAGACTTGTCTTCTATCGGTCATTTACTTAAAGTCACGCCTCCTTTGTCTTTGCCCCTCCCCCCCCCACAAAAGGGTCATGTCTATTCGCTGCCTTACCCAAGTATATAATTTTATTAATCGGGAGTCTTGGGTAGTGGTAGTAGTAGAAGATATACTGCATATTAGCATCCATTGAGGATTATGTGTACATACACGTGTATCGTCCATGAAGAGATTGCTATGCACATTCACATAACACATGAGGATATATTGACATCATATAAAAACAATTAATTTTTTCGTTTTTAAATATGAATTTGAAGTAGTGCGAATTAATAAAAAATATAAAAGCAATTAATTTTTTCATTTTTAAATATGAATTTGAAGTAGTGCGAATTAATAAAATTGATTTTTTAATTAAATCAATTTTTTTGCGGCATTTTGGATATAAAGTGGCGAAGATTACAAAGGGGCGAAGATTTCGAATTTTTTTCAAGATTTTGGTTGAAGGCTTCTACTTTTTTCAAGTATGTTATTTTTATTTTTATTTTTTCAATTATGTTTAAATATACTTTAATAGAATTTTTTTTCAAAACCAAATATTTTTTAGATTTTATTAAACTTTATTTTATTAATCCTTAATCGTGGATTCAATCATTTACTTTCAAGTATGTTATATTAAACCTTATTTTTTCAAGTATATTATATTAAACCTTAATTATGGATCCAATCATGTATTTTAACTTGAACCTTTTATTTACATGTGTGGATTCATTTATATGCCTTTGTGGACTTTTTATTTACATTTATGTCCATCTCTTTTTATTTACATGTATGCGAATTCATTTTTATTTACGTACATATAGATTCATTTATACGGGCTGATATATATGTGTGGATTCATTCTTATTTACATGTACATGGATTCATTTTTTTTTTTATCGATAACATTATGTATTATATTGCTTAGAATAGAAAAGTATTACATCCAAAGAGCAGATAGACTATCTGCAACACAAAGGGGTCATGCCTCTACTACAAAAAGGAAACCAAAAAGCACCATCCCACCATGACCCACAGCCACAAATAGGGTCGCATACATATACAAAAAACCACACATTAGACCCCAACCAACCCAAACCTAGCTACGAAACCACCCCAATGCCTCTTCTCTTGAGAAATTGGGGATACCCCTATTGGGTCTAGCCTCCTACGTCATGCTCCCTCCACTTAGCACCGTTCCTGGCCTACTTCCACATAGCGACCCACGCTCCACCACCTTCGTCGATTTCATTGGAAGCTGATGTCGAACCAAAGGCCTCCCATCCTTGTCCAGAGGGGCCTCAGACCAAATGGGAGTCACCTTCCCACGGATCTTAACATGTTCAGTCGACCCCAATTGGCGAATAAAGTTCACAATCTCAACCCAGCCATTCCTTGCGTCCTCCTCCTGCAAAGCAACTGGCTGAGAAGCCGACCAGATGACAAATGGCTGCAGCTCCCCAACGGCCACTCCAATCCTCCTGCTCGGGCCTACCGCCATCTTCAGCCCCTCGCCAATGACAGCTCGGGCCACCACTTCCTGCAAACCTCCTGCCCATTTGGGTCTTAACACCAGGGAAGTAATCCATTGCACTTCCCCTACCGACTTCCCCACCTGCAAGGCCAAAGCAGTAAAAAGTGACGAAATGTCAAGATTTGTTCTTGGCCGCCAATCCTGAGTCAGGAATTCCTCTCCAAACAGCAACCTAACTGCCCTTCAGAAATCGTGTCCATCCACTCTGAAGACATTCATTAGCCTAATCCTCGAGACCAGCCCACGAAATGCAGGCAATTGTCCATCTGATTCCAACGAAAAAATCGCTTCCATCCTTATGCGCTGCTGCAAAAAATGAAACCCTGAACACTCTGCCTACCACCAAGCAATCACCACAAAATGCTAGGAATCAAAGCACAAATGCCTTTAAAGCCGCCTCCATCACATGTCATGAGTACTTCACACACTTTGCTGAAATCTAAACATCATCACCAATCACTCATACCGCTCGCCTCCATCATCATCCATCACCGCAAGGCCACTTGCAGTAAATTTATAGAACACACACCACGAGGAACATAAATTCCCACAGAACCATGGCTACGATTGGTCATTTCAAATCGAGCTTGGGTTCACTTTTCTAAAGTAAGCCTTCTACTCAAAATCATAATCAAGAGGACTACAATTTCTAAAGTCCTCAAACAAACTAAACATATTTTCCAAGGAGCCATTCGCTCCCACATTGGAAAGTTTGTCAGCTTCCAAGTTTGCTTCCTGAAGGACATGAGTCACCTTAAAATCTTCAAAATCGTTCAGCAGAAGTTGCATTCTACGCACCTGCTTGTCTAAAAGCCACGCTTCCATTCGCCCTCGAGCTATCCCATTCACCACAACCTAAGAATCACCTTCCAAATGAAGTTTCTTGACCCCCAATTTCCCAGCCATTAGGATAGCTTCTAACGTTGCATGACATTCAGCAACGTTATTCGTTCCATCCACCAATCTCTTAGCACCAATGGCCAGAGTGTTGCCCAGATCATCACGAGCAATCACCCCTACACCCGAAGCCCTTGGGTTGCCCCTCGATGCGCCATCAAAATTAATCTTAATCCACCCCTTCTCAGGTGGAGTCCACTCTGGGATTGTTAGCCCTTACTCTAAAGATTAGCCCTCAGCAGCCCATTAACAGGCCTGTACATGGATTCATTTTTATTTACTAATAAACTATTAAAGTTTAAAATACATTCAAAATAGTTGTCAAATCATTTTTTAAAAGTGAAAGATGAAATATTACAAAGAATGTAGTAATGTTACTTTGATTGATCAAATTTGTTTTAACATTACCAACTAAAAAATAAGAATATTATTAAAATAAGTCTCTCAATTATTGTACTAACTATTGTACTAATCCAGAAACACCAAATGAACTTTAGTGAATTTGTAAAATATATGAAACACTAATAAATTTGAGTATATGACACTATTTTGTGACAAATTATAATTTTATTCACCTATACAACTCAACTTCTCTCTATTAGCTACTAGATTTCAAGAAATTAATGATATTGTCACTTTCATATATATTGTGGTCAAGTATAGAATCTAACTAGACCTAATCTTACTCCTTATCTTGTGTATGGTAGAAACTATATCTTATTTCCTTCTTTATTTCGGCATTTTCAATATTTCAAAAATTGGAGTTATTCAAATGATAAATGGATGAAATACATTTCATTTAATCAATGTAGCAAGTTTAAGAATACAAAATTAAATACATTTCATTTAATCAGTGTAGTGTGAACAAATCATATAACTATCTTTCTTAAGAACAAAGAAAAGTGACTCTAACTAAATTGTATATAGTATACACTAGAACAAATCTTAAATTTATCTAGTATAATAGTTATTTATGCATTTACAAATGAAGTCTGTGTATAGATTTAACTCTAACATTGTTAGATTATATATATATATATATATATATTATATAACTTGAAAGCACACATCTATGTTTTTTTTCTTATACATTGTATATGTGTTTGTGTTTTTAGGTTCAAAGTGAAATTGAAGATCTTAACATTTTTTTGCAATGGGGAATAAGAGGACTAGATCAAGGTTGTATGACCGTAAAAGGGATGATAAGATGAAAGGTCATACAAAACATAGTCAACAACAATCTATTGATGTTCAAGATCAACCTGTTGATGTTCAAGAAACGTCTACTCAGGTACAAGATCAAATCGGTACAGAGTCAAGTTCAAAATTTTTCACTGATATGGAAAATTTGATGGAAATGGATGAAAATAGTCTTTTCAATGAAATTCCTTATGAAGATGTAATACCTGAAAGCACATTAAAATTGCATTGCAAGAAAATTTGGGATGATTATTTTGAAAATAAGTCTATTATTGGAAGAGCACAATTATTTGCTAAGTTATTTAGGAAAAGAGAAATGACCCCTGATTTGGAGTTGTTGGGTGTTGATAATAAGAAAAATTCACCTGATACATTAGTAAACAAAACTATAATTGAAAATTTGCAAGAAGCATTGAAATGTATTGACAACACAAGTTGAGGTGTTGATTTAAGTGATGCACATAGAGAATTGATGACTATGATTACTAGTAAGTGTAGACACCTAAAATTGTCATGTCTAATTAAATAAATATCTTTATTTATTTAATTATTTGAGCCTAATTCTTCTATTAATTAAATAAATCTTTATTTATTTAATTAATTCATTAACCTTTTCTACCTATGACACATGTCATCCATCTCTTAATTCATACACTACCTACCCTCTCATTATTTTCTTATTTCCTCTACCTACCCTCTAATCATAGCCGACCATTTATCTTTTACACCTCTCAATCTTATCCCTCCATTTCATATATTGTCTTCTATATAAGAGGACATTTCATTCATTATCAAACCCTCACTATGCATTCAACCCCGCTTACAACTCGACTACACTACGCTTTTGCACTTTCATATGCGATCCTCCTTGCAACCACATTTCTGTTCTTTCTTGAGCTCTTGTGCGCATATAAAATCTGAGAGCAAATATATCAAGCAAGATCAACGGAGATAGGAAGAATGAAGATCTAAACCCTATTGGACATGTGATGGTATAATCTTTGTGATTTCATTTGATTTGCATTGTCTTAGGTAATCTTCATATGTTATGGTGGATCTTTGTTGTTGTTAGGCTAGGGTTTTGTGGTTGAATTCATTTAGTCTTTAATTGGTGTTGTTATACATTTTCACTGTATACATTTTGGCATGCCCGGTGGGACCCTTGTCCCTTTTGCATTTAACATCTTTTGTTGCAGATTTTGTTTTGAAGTTGCAGATCTGACATTTCTGACAACATTTTGATATTTTCGCGTCTATGCTCTTTTGGATCGTGTTTTTTATTTTCTATCGCGTCTGTGACATCTGGAACCGCGTCTGCGTCTTCAACAATTTTTATTTTTTTTTGCAGATTTCAGGAAGTGCGTCTGTGTTCCGTAGTCGCGTCTGTGAAGTCTTCAGGCGCGTCTACGTTAGGGAAACACGTATGCGTTCAGGAGCCACGTCTGTGTCAGATCTAGGCATGTTTGTGTGTTCTCGTAGCGTCTGTGTCTGTGACAACTGCGTTTGTGTTCAGTTGTTGCATTTTTTGTTTCATTGATTCAGTTTTTCATCATTCGGATTTCAGATCTAGTTTATTTTGAGCTAACATTTTCAAATCTAGCTAACAAAATTGGTGCAGCTTGTCTTGAAAGAAAAATCATTTTGTTGAAGGCCCCTATTTCACAAAGTCTTTTCGATTTAAAATTTACCTAACTTGTGTGCTTGCAGGAAGGGGTGATTATTTTAAACAATCCAAACTACTAATAGATCTTTGTTGCAGGACCTTGGCAAGGGTTTTTGATATTTATTGTGTGCCTTATTTTCATAGATTAGCAAACACTTCAATTGGTGCACTAAAATTGAACCATTGTCTTTTGTGTCTTGAGCAATAGGCTCTTTTTGTTTAATCTTTAGAGGGTCTGTCTCCCCGTGTGGTCATTAGGACTACTAGTGAGGAGAGAACGACCCAAGTGGTAGCAAAAGAAAAGCCATCTTCTTCCAAACCACTATAAATAATTGTATCCATGGTGAAAACTATAGATAACGTGTGTTGATTAGTTCATACCGACACTATGTCTCCCCATAAACCCGTTTGATCAAATTTATTTGATCAGTTGTAGGGCGTAACCCCTACCGGCTGGGAGCCTTCTGTATTTACAAAGCTGAAAATGTCACATGTATGGCCACACGAGCAGATGCCCTTACTAGCACCTTTTTGTTTTAGAAGCCAAAATCCTTCTAGTTGTTGGGGCAGGAGGTCGGACCTCTGGTAGCGGCCCACACACATACAGTTCTTAGTAGAGATACAAAGTTCGCCACGGGGAGTTTTCGTGGGGACTGATGCTTGGCTGCCCTGAGAAGTGAGTGTTGAGGGTGGAGCCAATGGCGCCAATCATCTAAGTATTTGCTCTGAATAGCGTAGCCTCGAGGGAAACTCCATGTGGGATCAACAACTATTGTCTTGGCCAGCCATAAGAATTATGCTTGACTTATTTTGAACAATCAAACATTCAAGACCAAACATCAAAACATTGTGTCTTTTGTGTCTTCAAGTGTATGTAAAACAATTTTACATCAAACAACACACTTGTCTTTGAATCATTTTGGAGTCTAAACACTTGCAAACATTGAGTCCTCATCAACACTGTGTCCTCTTGTCACGAAAAATAGTCAAACATTCAGATTTGGTCACAACAAGCAACTTCACAGATTGGAAAAATTACACAAAGTTTGTAGAAACACGTCTATGTCTGACATACCCATGTCTGTGTCATCTAAACGCATCTGTGAAGGGCAGAAACACGTCTGTGTCTTTTGAACAACATTCTAACATCTCAGAAATGCGTTTGTATCTAACAGACCCACGTCTGTGTCATCAAAACACGTCTGTGAAGGGCAGAAACGAGTCTGTGTCTTTTGAGCAACATTGCAGCATCTCAGAAATGCGTGTGTCTGACAGAATAGCATCTATGTCCTTTAAGCACGTCTGTGAAGTATATAGGCACGTCTGTGTTAAGATTGAAAACTTTCATAATTCAAGCAAACAAGAACAGTCAGTTTCAGACTTATTGAGCTTCCTAGGTTATCTCTCTGGGGTTTTCATCTAGAATTCAACCTTTCTGTGGGTCTTACAAAGTCCATCATTGATTTACATCATGCATTACGTTCACATTTGTCTAAACTTGAGTCAAAAGGTCACTCGCTTGTCCTCATCTTGCTTTGTCAACACACTACATACAACAACATTTTGCTAAGTTGTCCCTCATCAAGGTCTATCACCTTTGGGTCTCATTTGGTCTTACTTAGAGTCAAGGTCAACTTACCTCATCAAGAGAAACTATCATCTCTTTGGAAGTCACACCTACTCTACTACATACATACTTGGTCTTACACTTTGGACATTGCAAGTAAACCTCATATTCATTTACATTCCATCCAACTCTTGGTCTTCTATACTCTTTTCCATTTTCATCTAGTCTCACACATCTTGGTCAATACCTAGTTCATGGTTGAAACCCGTTCCCAAAAATCTAGGAGAGAAACAAAAGAGGCTCAAGAGTCCGCAAACATGAGTTCCTATGAGTATGACAATGATATCTTTTTCAATTCTGATCATACTACATTACCTGACATGGATGCTTATAGAAACGTTCCAAATTTTGAGCACATGGACACTACAAACAACAATGATACACACAATGACAATATGGACAACTTTTCCATACATTCAGCAGAAGTGGAAGACACCATTATGAATCCCCATTTCAATCGATTGGTTGAGGAAATAATGAGGAGATAGACAATACTTTCTACAAGTGATGGCACAAAGTGGAACCAAGATCCCTCATGATTTTGATATGTCTCAAATAATGGAAAATCGACCTTTGCAACAACCTCACCTCAACATGGATCAAAGGAGGCCTAATAGTGGAGGCAATAGAGGACCACATCTTGTGCCTGAATCACCATCATCTTTGTTTCAAAAACCAAAGGTCCCATACACACATGGTCAAGCATATGATACTCACCTTCGCAGACCAATATGGAAGTCTTATGCAGAAAAATATGCTCAATCACATACCAATGCTAGGGATCAACCACCAAAGCAATTGGATATTCAAAGGCATGCTCAAAATTTGGACACAAGGAAACCCCGCGTCAAATTTGGGGGCAACACATTAGAACAAACTCATGACATGCCCATAGAGTATGGTATACAGGGACAAAGCAAATATTTCATTCCTCATCATGACTCTATACCAAGTGGTCCTTATACACAACATCATTATAGACCTCCTCCATATGAACATGTGTATGATCAATATCATCCATATATACAACATGCTCATCCTCCACTTGGTGGTTTAGGCATGGGGTATGGTCCAAGAAGTCGGTCTCCACCTAAGAACAATTTGGAACAACAAATTAAGGACTTACAAGAGAAAATGGAGGACATAAATACACCGAAGCCAGCTTACACAATGAGAGACATATGTCCTTATCCATTTGACAAGAGCATTCCAATGCCTCCTTTTCCTACACACTTTGTGACACCTAAGTTTGATAAGTATAGAGGAAAAGGGGATCCTAAGGCACACATAAGACAGTTTTTCACAGCTTGCATTGAGGTAGCAGCAAAAGAGACATATTTGATGAGATTATTCCCATAGAGCTTAGGTGATCAAGCTATGGAATGGTTCTCCCAACTCCCACCTGGAATTAAGTCATGGGGTGACTTAGCTGAGGCATTTATACAACATTTCTCATACAACATAGAGACAGACATATCAGTCACCACTTTGTGCAACACCAAGCAAAGGGAGGGAGAGTCTTTTTCATCATTTTTACAAAGATGGAGGAATCTAGCTAGCAGATGCTCTTGTGAAATTCCACAAAAACAAATGGTAGAAATGTTCACCCAGAATGTTAACAAAGACATTGGTTATGACCTAAGAAAAGCTTGTTTGTCCACCTTCAAGGACGTCATTGAAAAAGGCTTAGCAAGAAAGAAGGTCCTAATTGAGCAAGGAGTCATTAAGATATTCAAGGAAAACAAATATGACTTTAAAGGAAAAGATAAGCCAATATTTTGGAACAAAAACAAGAACACAATCAATGATGGTGTTGTTGATGCCAAAACAGTGCAACCCAAAATTGTTTTTTTGGGATCAAGCTCTACAAATAATCAAGTGAATACTCAAACAACTTCAAAGTCACGAAGGAAGTACACTCCATTGGGAGAACCACTTGAGTCAGTTTTCAAAAAGCTAGTGGCAAACAAAGTAATCACTATTCCAGATTTTCCTCCATATGAGCCAAAGGTTAAACCAAATTGGTGGAATGATGATGAATATTGTGAATTTTATAAGAGCAAAGGACATAAAACAAGAAATTGTCATCGGCTGAAAAACATCATACAAGATCTCATTGATAGAGGTGACATTTAGATTGAAGGACACTCATCCAATCAAGAACATGAAATGTTTAAGGAACCATTCCCAAAACATGACAAGGGAAAGTCTAAAGCCACAGATGACCAAACCAACTATACCAGAGCATCTTATAACTATGATTCAACTATCAATCACATTTCGATGGACAATTATGTCTCTACTATTATCATCAAGGACAAAATGCCTAAGACTTCTACCCAAAGACCCAAGATTGTCCTAAAAGGCATTGGATCTTCTTTCGAACCTACCTCTGAATGTAATGTTACAACTCATCGAGGTAAATTCACTTTGCAAGGTGCTCCAACTAAAAACACCACTTCCGCATCAACCAAACCTGAGTATGACTTTGTAGAACAGTTAAAGAAGACACCCGCACTCATCTCCATCCTTGAGCTCTTACGCATATCCCCTGCACATAAAGCCATTCTTGACAAAATCTTGAGAGACACTTCTATCCCCACTGATCTGAACGTGGACCAGTTTCAAGCCATGGTGGGATACCTTTCCATTCCACACTCCCCTACATTCACAGAAGTTGATGACGCCTCTGTGAACCAACCACATAATGCACCTTTACACATTGAAGCCTTCCTACACAAAAATCGAATAAAATGAGTCCTAATAGATGGAGGAGTTGGTCTAAACATTTCTACATTGAGCACTATTAAACAATTGGGATATTCATATAAAGTTGTGAATTCTACAAACAAAATTACCATCAAGGCATATGATGATGAAGAACGCTCATCCAAGGGCACAATCACCTTACCTCTTAGAGTTGGGCCAGTGACAAAAGATGTGGTTTGTCAAGTCATAGACCTCGATCTCACATACAACATATTGCTAAGACGTCCATGGATTCATGAGATGAGTGTAGTACCATCTACATATCATCAATGTATTAAGTTCCCACACAATGGAGTTGAAGCAACTGTCAAAGCTGACCCAAATCCATTCATATATTGCAACAATCTACGACCTTGATTAGAAATAACAATCCCAGTCAATCGAGAAGTTATTCCTTCATCGGCATATGTGGATCCAGAATCCTTGAAACCTTTGGCATCAAAGAAAGCAAAGGTCAAAGAAAAATTCAAGTTTAAAGACATGGGATGTGGTGAGTGTATCTTTCATGTTGATCAAGTCCCACTATCTCCTAAGACATTTAGTCAACGGGAACAATCTATAAACAATTTGCAATATCAAGGAATTGGGTACAAAGCACCTAGTGTTGTGACTACTAAGTCTAAATGCAAATCTCCTCTAGTGGTGCAAGCATCTCTTGATATCAATAGTCCTAAGAGTGGTTCCAACAAAGAATTTATTGAGCGTATCACCAGCCCTCTTGAGAACTCACATGGCCTTACCATTTCATCTACTCATTCCATTTCCACTCCTCTCCTAGACTTGGATCAACAAGAATCACAAAAGCCCTTACTAATTGGGGATCAAAAATCAAGCCTTGAAAAGAAAAAAATAAAAGTCAAAAATAAAGAAAAGTCCTTTAGTACAAATCAAAATCAAAAGTTATTGGACTCTACAAAAATCAAAGTCAAGGATAAAAATCCTATGAAGCAAAAAGAACAAGAGTTTATCTCCCCTAATATCAAAATAACTGGGGGTAAAAGTTCTAAAATTTTAAGTCAAAAAGCACACTTGTTGATCTTAAGTCTCCATCATGTCATCCTACTTTCACTTCTTTTTGCAATATTAAGCCTTCATAACTCATCCACTTGTTTCACACATCCATTCCCTTTTGGCGATACATCATGGACCTTTAATGGAGCTTCCTTGAATGACTTTGCTATCAGGGATGCCCAAACTTCTTTAGGTGACACGCATATGGCCAAACTTAGTCCACACACTAGTAATTATATCTCAGTTCCTTTATCAAGGAAGACAGTCACTCGAGTAACATATCATTCAGTCAAGGAACAATGCAGCTACAATCATAAGGTAAAGCCTCACACATTTGAGGTAGGTGACTTGTTTCTCAGAGAAAATCCTAAAAATTAGCAAGACAGAGAGAGGAAGGGCAAGTTCAAACCGAACTGGCTTGGTCCTTACATCATCACAGTAGCATATGGATATGGTGCATATCAGCTCTCAACCACAAAGGGTGAACCTTTGGAGGATCCTATCAATAACATGCACCTTTGCAGGTTTTACACATAGCTCTTCAGCATATCCTAATTCAAAAATACAAAAAAATCAAAAAATATATCAAAAATACAAAAAAAATAAAAAAAATTGGAAAACAGAAAAACATTTTGTCCAATGGTGAAAACCACTTCGGTGGTGCCCTGGGCAAGTACCATGGTGAAAACTAGGTCACCAGTGCCATGCGTAGAGACATTTCTCCTCCCTCCTTCAGGATTCCATTTCATCCTTTCACTTTGCACACACTCACGACCTATTCATTCATAATAAACTTACCCATTTCCATCATGGCTTGTTGTTGATCTACCTAAGATTGGTTAGCCATTCATAATAAACCTCCCTTTTCACCCCTTTCCATCCATAATAAATCAGCTCCTATCTGTGGCTAAGGCAAATCCTATGTCTAGTGATGGGTGTGGAACTGAGAGCATCACATATTATGAGGAGTTCAGTTTCTTCCAGTTTTCTTCAATCTATCTGCACACAATCCGCAATAAAGCAACATTTGCATCGCCAATTTGCAATAAAGTTCCGTTTTCTTCACAATAAAGTATTAGTTTCATGGATTCAGTCACTTTCAGATGAGACACAACAATGATGGGCTTCAACAAATCAAAATGTTCAACAGACTCAGACAACATATGGTTCAGTGCTATCTATCCTTTTTGTGAAAGTAAACATTGTGACCACAATCAAATAGACTTCTACAAGTGACAAGAGACACTAAACTTGAGGACTATAGTCGATGTTGGTGTCGAGTCTTGGTTTTCTTTTGATTTTAATTTTCTAGTGACATGTCTTTTAGCTTTTCCGGGATGTCTCTGACTAGAGATTCTATCTCCAGGATGTCTTTGACTAGAAAGGCGAGGATGGGGTATCGTCACCTATTTTCTTTTGTTGTCTGTGGATTGTCTCCTAGTAATGCTATGATTTGTCCAAGGATACGAGGACACTAAGAGTCTAGTGTGAACTGGGGAATTCCTTGTTTGTGACTGTCTTATCTCCATGCAAACAGGTACAATGACTTTTTGGGTCGAACGTATGCCTCGATTGTCATAACCTACTTGCCATAATAAAGCTCAATGATGATAACGCACAAGAAGCTCTCTCACTTCCATATCTTCTATCTTCCATTCCCCTTTCTTGATTGACTTCCATCGTCCTTCTTGAGTCCGTGTAGCCTGCTATCACATGACTGAGTATAATGACATGCCAAAAACATTTGCATTTCATGTAGTTTGCACCTGCATTACCACATATCTCATTTCATACATACATATAGATATCACAATTGCATCACATCCTGCACACAACACATGTTAGCACATTTTACATTTTCATCATGTAAATAGTCATTTGCATTATCATATTCATCTGCATTACCACATATTAGAATTTCATACATAACATATTAAAAACATAAAAAATAAAAAATATTGCATTTCCTCATGTACATATTTGCATCCATATCATAAGCATCACATAGAAACATACATCATGAAACATCTCATCACATAGGTACACATACATATAGCTACCGCAAGGATGAATCATCTCATATATATATAATCATAAGTGTCATGATACAATGATGTCAAAATCATATGGCTACAATCACCCGAAGGTGTCTACATCATAATACAATGGTACAAAACTGATACATAGGGAGCCCTCTATGGCTATGATGAAATCACTCCCTCGTAGCTGCCTGGCCTTGACAAAGTCTGAGCCCTAGAAGGACCCGCCCCAGGATCATCTCTCCTGCCTCCTCTATCTAGTGGTGGTGGAGGACCCATAACCCCACCGCTGGATGCCCGTCTCCTCTGACTCCCTCCCGTAGCCGTCGTTGTCCGCAATGGTTTGCGAAAGCTCCTCGCCCGCTGCTCTGGTGGCACTGCCCCGTGGTATAGGTCTCGCCAATAACTGATCTCCTCCCCTACCCGCTGAACATAGGCATATCCAACCCCTGTGTCCTCTGTCGCCTACCTCCCAGCCCTCAGTGCTGTCTCAGCCTCAGTATAACACTAGATAGCCTGATCCCGCTCCTGCTCAGTATCCCTCAGCTGTTTCCTAAGCCTAGTTGTCTCCCTCTCCATATCTTGGATCTCATCTGCCTATCCCTAGCAGATCTCCCTTAGCTCAAATAGCTCATCGTCCTCCTCCTAGGCCCCCTGTGCCTCTGCCTGTCGCTCCCCTTGTACTGGTGGTTGTGCTTGTGCCTCTCCCTCTGCCTATACCTGTACCTGCCTCTGTCCCTGTCCCTACACCTGTCTAGGACCCTGTGCTACTGGCACTGTAGTGGTAATCCACCTCGGCCCCTCACCACCCAAGCCTGTCTCTCCTCTCCACCCTCTCTCCATAGAGCCACTCTCCTATCTCATACTGCACCCCACCTCCTCCGTCGGCCTCTACCCCCACCATCTCCATCATCATCCTCATCCCCGCCACCATCCCCATCAATCAGCTCTCCTGGATTTGTCAGGCATGGGAATGGATGCTTAGCCCAATATGCAGTGTACTCTACATCCATACCTGCATCCTCAATCTCCGGCCACATATCCCATGGAATGGGCACCATCTCTACCAGCTACATCATGACCTGATCATATGACAACAGTGGCCCAAAGTGTGCCTGGTCTCGCATTGTCCGCGCATACATACCGGAACCCCATGGCACCCGCTGGATCCTACCAAAGTGCCTGCATACCCTGTCCACTAACTACCTCTCCAGTACATAAGGTGTCTGCCCGATCAGATATCTACTCCTGAAAGTATAGGGTAGCTCCACTACATCATCCTCTCACTGCTCGCACTCTCGGTACGGCCTCCATATCACAGTGTCAATCTCATCGATCACTTGATGCCAGTGCTCGAACTTGCCAATCTATGGCTGTGAGGTAATCATATCATATAAATGAACAAAACTGCATCCATGACCCCGACCTCTGAAATGTATCGATCGTGTGACAGTCAGATGCTCATATGCCCAAACCTGCAAAAATGTAACTCCACAGCTCAATCCTACGGATCCATGATAAACAAACTGATGAAGCTCATAGTATAGGTGTCACAGCATGCACGACCCCTAGGCATATCTGGTATGTTGTGTAACTAGTGTCTCCAAGGTGCTCCCCCAGCCTACAGCCAACCCTCGTGTCGCCCTATCTGGAGACAGGAACCCACTGATCACTCCTCCTAGCACTGCTGGTAGTATCAGTCCTGTTGCTATCATCGTGTCCCATGCCACATGTCCAGCCCTCATCTCTAGTCCCGAATCCTGGAACACTCGTCTTAGGGCCTCCCTGTCTCCATCTCGATCATAGGGTATCAGCTCCCCATCGATCGGTATCCTCAATATCCTGTAAACATCCTCCAAGGTGATTGTCATCTCACCCATCAACAAATGAAAAGTGCATGTCTCAGAATGCCATCTCTCGGCTAAAGCAGTCAGCAAACCCATGTTCACCCGAAACTCAGGCACATACAGAATGTATCGCAGACCCATAACCTCAATGATAGCCCTATCCTCGAAGGTCAACTCTGGTCGTAACCTCTGAGTCGATGGGAATCTCTCATGTGACTCCAACATAGGCAAGTACTCCTGCAGTCAAGCAAATCAATCATGTCAAGTGACACTCACCGTTCATCACAAAGTGTTGCTATTTTTCCTAGTGGCACTCACTGTTCATTACAGAGTGTTGCTATTTATCCTATTGGTACTCCCTGTTCATCACAAAGTACTATGTCTTGGTACTTAGTGTTCATCACAAAGTGCCTCGATCTATCCTATCCTAGGGCCTCTGCTTGAGTGTATCCTCTTGAGTAGTTTCCTAATTGGCAACGTATGTTCTATCACAGAATTGTCAATCCTAGCCCTATTTGCTATCCTAGTCTTCCCTAGAGGACCTGCTTGAGTGTATCCTCTCAACAGCTTATCCAATTGATAGCGTATGTTCATCACAGAACTGTCGATTTGACCTTGAAGACATAAATGCGCTTTCAGACTGCACAAACGCGCCTTCTCTGCACAGACGCGCTTGAAATACACACACGTGCCTATGCTCTGCACAGACGCGCTTGTCCTACACAGACATGCCCACATTTCACAAACGCGCCTGCACAACGCAGACGTGCTCGCATCTGGCACAGACGCTTTTTCCAGCATAGACACGTCTGGCACCAGCGCAGACGCGCCTAGCACCAACACAGACGTGCCTACATGTTTTTGACATTATCCTAAAGCGCATTTATTGCACTACCTAAGATGCATTAATGACAACAATTAATGTGACAAAGTATAAGGAGGTTTTGAGGTACTTACCGGCTCTCTTGCATCTATTGGCCTCTAATATCGATGAACGCGATCGAATCTTCGAACCAATGCCATCGTTGTTGACTGTTGCTTCTCTATTCTCTCTCTGCACTCTGATCTCTTGGATGTGTGGATGACAATGAAGATGTTTTCCCCTTGTGGTCTATTTTATAGACTACCCTAGCCCTAGCCCTAGCCCTGGTCTCCCAGTCAGTCTTCTTTATCCCGTGACTCTGTCACTCTATCCTATCCGGTCAGTCCATTCTAGCCTTTCTTTCTTATCGTGAGATTGTCTACGATCTTTTCAGACATTTTCATCCAATCTCTTGAGGGGGCATATCATTCCCATCTTGGGGCAACTTTGTATCAGTTCATCTTATCTTCTTTGAAACAACGCGACAAGTTGCATTGTCTCAAAGAGGGGCAAAATGTAGACACCTAAAATTGTCATGTCTAATTAAATAAATATCTTTATTTATTTAATTATTTGAGCCTAATTCTTCTATTAATTAAATAAATCTTTATTTATTTAATTAATTCATTTATCCTCTTCTAGCCTTATTTCTCATTTAAATAAATACCTTTATTTATTTAAATTATCCTTTTCCTAAATTAAATAAATATCTTATTTATTTAATTGATCCCACTTCTACTATTAATTAAATAAATCTTTATTTATTTAATTAATTCATTAACCTTTTCTACCTATGACACATGCCATCCATCTCTTAATTCATACACTACCTACCCTCTCATTATTTTCTTATTTCCTCTACCTACCCTCTAATCATAGCTGACCATTTATCTTTTACACCTCTCAATCTTATCCCTCCATTTCATATACTGTCTTCTATATAAGAGGATATTTCCTTCATTATCAAACCCTCACTATGCATTCAACCCCGCTTACAACTCGACTACACTATGCTTTTGCACTTTCATATGCGATCATTCTTGCAACCACATTTCCGTTCTTTGTTGAGCTCTTGTGCACATATAAAATCTGAGAGCAACTATATCAAGCAAGATCAATGGAGATAGGAAGAATGGAGATCCAAACCTTATTGGACATGCGATGGTATAATCTTTGTGATTTCATTTGATTTGCATTGTCTTAGGTAATCTTCATATGTTATAGTGGATCTTTGTTGTTGTTAGGCTGGGGTTTTGTGGTTGAATTCATTTAGTCTTTCATCATTGTTGTTATCCATTTTCACCGTATACAGTAAGAAATTATCTCTTAGAAATCAAGTTTAGGCAATTTCTCAATTAATGAGGGTATATAGAAGAATTGTTCAAAGATACATTAGGAAGAGAAATATGTTAGATGAAAAAATTGAAAACGATTGGGTAAATATCTATAGGGTTCCTAGAAAAGACATAATTTTTGAAGATGTAAAAAGACAGGTCATTGAATATTGGACCAACCACTCTCGTGTTTCTTCCAATAGAAGGGACACTATATAGATGATAGATGAAGATGGTACAAAAATGTCACATCCAAAGCATTTTATAGATACAACACAAAGTGAACTGTTTGAAGCATTCCATCAAGAATTTTCAGATGTGAAGATTTGTCAAAGGATGTTTGAGAGATTATGTCCTTGCTTTGTACGCATAAATAAGGTATGTGAAACTTGTTGTTGTCAAAATCATGTTGAATTTAATTTACACTTGCAATCATATAAAAAACTCATGGCAGCAATTAATCCAAATCTAGTCATTCCTACAAGTACAACACAATTTATGAAGTCTATTTTATGTGATAAATTAGAAGATTCAGATCAGTTCAAAATACACTGTATAAAAGGTGCATGCAATGATTGTGGAGATATGAGTAAGTTTGTGTTGCAAATTGAGAATATTGATATTTATGCGCAAGTTATGTGGAAGAGATTTGAATATGAGACATACTAAACTAAGTCAAGAGCTGAATCCAAAAAAAATGTGTTGAAAGAGAGTGAATTGCCCTACATTGAGTTTATGTCTAGATTTCGTAATATGATATATCCACATATCCAACATTGTCATGGTGCAAGATAGCAAGCTAAACAGTTTTGTGACTCAAAGAATTATTTTCCATGAGGTTGTATTCTTTCAATCATAGATTTCTCCGAGAACTATACATTTAGCCCTCACACAAAAATTCAAAGTCAATATTATCATTCGGAGCAAGTTGCAATTTTTGTACAAGTTTGTTATAGACATGCACAATTTCAAGTCGATGGCATAGAGAGTACTGAAAATGAACACATTATCATCAAGGAGGTTCATTTCCATATCAGTGATGATACGCGTCATGATAGGAGCTATGTAGCACATTGTTTTGGAATTTTTTTTGGAAGATATTAAAGAACGTGGGATATATTGTGCACAACATTGGATTTGGTCAAATGGATGTATAAGAACGTGGGATATATTGTGCACAACATTGGATTTGGTCAAATGGATGTATCGATAAGTCTGCAAAAGATTTTAACTGGATATCCTTACAACCTGCTCGCCGTAGTATAAAGTTTTTGTGGAACTTATTTGAGAGTGGACCTAGAAAAGGAGAGCATGATGGAGCAAGAGCATGTGTGAAGTTTGCACATCGCCAACATGAACTTGCAAGTATTCTCTTCATATTTGTGACCCCTTAGGACCACACATGGCCCCTTAGGACACTATGTGATCCTATGTGGTTATATTGTGTCGTAAGGGGTACGTTGTACACACTAGGATGTTATAAGGGGTCATATATGGTCCTAAGGGTTTACGCATGTGTTAGAACACATGTGTGACCCCTTAGGACTACATATGACTCTATAGGACACTATTTGATCCTACATGGTCATATTGGGTCCTAAGGGGTACCTTGTACATACTAGGATGTTATAAGGGGTCATATATGGTCCTAAGGGGTCACATGTGTTAAAACACGTGTAACCCCTTAAAACCACACATGACCCCTTAGGACCACACATGGCCCCTGAGGACACTATGTGATCCTATGTGGTCATATTGTGTTGTAACGCGTACGTTGTACACACTAGGATGTTATAAGGGGTCATATGCTATCCTAAGGGTTCATGCATGTGTTAGAACACATGCATGACCCCTTAGGACACTATGTGATCCTACATGATCATTGTGGGTCATTGTTGGAAATGTGCCTCTAATTCACATGAGATTGGTTCATCCTGATCGAGTTAACTCTTGCCGATGTCTCTTCTTCCATCGGAGCTCAGAGAAGCAGGTTTGACGTTATCCTGATGACCCGACGAAGTTAACTTTGGTCATCAGGTTAACTTCGGCTTTTGAGAAGACTCATCAGCGTTGTGTCGATGACCCGATGGAGCTATCTTAGGCAGTGCAGGTTGTCATTGGCTATCGGAGGTTCCAGTCTGGAGTTAAGCTGATACCCGATGAAGTCGCCTTCGATGATCGAGTTGACATGTTTGAAGTTATGTTGAAGTCTGGATGAGTTCGCTCTATTTGCCTCAGAGCGCTTCACTTATCGGGATAGCAGTTTTGGGCGTGTGTTGATGTCCCGATGAGACCACCTTAGGTTATCGAGATAACAATGCAAGATCGGGAAAACATCGCAGTATTGGTTCCAATGGGTTGATAAGGTCGCCTACCAGTTATCGGAGATCAGGGTAACATTTCATCTGTCTAGCCAATGCCCTGATGGAGTCGCCTTCGGTGATCGAGTATCATCAGGAGGTCAGATCTACCGGTTGAAGGCTATACCGATGGTCCGATGGAGCCGACCATTTTTGGAGCTGCTTTGGTGAAGTCATCTACTAGTTCATCAGGAGATCAGAGTAACATGCTTATGGTCTATCTGATGGTCAATGGAGTGGATGGATGTGCAAAGGAACAGAAGTCCAAAAAGGTGAACGCTCAGACACTAAGGATGAGACTGTCGGTGTATATGAATATGAACCAACTCAACTCTCTGCTACATGTGGGATAATTAGTTTTCCATGATTGCAGATCAACAAAAACAATTTGACTTCCCAACCATCTTGGGTAGATGTAATGGTTGACCAGTCTGGTATTTGAAGCCGAATGTGAACCGAATGAATGGTTACAAACCAAAATAACTATTGAGCGATTTGTAATTGAGTTTTGACCCATGTGGTTTTGTTTCATCTGGAACGATTGTTCGACAGAGTGAAGGAAGTCTGCAGATTGGACTTATTATATTTTTGACATACTGTTAATAAAGTCGTTATCTGTTAGTGGTGGGGTTTTTCTCCCAAAAGGCTTTCCCCACATTAATTCTATGTGTTCTCTCTGTGTGTTGTTTATTTGTGTATGCTCATGCTTGTGCCATTTTCTGTAAATATTGAAAATTTGTATACACTAGTCTGTTCTCCCCTGCAAACTGACATCAGGAAAGCGAATTTCCGCACTTGATTTTGTTACAAGTGGTATCAGAGATTGGCCCGTTTTGTTATCCTTGTTGGATAGGGTTGGGTTTTGTGTCAGTTCTATTTCAGTGAGAGTCTTGCAGAGTGTCTACTTGTTTTACAGGTTGAGATGGCGAGCACCTCGACATGGAGAAGTTTAATGGTTCCAGTTTCAAACTATGGAAACTCAAGATGGAAGAATTGCTAGTCGATAGAGATCTTTGGGGTGCTGTGATTGCAACTTCTAAGCCTTCAGGCATGAAGCAAGAAGATTGGGATTTAGCCGACCGCAAGGTAAGGGGTCTAATCAGGCTATGTCTTGCTGATTTTGTTTTGTTAAACATCCATGAGGATAAGACTGCACATCTTCTCTTGAATAAGTTGGGAGATATTTATCAAGGCAAATCTTTGGTGAATAAACTTTTCTTGAGGAAGAAGTTGTACTCTCTAGAGATGGATGTAGGAACATCATTGGTAGACCACTTAAATGCATTCAACATGGTAGAGTGAAGGGGATCAATGGAGTTCTTCATATACCAGGTCTGGCAAGAAGCCTTCTCTCTATAAGTAAACTTAATGATGCTGGAGTACAAGTTACTTTTGTGTCTGGTGGTTGCAAGATGACTAGGGGTTCAATTGTATTGGCAAAGGGTGATCACATTGGTACACTGTATAAGTTAAATGTTGAACCTATATGTTGTAATGTAACTTCTGAAAAGCCTATTAAGACAACTGTAATGATGCATAATGCTAATTCTTTGGAAGCTAAACTTCCTGCTGAGAAAACAATCCTCTAGCATAATAGGTTAGGCCACATAGGTGAAAAAGGTTTAAAAGCCTTGAAGAATAAGAATATGGTTGAAGGTCTGGATGATTGTAGTTTTGAGTTTGATTTTTACATATATGGAAAACATAACCGAGTTCAGTTTTATTCTAATTCTCATAAATCTTCTGATATTCTGGATTATATTCACTCTGATGTGTTTGGTCCAGTGGATGTTCCTTCCCTATCTAAGTCTAAGTACTATGTATCTTTTGTAGACGATTATTCAAGAAGGGCATTTGTGTATTTTCTTAAAAGTAAATCATAAGTGTTCAGTCGGTTTAAGGAATTTAAGAACCTTGTTGAAAATCAGACTGGGAGAAGGATTAAATGTTTAAGAACAGACAATGGTGGTGAATACTGTAGTGCATATTTCGACAAGTACTGTGTTGATTATGGAATTAAGAGACATAAGACTGTACCTTACACTCCATAACAAAATGGAGTCGCTAAAAGGTTGAACCGGTCTCTAATGGAGAAAGCAAGAAGCATGTTGAGCGGAGCTGGGCTGGAACAAACATTTTGGGCTGAAGCAGTTGCTACAATGTGTTACCTATTGAATCATTCTCCTACTTCAACATTGGTTGACAAAACACCTATGGAAGCATGGTCTGGTAAGAAACCTTCTTTAAGGCACCTTCGTGTTTTTTGTGCAGAGGCATATGCTCATGTGCCTGATGTGAATATATCTAAGTTGGATAACAAAGTGGTGAAATGTATTTTCATTGGCTATGGAGTTGGTGTGAAAGGATACAAACTTTAGAATCCAGTGACTGGTAAGGTTGTGTATAGCAGAAGTGTGATTTTTCATGAGCTAAAGCCTATGTCACTAGATCATAATATAGAAAAGAAAGGAGAAGCTGAGGTTGAAATTCCTCCAGCCAAAGAAGAATCTCCAGAGATACCTGAAGATGAGGAGAGTTCAAGTAGTTCAAGTAGTTCTGAAGAAGAACACGATGATGAGCCTCCTATGGAACCTTAAGAAGCCTCAACACCAGAGTTGAGAAGATCTACTCGAGAGAGGCGGCCACCTAATAGGTATACACCTCATAAGTACAGTCATTCTATGTTGAATGTTAATTGTGCTTATGCTTTACTTTTAGATACTGATGAGCCTAGGACTGTCAAAGAAGCAATTGAAATGTTTGATTCAGATTCCTGGTTGGAAGTCATGAATGATGAAATGTCATCATTGGATAAAAATAGAACTTGGGATTTGGTGCCATTGCCTAAAAGCAGAAATCCTGTAGGCTACAAGTGGGTGTTCAAAAGGAAGTATGGTCCAGATGACAGCATTGACAAGTACAAAGCAAGACTGGTTGCAAAGGGGTATTCGCAAAAGGAAGGTATTAACTATGGGGAAATCTTCTCACTTGTAGCTAAGCTGACATCTATCAAATTTCTCTTGTCACTTGCAGCAGCATATGATTGGGAGATTGAGAAGATGGATGTGAAGACAACATTTCTTCATGGTGATCTTGAAGAAGAAATTTATATGTCCAAGCTTGAGCATTTTGTGGAAAAAGGTAAAGAACATTTGGTATGCAAACTCAAGAAGTCTCTGTATGGTTTGAAACAGTCTCCCAAAATGTGGTATCAAAAGTATGATACATTTGTTTTGTCCTTGGGATTTGTGAGATCAAAAGTTGATCATTGTGTTTACTACAAAACTGATGGTGATAGGATTATTATGATAGCTTTGTATGTAGATGATATGTTGTTCATAGGAAACACAAAAGGTATGATCTCAAATTTAAAATCTCAGCTTTCTATGAAATTTGAAATGAAGGACTTAGGACTAGAAAATTATATTATGGGAATGGAGATTAAAAGTGATAGATCTAAGAGGAAACTTTGGCTCAACGAGAGAAAGTATATAACCAATGTTCTTGACAGGTTTCATATGTTTGACTGTAAACCACGGGTTGTTCCCATCTTGTAGGGAACTAATTTGTCTATGCTTAACAGTCTGAAATCTCCAAAAGAGATTGAAGCCATGAAAATTGTACCTTATGCAAGTGCTATAGGCAGTCTGATGTATGCTATGGTCTGTACAAGACCATACATTGCCCAACCAGTGGGAGTACTTAGCAGGTTTATGTCGAATCCAGGAAAGCTGGACTGGGATGTTGTAAAGAGAGTGTTTAGATATCTGAAGGGTACTTCAGAATTTGCATTGTGTTATCATGGTAACTTGAAGGATTCAAAGAGAACTCTCAACATTTGTGGTTATACGGATTCTGATTGGGCAGGGGATATTGACAGTAGGAGATCCACTAGTGGATATGTTTTTGTTCTGAATGGTGGAGCAATTAGTTGGATGAGCAAGCGGCAAGTTGTAGTCACTTTGTCCACTATAGAGGCAGAATACATGGCGGCCACACATGCTTGTAAAGAAGCAATTTGGCTTAGGCATTTGATTTAAGCTATTGGTTTTGATGCAAGGTAGGTTGAAATCCGAAGTGACAATCAGAGTGCCATATGTTTGGCAAAGAATCCTACTTTCCATGCCAAATCAAAGCATGTTGATGTTCAGTATCACTTTGTTCGTGACATGGTGGAAGATGGAAAATTTTACCTTAACAAGGTAGACACTCGGGAAAATGTTGCAGATGCCTTGATGAAACTAGTGAGCACACACAAGTTCAGGTGGTGTTAAAATTCTATGGGTCTTGATACCCATGTTTCTCAATAACGTCTGAAATGGTAATCAATCCAGTAAATTCCTCGTCAAGTGGGAGTTTGTTGGAAATGTGCCTCTAATTCACTTGACATTGGTTCATCTTGATCAAGTTAACTCTTGCTGATGTCTCTTCTTCCACCAGAGCTCGGAGAAGTAGGTTTGACGTTATCTTGATGACCCAACGAAGTCGACTTCGGTCATCACGATAACTTTAGCTTTAGGGAAGACTCATCAGTGTTGTGTCGATGACCTGATGGAGCTATCTTAGGCGGTATGGGTTGTCATCGGCTATCAGAGGTTCCAGTCTGGAGTTAAGCTGATACCCGATGAAGTCGCCTTTGACAATCGGGTTGATATCGACAATCGGGCCGACGTGTTTGAAGTTATGTTGAAGTTCAGATGAGTTTGCTATGTTTGTCTTGGAGCGCTTCGCTTATCGGGATAGCAGTTTTGGGCATGTCGATGTCCCATGAGACCACCTTAGGTTATCGGGATAACAATGCAGGATCAGAGTAACATCGCAGTATTGGTTCCGATGAGCTGATAAGGTCACCTACCAATTATCGGAGATCGGGGTAACATTTCATCTGTCTGGTCGATGCCCTGATGGAGTCACCTTCAAAGATCGGGTATCATTGGGAGGTCGGATCTATTGGTTGAAGGCTATATCGATGGTCCGATGGAGCCGACCATTTTTGGAGCTACTTTGGTGAAGTCGTCTACCAGTTCATCGGGAGATCGGAGTAACATGATTGTGGTCTATCCGATGGCCGATGGAGTGGACAGAAGTGCAATGGAACCGAAGTCCAAAAAGGTGAACACTCAGACACTAAGGATGAGACTGTCGGTGTATATGAATACGTATCGACTTGACTCTCTGTTGCATGAGGGATAATTGGTTTTCCATGATTGCAGATTGACAAAAACAACTCAACTTCCCAACCGTCTCGAGTAGATGTAATGGTCGACCAGTTTGGTATTTGAAGCCGAATGTGAACTGAATTAATAATTACAAACCAGAATAGCTATTGAGAGATTTGTAATTGAGTTTTGACCCGTGTGGTTTTGTTTCATCTGGAATGATTGTTTGACAGAGTGAAGGAAGTCTGCAGATTAGACTTTATTGTATTTTTGACATACTGTTAATAAAGTCGTTATCTGTTAGTGGTGGGTTTTTCTCCCGAAAGGGTTTTCCCACGTTAATTTTGTATGTTCTTTCTCTGTGTTGTTTATTTGTGTATGCTCATGCTTGTGCCATTTTCTGTAAATGTTGAAAATTTGTATACACTAGTATGTTTTCCCCTGCAAACTGACATTAGGAAAGTGAATTTCCGCACTTGCTTTTCTTACAGTCATAAGGGGTATGTTGTACATACTAGGATGTTATAAGGGGTCATATGGGGTCCTAAGGGGTCACACATGTGTTAGAACACATGCGTGACCCCTTAGGACCCCATATGACCCCTTAGAACACTATGTGATCTTATGTGGTCATATTGGGTCATAAGGGGTATGTTGTACATACTAGGATGTTATAAGGGATCATATGTGGTCCTAAGGGGTCATGTGTGGTCCTAATGGGTCATGCATGTGCATGTGTTAAAACATGTGTGTGGTTGTAAGGGGTCACGCATGTGTTAAAACACATGTGTGACCCCTTAGGACCACACATGACCCCTTAAGACCACACATGACCCCTTCAGACACTATGTGATCCTGTGTGGTCATATTATGTCGTAAGGGGTACGTTGTACACACTATGATGTTATAAGGGGTGATATGTGGTCCTAAGGGGTCATGCATGTGTTAGAACACGTGTGTGACTGCTTAGGACCACAAATGATCCCTTAGGACACTATGTGATCCTACATGGTCATAGTGGATCATAAGGGGTATGTTGTATATACTAGGATGTTATAAGGGGTCCTAAGGGGTCACACATGTGTCCTAACACATGTGTGACCCCTTAGGACCCCATATGCCCCCTTAGGGCACTATGCAATCCTATGTGGTCATATTGGGTCATAAGAGGTATGTTGTACATACTAGGATGTTATAAGGGGTCATAAGTGGTCCTAAGGGGTCACACGTGTGTTAGAACACATGCATGACCCCTTAGGACACTATGTGATCCTACATGGTCATCTTAGGTCCTAAGGGCTACGTTGTACATACTAGGATGTTATAAGGGGTCATATATGGTTTTAAGGGGTCACACATGTGTGACCCCTTAGGACCACACATGACCCCTTAGGATACTATGTGATCCTACATGGTCATATTGGGTCCTAAGGGGTATGTTGTACATACTAGGATGTTATAAGGGGTCATATGGGGTCCTAAGGGGCCACACGTGTTCTCATGTGTGGCCCCTTAGGACCCCATATGACCCCTCAGGACACTATGTGATCCTATGGGGTCATATGGGTTCCTAAGGGGTCATATGGAGTTGTAAGGGGTCATATGGGGTCCTAAGGGGCCGCCCATGTGTAACACATGGGCGGCCCCTTAGGACCCCATATGACCCCTTACAACTCCATATGACCCCTTACGATAGTATATGATCCTATGGGGTCATATGGGGTCAATAGGGGTCATTATGGGTCATAAGGTATTATTAAGGATTATTACAGTCATAATGGGTCATTACAGTAAGAAGGGGTCTTAAGGGGTCTTATTGTGTCCTATGGGGTCTTATATGTTATACATGTGAGGATGCTACACTGGGTCAAAATATGTCTTCAAATGTATTAAGGGGTTGTTCATGTCTTAATAGTGTCTTCAGATGTCCTAGTATGTGTTCAGGTGTCCTATTAAAGTTTTATACGTGCATGCCACATTTATAAATAATTAACCATTAAAATATTTAAAACTAATATATTAATGAACATTAAAAAAATTTAAAGCTAAAATATTATTAAGAAATTAAAAACTAATAAACTAAAACTAAAAAAACAATACAACATTATTATGAAAATAGCTAAATAATTAATATATTACTATTGTTGCATTTTAAAAAACACTAAAAAAAAAAAAAAACCTACCTCGGAAACGCTTCCGGCTGAAATACTTCCCCCTTTTTCCTACTCGCCCACTGAACTCTAAGCCCCTTGATGCAAAAAGAGGGCAAAAGGATTTTTCGCAGTTTATATAGGGAAAGGTGTTCCGATCGGAACCCCTTTGCCACGACGACGCCATGTAACTACCACATTGGTCCGACTAGAACACTTTCGGCCGGATCGTACGGATTAGTTGTTGGTGCGACATAAATCTGTACTTTTACCCATATTCTATTCATATCCCTATGATGACCAAAGAATGATATGTTGTGATTGATACATTTGTTATGTGGTTCATGCAATACATGTTGTGCACTCAAATATTATGTATGTGATATTCATACTATGCATATATTAAATTTGAAAACTTATCAATCGGTTCAAACACTGTGAAGAAATATATTGATAATCATAATCGATATCTTCAGCAACAGGAGATATACTCTGATAAATTTTTGAATTAGAACAATAATATCACAAATATTGCTCTGTATCTCTGCAATTTCAATTTTGATCTAAAAAATTAACACTCTCTAAATCACAAAAAATATAAATTTAGTGTTGAGCAGGGTAAACTTATAGAACACATTATGTCAAAGGATGGGGTAAGGATAGAACCCAAAAGAGTTAAGGCTATTGGCCTTATCCTTCAACCTAAGTATGTCAATGGAATTTACTCCTTATTTGAATAGATCAACTTTGTTAGGAGATTTGTTCCTAATTTTTCTAAGAAGACCAAATCTATATCATAAATGTTCAAGAATGTTCAATCAATGGAATGGAGTGTAGGACTAGCTAAATCTTTCAAGGACATCAAGCAAGCAATCTCAGATGCCTCTATCGTGGTAAATTCCAAATGTCTCAAATTGTTCTATTTTTCTTCATTTTATGTTGTTGTTGTTGTGTTGCTACAAAAGAACAATGATGGATATGATTAGTTGACATCATCCTATAGTAAATCATTAAAACTAGTTGAATTGAAATACTCAATCGTGGAAAATAATGCTTAGGATTTTCCCAATGCTCTAAATAATTATAGGTCGCACTTGTTGGGTGCTAAAATTGTAGCATATGTGCCATACCCAGCTATGAAGGATTTATTCATGTAGTAAGAAGCCTCAAGTAAAATGTGTCACTAGATAAATAAGATATAAGATTGTGGCAAGGCATACAAATTGCTAAACTTGTTAGAGGCCAAGGCTTGGACAAGTTAATGGCTAATTGGACCAACTTGTAGAAGCAGATGTAAATGAGGTAAAAGTTAAATTTATTGTCGCATGTGTTTTGTGTGATGATCGATGGTATTAGGACATTGTCTCATATTTGCTAAACATGAATTGTACACCTTCTATGTATGAGAATCAAAGAAGAACCCTCGAGATACAATCACAAAGGTGTGTGTTCATCTAGGGTGTGTTGATGTGGAGGAATCAATGAGTTTGACTTCGGTGCCTGTATATAAAGAAAATTAATGAAGCAATGAAAGAATGTCACCATGGTATATGTGGTGGACATTTCAAGTCCAAAACCACTACACATAAAAAATTGAGGGTAGGTTTTTGGTGTCTAAGAGTTTTTAAGGATTGTGCATAGATGATAAAGAAGTGTGATGCTTGTAAAAGATTTTGTGTAAGTTAAAGTTTGTTGGAGCACTTCCTCTGTTGTCGTAATTTGTTAGGCCCCTTTTTAGCAATGCTAGATTTATTTTATTGGAGAGATACAAGATAAGTCCAATAATGGTACAAGTGTATTCTTGTGGCTACCAACTACTTTACCAAGTGGTTTGAGGCTATGACAACCCGTAATACAACTTTTGATCAATAACATTATAACAAATATTGGAGTTCCAAAAGTAATGACCATTGATAACTCCATGTGTTTTGGGTCAAATTATATGCAAGATATGTGTTCTAAGTTTGGTATCGAACTGATATACTCTTCCCCAGACCACCCAAAGAGTAATGAACATTTTGAGTCTAGTACTAAAAGCTTTATGAAAATCATAAAGTGGACTTTAAATCAAAATAATAAAGTTGGGATGATAAGCTCAAGTATGCTCTTTGGGATGATAGAGTCACTACCAAACATGCCATTGGATGTGTCCCATTTGAATTGGTTTATGGATAAAAATCTAGTATTATTATGACTTATGAGGCTACCTATTCATCAATTATTGCAAGATAAATATGATAATCAATGTAATTCAGTTTCCATTTAGTTCATGACATTTATTGAGTTGGATGAGAAACAAAGCATAACTCATGATAAAAGTATTCAAAAGAAGAAGGTAATGAAACATCTACATGATAAGAAGGCATCACCAAGGAATTTTGAGGTTGGTGATTTGGTTCTTTTCTAGAATATCAAGTTTGAAGATAAAGGGAATCATGAAAAAATTGACCCCTTATGGCTTGGGCCTTCTAGAGTGGGTGAGAGGTTTGAACTCGATCTATATTGCCTCATGGATTTTGATGGAGAATTTTTGGAGCTACCTATGCATGGTCAACATATGAAGAATTATAATTCACAAGTGATGGAGCTCAAAAAAATTGATTGGTGAATGTAATGCTACATCTTTTGTATTTTGATAGTTTCTTTGAGTAATCTTGGGTTTAGCTTTTAAGATGTTATTTTGTTGCAATTTTGTCAAGATTTTATGCTATTCTTAAAGATCTAGGTTCTCATCATGCTTGAAAGAGACATAAGTTACCAACCAATTCTATTCTTGGGTCAATTTTTTGTTATATTTTGTTTCAGTCCCTTCCTTTTGCATGTTTATGATGTGCTCATTTCATGACCCCTCATCGATAATCGATCTGAGATAGTCCATAAGGGTCACCTTGTCTGAATGTGTCATTGGTTTTGTGTTCTCCACTCATGTCTTTAGTCATTTACCCAATGTTAAAAAATTCTAAAATCTATTTGAGTTTGGGATTTTTTTGAGCCTTGAATATTGTAAAATGTTGAAATGGGTATCTATATTTTAAATTTGGGGAAACTTAGGGTCAAATTAAAGAAGTTATGGCTAACCAAATCTTTTGGTAGTTTAAATTTGACCCCAAACTATGTCATTCCACCTACCTATATTTTTGACACCACTTCATCTAGCTACCTAAAGTAATTGTTGATTCTCTCCATCGATCTTAGGCATCCTTTTGGAGGGATTCTTCCTTTGCCACTAATTTTGAGTTTTCTATAGTAGGAAAACTTAGGGTTTGACTTTACCTTGAGTTTTTATAGGAAAGAGACTCTCATTTTTCAAGGATTGGACAATAGAGATGAGTAGAGTAGAGGAATATTTAGAAAGGCATAACTTGTAGAAAATCAATTGTAGAGCAATTACAAGTGACGAGGCAAAATTTATTTCAAACTGCTAGAAGAATAAATATGATATCATTGTTACTTTCATGTATCCACCAATGTGTGTGTGAACTCACATAATGTATCATTTTTGAGATGTTTTCTTTAGTTTATTTGTTGTTGTGAATGTAAATGCCATTAGAAGAATTTAACATAATTCTAAATGTATTGCATACATTGTAATAACTCTTTTATGTGTTTGCACATGAGTTTGGGAAATTCATTGATAGAAACTAAGTAGATGAAGTGAAAAATAATATTTTCTCGTGAATTTGATGAGTATATCACCTAGAATTTGCCATTTTCTCATGCTATTTCTCCTTATTGATTGTGACTCTAGTGCACTGAGATAAGTATCAATCTCACAATTTTTTTCTCAACACTATTTTAAAATATACTTTGTTTTAGTTGTAGTGTGTGTGGAATAATATCATTTTTTGTAAATCATGCAACTCACCCCACCTTGCACTTCTTTCCAAGGTGTTATCATCAACTACATAGGGGTTTAAGCATGAAAAGTTTCACTTGGTCCAATGACGATATTCGGGGCTAAGGCTGAGGTCCCATGAACGGGCTTAAGCTTCTATTTTTTTAGGAATAGGAGATCCCATGAAGAAAAATAAAATTTGATATGGGATTATTTGGATTTTTTTCCAAAAAAATAGAAGCTCCTACTTTTTAGGCTTGCATATTTAAGTAAGTGAAAATGGGGCAAGGCTAGAAAATGCCCCACCAACTTAGGAATGTAAGTTGCCACTTGTTGATAATTTAATTTTAGATTTTTGTTAAAAAAAATTGTAGGGAAAATATTTTTTTTACTTGTTTTTGTTTCTATATACAAATATATTGCGTTCACGAGACAAACAACTTCCTTAAATTTAGGATCTTAACATTTTAAGTTGTATTGCACCACAAAGTTTATGAAACCAACAACTTTAAAATATTCATAAAAAATCTTAGCAACTCCAGCTCTATGTTTTAGGAAGCACCCTCCATGGGACCCCACCCCAAGTAGGCAACTTGGGTTTGGTTATCATTCAATTTCATTAATGATACAAGATTTCCACAATCTATAGAATTCTTTGTCAGTAAATTTCTGGATAAGATCGTGTGGAATTTTTAGATCAACGTTTCAGATCACACTTCATGGTCCATCATCGAGATTTGTTTCTTCTTATGCTCTCATTCATCTTGATGATGGATCACAGAGTGTGATCCAAAACATTGATGTAAAAAATCGCACACCATCTTATCCATAAATCTACTAACAAAGAATTCAATTTCATTATGTTCATCGTATGTGGTTTCAATACCTATTCAGGTATACCTCAAATAATACCCTACCGAGTTCAAGCTAAGCTCAAATTGTACAAGATACAACCCACTGTCATGGAGTTAGCTCAAATTAGTCCATAGTTCTATATAGGAATTGATTTTAGTCACTTGTTGACAACCCTAGCTTGGTAAGTGAAATACTATTCTAGGAAGTGGAGCAATGATTTTGAGACCTAACACCCCTCCCTTTTATGTAAAATTCCATAAATGCACTTTCTCAAAGCAATTGAAATTCAGTCAAGTTTACCTCCTTATTTAGTTAATATAATTTTCTCTTGGAATCATTGCAATATTTTTTCCTATCTCATAAAACATCACATATAAACTATAAAAATGAGATTTGATTTGTTATGTAAGATCATTACATTATTTAGCACTGTGACCCTAACATGGCAAATCTTGTCACAGTCTAAGCTCGTGTTTATAGATTGCTTTAGTCAGGGTCACCAATAATTTCTACAAGAACATTATCCTTGTTCAAAATGATGGAATTGGTTTGTTCCTCTCTACACAAACATGGATAAAAAGTTGGTTGCAATGTGGTACTCAATACATACTCGAAGGCTCTAGATAATGTTAGAATTCATGAAATGCGAATCCCACAAGCCCAATTATCTTCTGCAAGAATACCTGTCACACATACAAAGAAAATTGAACAACAAAATTATTGAAGACAATAACAATGAAATTGATTGAATTGCTTTGAAATTGCTCGAGTTACAATGAAGGACATTACATCCTTATAAAGAAATCCAACTCTAAAGATAGAAACCCTAAATGGTGGAGTTTACAAGATAGAGTGAGAGTTGAAACATAATGCATGAATCAGTCATGTATGCACAAAAAACATAATAGACTAATTACATGCATGAAACTCTCGAAATCTAAACATAGTTTGCTTTTCCTAGTTTGCATTATGCATGGAGATAAATATTAATTAATTAACTAAATAATAAATACCAATAATTAATTATTAATTAAGGCACGTATTATTTAATGAATTAATGCAATTAAGCGGATAATTAATATATAAATTATTTACTCCAACACCCCCCTTGAATGCATAACTGGGAGAGAGGCAAAAAAGATGGAGGAAAAAAGCATGCAAAGATGAATGCAAGATGGGTCTCGACAAAAAGCCTAATGAGGTACCCATGAACAAACATGCAAGTTTCTAAGAAACGGAGCAAAGGGGAAAACCTAATGGGAACAAAACTCCTCTTGAAAAGAGAAACAAAAGACAAGCATGAAGAAGTTGCAAACTTTGTCGTAGAATGACTACTATGATGCTGAAAAAAGAACCTCCTCTGAAACAAAAGTTGACCAGGATCAAGAAGACATGAATCTGGACGAGTTACTCCAATGACACTAATCAACCATGCAACACAAAACTGCTAGTCCAAAATACAAGTGCCAATAGTCTAAAGAACTGATCAAGTGAAAATGGAAGGTTGCCTCTAGAAATAGGAACACGAGAGTGTCCAAGTGGTAAGTATTCCATCTCATTGAAATGCATGGGTAACCAACCACTGCATGTTCTTAATACATAGGAACAAGTACTGAATACATAGAACCTCCAATGCAAAACCAAGGAAGCATCAGAGCCAACAGTAGAAACCCCCCCATAATGCTGATAAGGGAGAGGTATGATAGGTACTCTGAATCTGAATGTTATTCTCCATGATTTTGAAAAAAGTAGAGATCTGAGACAAGAAAGGTGGGGCTTGAATCATAGGAAGGGCATAATAGGTCCATAAAAACCACTATTAACTTCAAAAGGAATAGACAGTGGTCTAGTAAGCAGTCTATGAAAATGGACTTGATATTTGGATAGAGCTCTGAATCATCTTTTCGACGATATCCCGTTTGAGAAAAACAAAGTCCAAATGCACAAGATATGCCCCTGGGAGTGCAAACAACAACTTCTAACTTCAACTAGCAAAAATACCTGCAAAATGGAAAAATCGAAAAAGAAATACCTCTATATCTGGATGATGCAGCCATAACTGATTAAAACCCTCAAAAGAGTGAACCGACTTATGAAGCAAGAGAGACACAATGCAATCAGCAATAAAACATAACAAATTCATATAAACAGAACATATTCAAGCCACAGAACTTCCGACTATCATCTCATAATCATCATATTATCATAAGAGAACATCCGGTAATTAACTGGTTACATGCAGGCTTCAAGCCAGAAACAACCCAACCAGAACTCTAAAGATCAACCAAATCACAACATGCGAATCTCAATCCTTATTCTCAGTTATACTTCCTTTGGCCCCTACAAATGATTACATAACATCATATTTATACCCATCGGAACATATCTAGGGCGACCTCAAAGGATTACATTCACCAATGCAGGAAAATGAAACATGTAATTAGGTCAGCCCTAAGATTTAAGAAATCTTTCTGAAAAATAACAACCAAGTGATGTGGTTCAACAAGAAGGTCAGCCACATGCCAAAGAACATCAGACAAGACCCAAGATGGATCTATACACTAAGAATTGTGTCGATAAAGAAGGAAAACCAACCGGTAAGCACAAGAATTGTCTCGAGAACCCCAAAACAACCAATTAGAAGCGATAACTAACCGAAGAAGAACCCAAATGAACTAGAAATATGGAATCAACCACATGAAACCACCAGGAAACTGCAAACATGATTTGCCATGAAGAACAAGAAACTATTAGTACATACCGGTAAGAAAACTGAAACTGCACAAAGAACTAAACAAGAACAAAACTGAAAGGAAATGTTTTTGGTTGATGTAAGATTTCTCATCGACCGGGGATGCTCTTGCATTAGACAACCCAGGTAGAAAAAGATGTTCCATGAGAGGCAACTCATGAACATCTAAAAGGATTCAAAATGAAGATCCCTTGCTCATTTCTGATCCAAACTGTTGGCATTATAACAGACAATAAGAGATTGTTGGCATTTCAATTAGGATATTGAGAAGGTTGTTTATAATGATATAACTGATTAAGGATGATTACTGTCTTCACAATATTATTTTGTCATTGATGTCAAGAAATTGATTTTCTGATTTAGTAGGATGTTGCCATATCTTAAGAAGTATGTTTGTGATGAATAAGGGGAGGAATAAGTTATTCAATGGGCAACTATTACCAAGTTAGACAATGATGAGATCATGTTGTTTAGATTGTTTTGATATCCTACATATGCTATTGTTTGTAAGGTTAATGCTATACTATGTTACCGAGCAAGGAACCTAGTCGGTAAAACCTAAGGAACCTAGTTGGTAAACCCTAAGGTTATCGCTATCGGTTAATGAAGGCGGAATGTCTACCGAGTGAAGTTTAGTATTTACTGAGTAATAACAGAATCATTGGATGTATACATGCATTATTTAATGATGGAAGCTAATGAGCTGGTTATGATTAAATGATTGATACAATGTGTATGAAGTTTGTTAAGGATCTATGGCAATGGAAGATCGACAGGAAGATCTACAGCTCAGATTGAACCACAATACCCTAGCACAAGTTCCAAGAAATATATGCAAGTTCCAAGGCGAGGTAAAACGTTTTCTGATCGAAGGATACATTGAACCTGGTCAAGATTGAAGATCTGATGGCTATGATTGATAATGGGAAATGTGATCAAAGAGATTAAGCGGTTAGCAAATTGTTTATAAATAAGGAACCGTTGATAAACAATGTATGCGGGCAAGTGTAAGCACAAGGAGGCTACATAGTGATTACCGAGCACATAAGCTTGAAGACCTGTTTGAATAACATAGTAAGGAGCCCAACAAAGGGACAAGATAAGTCCTATGACTAGATTGTATTGAGAAAATAAGAATATGCTTTAGCATTTTAGATGCAAAGTTGCAGACATACTCATTACTGTTGTTTATTTGTAAGTGATAGAAAATCTCTTAATCGAGTGGACTTAACAGTCTTATTTGTAAATCCTCTAGCAAGGTGACATTCTGAATGAGTGTTTGAAACCCTTTAACAAGGTCACCTCTAACAAGGTGAAGATCCTAACAGATCTGAGGGAAATCCCTTAACCGGGTCACATCTAGCAATGTGTTTGTAATCTATAACAGGATTTGCTTTTAACCAAGCATACTCTAGAAGAGTATATTTCTTAGTGGGTCTGAAATCCCATAGTGGTTTTTCCCTATTTGGGTTTCCACGTTAAATTTGGTGTTATGAGTGTTGTTATAATTATGTGTTCTTAACGTTGCATGTTTTACAGTTTTGATTACATATATCTGTTTAAGCTACTGAGTTTGAATCTATTGAATATATTGAAGATTAAGTTTGTATGATTCACCCCCCCCCCCTCTCATCTTGTTAGCTTGGCATCTGTACTTAACAATTAGTATCAGAACTATCAATTGGTATTAGAGCTTTGGACTCCGGAAGAAAAAAGTTTAAAGGTACGTGAGGAAAATATCCAAAGATGTATAAGAGGGATGCACTGAAGCTGAACAAGTCAAGCTTCTCTACATGGCAGAAAAGGATGAAGCTGCACCTATCAGGAGTTGGAGAATATGTTGTATATTATCTGGAGAATGATTTCATTACACCTAGCACCTATCCATTGACAATGGAAGAGATAAAGGCAAAGCAAGAACATATTCAAGCAATGATTGAAATAACATCTGCATTGACCGACTCGGAGTTTAATGATCTAGAAGGCTGCAATGATGCCAAGGCAATGTGGGACAAACTCATATCTGCGTATGGTGGTGATGAACATGTTCAAAGAGCAAAAGTGGACAGTCTAAGAGGACAACTTGAATCCATGAGAATGAATGAAGGTGAGAACATAACCCAATACAGTACAAGGTTAAAGGAGATTGTCAATCAAATCAAAGGAGCAGGAGGAACCATTGAAGAGAAGGATGTCACAAGTAAGTTATTAAGAACCCTTCTACCAGCTTATGCAATCTGAGTCTCTACAATCAATGAATTGAGGTATGTACCCAATATGCGAGTTTCTTTGGATGCTACTATTGGTAAGCTACATGCATTTGAGTTAAGTAACTTTGATAACAGTGGGTCTTCGGTAAATAAAATTGAGTATACATTTAGTTCTTTTCATCTTGATGAATCTGATGATTACAATGATAGAAAGTATAAGTACTCTGAAGGGAATCACAGTGGAGCAAGCGAAAGATTTTGCAAAAACATGGAGGAGGTACACAAACTTTATGAAGAAATCAAAAAGCAAGAAGATTTTGAAGCACTATTAGCTAGAAGGCTACTGAGAGGAAAAGGTAAGTACAAAGGAAAGTTGCCTTTGAAATGTTTTAATTGTGATAGAATAGGACATATGGCTTCTAATTGCCCTGACAAAGAATCCAGTGAAAAGAGAGATTACCGAGATGACAGATAGAAAGATAATCATTACAAAGCACACCGAGACTTCAGAAGAAGAGATAAAAGGACATGTCTAATAGTTGATGAGGAATCTAATGATGATAAATCAGATGAAACTGATACAGAGGAAGTTGTTTATGTGGCTATCAAAGATGGATCGGATGAAGAAAGGTATGAAGAAAAAGCTTTAATATCTCACATGAATACTAATGATTCTTGGATCATAGATAGTGGATGTTCACATCACAGGACAGGTGATAAACACAAGTTTGTTATGTTAGAAGATTATGATGGAGGTTATGTAAGATGTGGTAATGATGCACCATGTCCAGTGAGAGGTAAAGGATCTATAACACTTCTTGACAATGCTAAATGTACTAATGTTTATTGGGTTGAAGGTTTGAAATATAATTTGTTGAGTGTAGCACACTTAAACAATACAGGATACCGAATAGAGTTTCAGAAAGGAATTGTCAAAGTTCATGACAAGCATGGGAAGTTAGCAGCTACCGAGACACAAACAAAAGGTAACACATTTCACCTTGACTCAACTTGGAATAAGTGTCTATATGCAAAGATAGATGATACCTGGTTATGGCATAAAAGATTTTGTCATGTAAATTTTGATAATCTGATCAAAATAAGCAAGAAGCACCGAGTAAGAGGTCTACCGAGTCTTGAGAAACCTGAGAATGCTATATGCCGAGGATGCCAGATGGGCAAGATGACAAGATCAAGCTTTACAAGTAAGTCTTACACTTCTAATGGAATTTTAGATCTTGTGCACACTGATCTTTGTGGTCCTATGAAAGTTCAGAGTTATTATGGCGATAAGTACTTCATATTATTTGTGGATGATTACTCAAGGATGATGTTAGTAATGTTTTTAAAAGAAAAATCAGAATCTTTTCAAATGTTTAAATGGTACAAGGCAAGAATTGAAAATGAAACAAGAAGACAACTGAAATGTCTTAGATCTAATAGAGGAGGTGAGTTCACTTCTGATGAATTTAACTTATACTACAATGATCATGGTATAAAGAGGCAAGTATCTGCACCGAGAATACCCCAGCAAAATGGGATAGCCGAGAGAAGAAACAGATCAATTGTGGATTGTGCAAGAACCTTGATGATAGAAAAGAAGGTACCTCAAACATTTTGGAGAGAAGCAATCAACATTGTAGTTTACACCCTGAACCGAGTACAACTAAAGAAAGGAACCTTGAAGACACCATATGAAATCTGGTATGACAAGAAACCTAATGTAAGTTATTTTAAAATCTTTGGAAGTAGATGCGATGTTCACAAAGATGACAAAAATGGTAAGTTTGATCAGAAAAGTGAAGAAGGAACATTTCTTGGTTATTCTTCTAGAAGCAAAGCATTTAAATGTCTGATCAAATCCTCTAACAAAATAGTAGAAAGTGCAAATGTGAAAATTGATGAATTTGCAGAAAAAAATGATGAAGGAAACTCCAAAGAACTAGAAGATTATGAAGGATTTGTATATGTTCAACCGAGAAGTCCTATCGAGAAAACTGCTGAAGGAAATGAAGAGAATGTCTAGTTACTGAGTGATGAAGAAGATCATACAGAGCCTACCGAGCCTGTATTAGCCAAGTATGTCAGAAGGAATCATGTGTCAAGTCGGATTATAGGAGATAAGGATGATCCAGTGATGACAAGAAACAAACTGAGACATAACACATGTCTGATATCTGAATTTGAACCAAGGATAGTGAAAGAGGCATTTAATAGTGAAGATTGGATAAATTCTATGACAAAAGAGATTGATCAAATCAAGAAGAATGACACATGGACACTAGTCCCAAGATCAAAGGACAAAAATGAAATCGGTACAAAGTAGATTTTCAGAAACAAGCTGAATGAAAAAGGTGAGGTCATTCGAAATAAAGCAAGACTAGTTTACAAAGGTTATGCTCAAGAAGAGGGAATTGATTATGGTGAGACTTTTGCACCTATGGCAAGACTTGAAGGAGCAAGAACATTGTTGGCATACGCTGCTTACAAGAATTTCAAAGTATATCAAATGGATGTCAAATCTGCATTTCTGGATGGTATATTAGAAGAAGAAGTTTTTATTGAACAACCTGAAGGATTTGTTGAAGGAGAGAATAAAGATCAGGTATGTAAATTGAACAAAGCTTAATATGGTCTGAAACAAGCACCTAGAGCATGGTATGAAAGATTGCATTCTTATTTAATCAAAATTGGTTTTATAAGGACAAGTGAAAACAACAATATGTACATGAAGAATGATGAAAATGGAATATTGATCTCAGCCATATTTGTTGATGATATTATCTTTTGTGGAAATGACTCTTTATGCAAGAAATTTGGAAATGAAATGAGCAAAGAATTTGAGATGTCGTTAATTGGTGAGATAAAGTATTTTATAGGTCTACATATACTACAAATGAAAGATGAGATTTTCATTACTCAACCCAAGTACATAAAGGAAATCTTGAAGAAATTTGGAATGGAGGATTCAAAACCAGTAAGTACTCCTATGACTACCAACTGTAAACTATCAAAGAATGATGAATCTGCATCTGTTGATGAGACACTTTACCGATCTATGATTGGAAAGTTGCAATATGTTGTTCACAACAGGCCAGACATAACACATGCAGTAGGTATAGTTGCAAGATTTTATGTAGATCCCAAGGAAACACACATGACAGCAATCAAGATAATTTTTAGATACTTGAAAGGTACTGAGGATTATGGCTTAGTATATCAGAAAGGAAATGACTTTGATTTAAAAGTTTATACTGATGCTGATTGGGTAGGCAACATAGATGACAGGAAAAGCACAAGTGGTGGAGCTTTCTTCTTAGGAGAAAGACTAGTGAGTTGGCTTAGCAAGAAGCAAAGATGTACTTCACAGTCTACAGCAGAAGCTGAATATGTTGTTGCAACATTAAATTGTACCAATATAGCATGGATCAAACAACTGTCGAAATGCATAAATGAGAAAGTTACCGAGCCAGTAACTATATTCTGTGATAATACTAGTGCCATTAACATTTCAAAGAATCCTGTTATGCACTCCAAGACAAAGCACATCTCTATCAAATATCATTATCTTGGAGAAGAAGCTCAAGAGAAGAAAGTGGTGTTGGAGTATGTTAGTTCAAAGGAACAAATAGTAGATATTTTCACCAAGCCACTACCAAGGGACACTTTTGAGTATCTCAGAAGTAAGTTAGGGGTCCTACCCCTATCTTCTACTCATTGACCGAGTTCGGTGAAAGCATCAATTCGATGACTCTAAAGAATATCTTTTAGGAGTTGATGCTGATTTACACACTTTAGGATGTTTTCTAAAGGCATGCAGGAAACAAAAACAGGGAACAGGAATTGAAGAGAAAATGCTCTAAATGAGACTGAGTTGATACCGAACAACAAATGAATTACTTCACACAGGAAGAAATTATGTATTAGTTTTCTTTTGGCATTGTTGTCAAATGGGGGAGAAGACTAATGTATGGGGGAGAAGACTAATGACAGGGGGAGAGCATTTCAACACTCTGAGCAATCACAATCACAACAATCTGAATTCGATTTTTTTAGGTCAAATCAATTGGTTTTGCCATCAATGCCAAAGGGGGAGATTGTTGGTATTATAACAGACAATAAGAGATTGTTGGCATTTCAATTAAGATATTGAGAAGGTTGTTGATAATTATGGATATAACTGATTAAGGATGATTACTGTCTTCACAATATTATTTTGTCATTGATGTCAAGAAATTGATTTTCTGATTTAGTAGGATGTTGCCATATCTTAAGAAGTATGTTTGTGACGAATAAGGGAAGGAATAAGTTATTCAATGGGCAACTATTACCAAGTTAGACAATGACGAGATCATGTTGTTTAGATTGTTTTGATATCCTACATATGGTATTGTTTGTAAGGTTAATACTATACTACGTTACCGAGCAAGGAACCTAGTTGGTAAAACCTAAGGAACCTAGTCGGTAAACCCTAAGGTTATCGCTGTCGGTTAATGAAGGCGGAATGTCTACCGAGTGAAGTTTAGTATTTACCAAGTTGCAACCAAGTAATAACATAATGTATTGGATGTATACATGCATTATTTAATGATGGAAGCTGATGAGCTAGTTGTGATTAAATGATTGATACAATGTGTATGAAGTTTGTTAAGGATCTATGGCAATGGAAGATCGGCAGGAAGATCTACAACTCAGATTAAACCGCAATACCCTAGCACAAGTTCTAAGAAATATATGCAAGTTCCAAGGAGAGGTAAAACGTTTTCCGATCGAAGGATACATTGAACCTGGTCAAGATTGAAGATTTGATGGCTCTGATTGATCATGGGAAATGTGATAAAAGAGATTAAGCGGTTAGCAAATTGTTTATAAATAAAGAACTGTTGATAAACAATGTATGTGGGCAAGTGTAAGCACAAGGATGCTACATAGTGATTACCGAGCACAGAAGCTTGAAGACATGTTTGAATAACATAGTAAGGAGCCCAATAGAGGGACACGATAAGTCCTATGACTAGATTGTATTGAGCAAATAAGAATATGCTTTAGCATTTTAGATGCAAAGTTGCAGACATACTCGTTACTGTTTTTTTTTGTAAGCGACAGAAAATCTCTTAACCGAGTGGACTTAACAGTCTTATTTGTAAATCCTCTAGTAAGGTGACATTCTGATTGAGTGTTTGAAACCCTTTAACAAGGTCACCTCTAACAAGGTGAAGATCCTAACAGATATGAGGGAAATCCCTTAATCGGGTCACATCTAGCAATGTGTTTGTAATCTTTAACATGATTTGCTTTTAACCGAGCATACTCTAGAAGAGTATATTTCTTAGTGGGTCTGAATCCCATAGTGGTTTTTCCCTATTTGGGTTTCCATGTTAAATCTGGTGTTATGAGTGTTGTTATGATTATGTGTTCTTAAGGTTGCATGTTTTATAGTTTTGATTACATATATCTGTTTAAGCTACCGAGGTTGAATCTGTTGAATATATCGAAGATTAAGTTTGTATGATTAACCCACCCCCTCTCATCTTGTTAGCTTGGCATCTGTACTTAACAATTAGTATCAAAACTATCACAAACATCTTCTTTATCTGCCAATCTTTGCTTTGACTTCTCTGGTGCCTCAACCAGATTCTCTAACCTTTGAATCCCTTTGGTTTTCTTTCTTTGCTTCAAATATGCACATTCTCCCTATGTATTGCCTTCTTTCTTCTGCAACTCGGGATTTCTTCTGCCACGAGACTTTATCCGGTTTGTCACCATGAGCTCTCTGTCGACCGGTTCCATCTATCCATCAAACTCATTTGTTAGATCCTTCGGCCAACTCATGTCACCTTCCGGTATAATATCTGCAACTGGTCCTATAAGATCTTTCTTAAAAACCTCCGATATAACCTCCGCAATTGGTTATGTCAAACCTTCTAGTATAACCTCTACCACCGGTTCCTTCAAACCTTCCAGTGTAACCTTTGCCACCAGTTTCCTACAACTTTTCTCAAGACTCAAATTCTTCACCTCCTTCTCTTTCTCCTTCAAAGAAATCAATGTGAACTTCTACCCATCCTTTTCAATAGTAACTAGGTTTCTTCTACAGTCATAAATAACTCCTCTATCATACTGCCAAGGTTTTCCCAACAAGACATGACAAACATTCATTGACACAGTATCACATAAAACTTCATCTCTGAAAGGCCCAATATTGAAACTCACCCAACACTGCTCCTTTATCTATATCTTCTAATCATATTATAACCAACTTACCTCGTAAGGACAAGGATGCTCAAGCCTCCTCAACCCAAGCTTCTCAACCATCTCTTCAGATACTAAATTATCAGTACTTCCATTATCTATAATGACCTTGCAACACTTACCACCCGATTTGCATATAGTCCGAAAAAGACTCTTCCTCTGAGTAGATTTAGTATCCTTTCTTCTAAACATAAGGGATTCTCCTTGCTCCGGTGCACAGTCAGACCCGGTACCATCTGGTTCTTCACTTGCCATGCAACTTCTTGGCATTCCTTGCTTACATTCGTAGGATCTATGTCCGGTTTCTCCACACTTAAAGCATTTGCCAAGGAATTCTCTACCGGTACTGCTGCTACCTTTCCTTGATGTCTTTTGCTCTGGTTCTTTACTCCATTTAGGTTTTGACTCCTCTTCTTCAATTGATTACTTCATACTATCATTCATCTTGAATTTCTCCTTTCCCTTATTTGATTGTCTTCTTCTCACCTTCTCCTCAGTCTTCAAAGCATACTGGTAAGCTTCTTCAACTGTTGAAACCTTCACCATACTCATCTCATCTTGAATGTTAAAAGCAAGTCCATTGATGTACCTCGCCACCTTTTCTCTATCCAGATCTGATTAACACATTGTAGAATTCCTCAGTATATTCCTTCATAGTCATGTTTCTCTGTTTCAGGTTCTGAAACTTCTTGAACAAATCCAGTTCATAGTCTCCCAGTATGAACTTGGCCTTCAACTTTGCAACCATTTGTCTCCATCGGGTGATCTTCAATTAACCACTCTCCACTTTGTCTTTGTGCAACTCTTTCCACCACAAGGCAACATGCTCTTTCAACTTGGTCTATGCCAACCAAACTCTTTGCAGATCCTTGACATCCTCAAACTCAAAGTAGTCCTCCAACTCTCCGATCCAATCGATCAGATCCTCCAAGTTCAACGTTCCAGAAAATTTAGAAACCTCAACTTTATGCATTTTACTTTCTTGCACCACTGCTCTTAGGAATCTTTCCTCTCTCTCATCTTCCAGTCCTTCAGCTTCCTCAATCTCTTCACCGACTTTCTCATACTCATCCTCAGAGTTAGGGTTTCTTAGCAAACCGACCAAAGCATTCCAGATTTCATTCCTCACTTCATTCTTGAAGTCTTCCATCATCTGTTCTACCCTCCAGGGGTTTGTTCTCCTTAGCGACATCTCTCCTTCCACTCCGGTGAACTGCCCCAACTCGGCGATCTGTCTATCGGTTTCAATTGCCTCCCCTCGATGATCTATTGAACACCCACACAACCTGCCTCTAATCGACGATCTGTCCACCTCAAGGAATGCCTTAATATTTGCAAACAATTCTTCCACCAGTCGGTCCATAACCAGCTCTGATACCAATTGATATAGCCATAACCAATAAAAACCCTCAAAAGAGTCAACCGACTTATGCAACAAGAGAGACACAACACAATCAACAAGAAAACATAACAAATTCATATAAACAGAACATATTCAAGCCATAGAACTTCCGAAAATCATCTGGTAATCATCAAATTATCATCAAAGAACATCCGGTAATTAACCGGTTGCATGCAAGCTTCAAGCCAAAAACAACCCAACCGGAACTCTAAAGATCAACCAGATCACAACATGCAAATCTCAATCCTTATTCTCAGTTCTACTTTTTCTGCCCCCTACAAATGATTACATAACATCATATTTATACCCACCAGAATATATCTGGGTCGGCCTCAAAGGATTACATTCACCAATGCAAAAAAAATGAAATGTGTAATTGGGTCGACCCTAAGGTTTATGAAATCTTTCGGGAAAATAACAACCAAGTGATGCCCACTAGAACATATCTGGGTCGGCCTCAAAGGATTACATTCACCAATGCAGAAAAATGAAATGTGTAATCGGGTTGGCCCTAAGATTTATGAAATCTTTCCAGAAAATAACAACTAAGTGATGCGGTTCAACAGGAAGGTTGGCCACACGCCAAAGAACATCGAACAAGACCCAAGATGGATCCATACGCCAATAATCACACCAGTAAAGAAGGAAAACCAACCGGTAAGCACAAGAATTGTCTCAAGAACCCATAAACAACCAACTGAAAGCGATAATTGACCGAAGAAGAATCCAAATGAACTAGAAATCTGGAATCAACCACATAAAACTGCCAAGAAACTGCAAACAAGATCTGCCACGAAGAACAAGCGATTACCGGTACATACCGGTAAGAATACTAAAACTGCACAAGGAACTAAACAAGAACAAAACTGAAAGGAAATGTTTTTGGTTGATGCTCGCTCATCGACTGGGGATGCTCCTGCATCATTGGATTGAGATTGGAAAGAGATTTCCAACGATATATGGTTTGTCCAATTTCGCCTCTGTATGCTCAAGTTATGGCTAAAAGAAAAAAAACCCTCTTTTAGGGCGCAAAGAGGGTCCAAAGGGGTCATGTATGTTGCCTGTATTGCAGCACTGATGCAATGTACTTTTGCTACAAAAGAGTTGACCTTTTGTTTTTTAAATTAAAAAAAAAAACCTTTTTGTAACAACATGCACCCACTTGATTTTTATTTATTTTTAAATAAAAATTAAAACCCCAGCAATCAATTTTTTTATTTTTGGAAAATATTTATGACGCATGTGCAGGTATGGCTGTATGGATTTTCATGTCTCGTAAAGCATGCCAATAAAAAAATCATGCCTTAGATGCCCCTATCATGGAAAATAGGCAAATTATATATCAAAATCCGTGGAATCACCCTTTTGAATCCAACCGTGAGGTCCTTTTGGGCCTAAAAAGCTCCAAATTTTTAGGTACACTCTGGAACAAAGAAAACCCTTGAACTTCGAACCCTTGCAAAATGGACTGTGTATTCGATTTTAACTAAACAAAAGGCAATCATGACTTTCTCAAGCCTTTTGGAACTGATTGTGCACTCCAAATTAACCCAATACGAGCGATGTGTTGCGTATACAAATAATATCCAAAAAAAGTAAACAAGAATCTTCAGTTTTGGAGATTTGATACCATGTTAGAATTCGTGAAATGCGAATCCCACAAGCCTAGTTATCTTCTACAAGAATACCTATCATACATATAGAGGAAATTGAACAACAAAATTATTAAAGACAATAACAATGAAATTGTTGAATTGCTTTAAATTTGCTTGAGTTACAATGAATGATATTACATCCTTATAAAGAAATCTAACTCTAAGGATAGAAACCCTAAATGGTGGAGTTTACAAGATAGACTGAGAGTTGAAACAAAATGCATGAATTAGTCATGTATGCACAAAAAACATGATAGACTAATTAAATGCATGAAACTCTCGAAATCTAAACATAGTTTGCTTTTCCTAGTTTGCATTATGCATGGAGATAAATATTAATTAATTATCCCTAGTAAATTAACTAACTAAATAATAAATACCAATAATTAATTACTAGTTAACGCACATATTATTTAGTGAATAATTAATATATAAATTATTTACTCCAACAGATAACTCTGGTTGTTGTTTAAGGAGATGTGTTTAACAATAAAAATTCAATTGCTATATTGGTAGTGGAGGATTAAGTTGTTGGCATTTGCATAAAGATTGCATTAATGATATGTTATATTGTCATTGATGTCAATTGAATCGGTAATGGTATTTATGATATTGCTGATATTGTTGTTATTGATATTGTCTTGTAACTGGTAGGAAGAGCTTTATGAAAGATGTTGTAAACCAGTATGTAAGTATGTGAGTTGAACCGATAACTGGTGTATAAGGTTAAACCCTTTCTGTGCAATGTAACCAGTAAACCCTAACAATTATTTTTTGTTAAACCCTAATTGATTAAGTTCGCTGAAATGGTTATGTTGGTTTATTATTTGATGATGAGCGGTAATGATGGTGACATGTGTGGTCATTGTACGAAGATAAGTTCAGATTGTTTTGGCATGTTTGTTTGATTGTCTAGGGAATGAGCAAAGTGGATTGCATCTAATGTAAAGCACGTGACGAGTTACAAGTCCAATGAAGCAGTGATCATGGAGTGGTTGGAATTTTCTTCAAGAATGTGTATAGATTGCTATGTAAATCCAACGGTCACACTTGAACCGATTTGTTTGTAATCTCTATGAGAGAATTAGGTTTTTGTTGTGTTACCGACCTAATTGATTTGTATTTAAGGTCGATGAAGTTGTTTTATAAAAGGTGTTGGCAAGAGTTGGCAGAAATCAGTTGAGTGTGTGGTTGCCTAACCGGAGAATGAATCTACAGTTTGAGTAAAGGCAGATTGAAGCTTAAAAGGATCCGATCAAGAAAATGTAGTAAGCTCTAACAAGCTTGGTTACTTCTTAAATCCTCTAACAAGGTGGTCCATTAGCTTGGATCTCCTAACAAGGTATTTGCTTTTTATCAAGGCATTTGTAAATCCCTTAACTGGGTGATTCCTAACAAGATCAATTCTTAACAAGACTTATTGTAAAAGCTTTAACATGCTTGACTCCTAACAGGGCAAACTTCAGAGGAGTTCAGATAGCTATCTTGTGAGTCTCATCTCACTGTGGTTTTTACCTATTTGGGTTTTCCATGTATAAACATTTGTGTCATGTGGTGAATGTTTTTGTGGTTATGATCTTATGATTGATTTGATTAACTTTTGTTAAGGCATGATAACTGGAAGCATTGAGAGATGGAGTGTGTTGATATATGATTAAGCATTTGGATGTTTACAAGATTAAAGTTGTTTACTGTTAAGTTGCTATAACAATTAACTGATTGATGTTGAGTATTCTTATGAGTATTGATCTTGACAGTGATATTCTATTGATAAGTTTACTTTGTGTGATTGAGTTTGAGTTTGGGAAGTTTGTATCAGTTTTTCAGTTTACTGATTCACCCCCCCACCCCCCTCTTAGTAGTCTACCAGATACTTATTCTTTCATCATACCATCATAATTCCTTTTCATTCTCTATAAATTTAACATGTCTTCAATTTGGGGAAAACATTGCTACCTTCATCTTGTAAGATAAATTTTCCGACTTTGTATATATCTCATTTGTTTATGGGTGTCATATGTTTCCTATAAAAAAAATGTATCATTTTATGGCCTTGATATGACTACATCTAGATACTTATTTATTTTCTATATCTTTTGAATCAATCTTGTTACCATTTAAACCTCACCTCACCTACCCCCTCTACCTAAATGTGTGAAAAATAACATAATTTGTAACATTTTTAGGATCCAACTTAAAATAATCTTCTAATCTTGTATTGCAATGTGTTCTAAATGAATCAAGTAAAGAAGTCCACACAACAAGTATAGGTTTAATTATTTTTGATGATTTTTTAAGAGTTTACTCAAGTTGGCCAACATAAAGGTGAACCCTACACACATGGGATTAATTATCTAGTTGTAATACAATAAGAGTCACTCATAGCATTATAGTATTTACATCTCCCATCCATTATATGTTTTTGGTTGCATCCTTGTTGTAGACACCTAAAATACATCCCTACATTTATGTTGTCATCACACTAGGTCAATCCTAATAATTAGTTCCTAACATTAACTAAATGAACAACGTCTATTTGATTATTCTTCTATTTTAATTGGAATTATTACACATGATGTAAGGTAAAGTGGTCATGGGATAGGAGGAATTGTATGAGACATACATGTGGGGATAATATGAATTAGCCACATATGTATGTGTAGAAGTAGAAGAATGAGAGGCAACGAAGGCAGTAGTGGAGAAAAGGTGGTGGCGGCACTATAGGTAGGAATAAAAGAGGAAGGGGTTACAATATGAGGGACAACATGGGTGATGAAGGCAATTGGAGTGACAACTATAAGATGGGAGGAGGAAGGATTGAAAAATGATGAAGGTTAAGTGACTAGGTGAGAGGATACACCATTGGAAGAACCCACGAGAGTACAAATATTATAGTGAATTTTCACGCCATAAAGGGGTGCCCACCAATGCATTATGTAAAGTAGTAGCTAACTATTGAGGATATTCAACATGAAAAGGTGCACCCATAAGTAATCATATCATAAGGGAAATATCTTTCTTAATAAGATATACCTCGTGAACATAATCTTGTTGTTCTTCATGTCCCTCAATATAGTTCCTAGCATTAGCATTACTAACATCCATACCAAATTGGTGGTTATTGTTGATTGAGTGACTAGCCATATTAGGGTCAATACAAGCACTCCTTTATACAAAAATTCCAAGGTTTTGAGTAGCTTGTTGAATAAGCAAATTCTAAAGTGAAAATAGATTCAATTATAAAGAATGAAAACCACTCTTAGATTTGAACAATAAAAAACTAGAAAATAAAAACCTAAGGAGATGTGAAAGTGAAGGAGTTCTTCTCCATAATTAAATGAAAAAAAACCCATTATTTTCCAAATAAGAGGGTGAATGAAATCTCTTTTATGTAAATCTAAGGCACGTTAATAAATAACATAAACATTCATAATATACTCTAGATAAAAAGAATGTATATGGAAAATGTAATAAATACAAATGAATTAAGTGTAGACTCTAAAATTTCATAAAATAATAAATATACTTAACTGGACAATTGTGACCAACAATACATAAATATTAGCGATGATTAGAGAAATGCTTTGGAAGGAGTGAATGTTCTATTTATTGCTCTAGATCACTTTTGCAACTTTAGATTTGATCTTGTGTAATTCTATCTTGTAGATCTTAATTGAAATTTGCAAATTGGATCTTTGTATACTTTCAAAAGGTCACCTCACCTTTGTGCTCTTAGTCCACTATCATATAAAAAATGCGTATAAGTTTAATGATTTACATGTAGCAAGAATAACTAATCCTTTGTGTTTAAAACATTTAAGCATATTAATTTAACAACTAGAAAATGATGGAGGACTATGTGCTCAAACATACAATGCCTTGATACTTATGCAATGTATATTCCGTAATAAATGCTCTTAACAATATATGCAATAATATATAATATTTATATATATTATTTAAGATGCCACAAATCTAGATACGTCTTGATAAACTAAAATCAATTAGGACTACTCCTTTGAATACAATACCACAAATACCTTTTATGTCCTAAGTCAAAATACAATAATCGAATGAAAGAGTAAAATTGATTTTAAATAAATATTTGAATTTCAAAAATCAAAATCCTCAATACAGCCATCTTTATATTTATTATTAAAAATTTCATTCCAATCAATCTAGGCCTAAAATATAAGTTAAAAAGGGCATGGGAATACTATTTTCACCATGACAATGTTTTGAATAGTTTAGTGCCTCGTGATATTGAGTTAATGACAAGCCAAAATAATCAAACGCTATTATTGTATGCCCAAATAGTACAAAGCACGATGCCACGTCATAATTATCGGCCGACAGAGCAACAGCGAGCCTGCGACCGAAATGATGATGTGGACCCTGAAAGTATTAGTTTAATGTTAGTCTATGCCATTTTAACACTGAATGCCATCATGACGACGTTAGCTCCTCTGTTTCAACTTTTCCGTGCCTTCACGACAATACTTTAATGAATGGAATTAAAGCCTGTGCAGAGAAAGGTAACTGAATTTGCTGCGTCTCGGGTTCGAGTCTCACTCACTCAAATATAAATGTCGTTGTAGCAGTCTGTAAAAGCCAAAAGCTCAAGGAAAATGGGATCCCGCGTCAGCACATATGTTATCCTGTGGGTTAATCTCTTTACTCTGGTATGTATGTATGTATTTTGAGCTCAGCACGCAATTGCAGCTTACAGTTTTTTCTTTAGCATATAAAGCTGCTTAGAAAGTTTTGAGTTATTTTTTCTGGCAGCTAGTGTCGATAGGCGTGTTAGGATACGGGACGTGGTTAGGTGCCAGACATAGCGACGATTGCAACAAGTTCCTCAGCGCGCCCGTTCTTGTCATCGGAGCTTCCGTTTTTCTCATGTATGTCGATTCGAGAACAAATTAGGGTTTGAAAGTATTTGTGTATAGTTATTGAGTGTACGTCTCGTCAACTCGATTGTAGCTCATAGACTATGTGCTGGTTTTGTGGTAGATCATTGATTGGATTTGTAGGAGCTCTGAAAAACGTCCCGATACTGTTATGGATCGTATCCTTTTTGGCGGGATTTTGTTGAAAGTCATTTTACAGTTTTAAAATGCATTATTACTATTATATCGTGGTCCTTGACTGTGATGTTTTTGGCAGTATCTTATACTTATGTTTTTGCTCCTAGCGGCGATTGCGGCATTTACAGTATTTGCGTGAGTAATTTTAAAATGCTTTTACTTTTTACTCTTTCCACTATTTGAATTTGGTTTAGTTTATGTCTTCACCTTTAGAGCTATCAGTATTTTTGTCTTTTACTCCCTTCTTAGTTTTCTTTTTGATAATATAAGGAGGGTGATATTGGACCCTGGGCCTTGATCTGGTTGTTAACAGAGCCCAGTAATGGGCATAAAACCTGCCAGAGCATCGGCCCACCGGATATTTGAACCTGGGTGGCCGTTGAACTTGAAACAACTCCACCTTTCAACCATTGCACTATGATCTTAACGGCGGCTGCTTCCATCTTATTTTTGCAATGGTTTATCTCGTGTAACATGCTATTATGAACATTGAACAATATAACTTTATTTGGTATTCACAGTCCAACTCTGACCTACGCCATTTCACCCATAGTGTTGGTATTGGTTATTTTGTAAGTTTGTTTGATATGATACTTCCTGTACAGAGCCTTAATATGCTTTTGATGTATTTGTTACTTCCCATTCCTACGTTGCGTCTTAGCCAGAGCACTTCGTCTCAGGTGATTATATTGACCAAAACAAGGACAGGAAGTTTTTACTACTTCAAATCCCTGTTACATATTAGCTAGAGCATTTTGTAGAAGGCGATTGTGAGGAGTCAGTGATAAGAAGAAAGATAAAGCTGACCAATACAAGTTCAATGGCAAGAATGACTTCAGAAGCGCATCTATTTTAGAATTAAGTTTGATTACAGCTGTATACATTTGAACTTTCAGCAGAAATTTGGTGATGCATCATATCCATGATATCAAAATCTGGATTCAATTGATTCTTGGATCGAAACTAATGAAAATATATGCAACAATCAGGATAATCTGAGCTGCTAGATCTGAGTTTAGTTTCCAGCTGCTTTTGCATTGGTATTTGTTGAACAAAAATCAAACAAACAAATAAATGTTTTGTCATTCTGACTATATAAATTCTTTTGTATAGATGGACTGTGAGCATCAAACGTTAGTGGAACCTATGCATGGGTATGTAACTTGCGGTTGCAAGAGCTCTACATGCCATAGAGTCAAAATTTAACCCAGGCTTTTCATAGTACTTGCCAAGACCAGGTCCAAAATTCAGGGTATGGAAACATGCATATATGTTTATAAGATTTGGAATATTTCATGTATTTTCCCATACAGCAAGTTTTTGCACAGTTAAAACCGAGACTTGCCTACTTTTCTGGGTCTTCAAATCTGAGATTTTGCCAATTTAGAGTTTTTCTTTTTTGGCTCACTTTTGAACCGAATTGACTTTTGCCTTCTCATGAGTCAAATATCAGGCGTGCTCTGAATCTTTTAAGGATTTCTGGTAGTTGAAACATATTTCCCAGGTTTCAAAATATTTCTCCATTCTGGAACTTTGAAGAATCCCTGCAAATTTTTGAAATGTTTCTGGCAAATTTTGAAATATTTCCAGTAATTTTCACATTTTCCAAAAGTTTGCTGTGTTGTAGCTTATCGTTCTAGAATATTTTAAAAATTCCAATACCATTTTCAAGAAATTTCTGAGTTATTGATGCCCTCATCAGGTGGTTATTTCTGTGATAAGAAAATTGAATAGAAACTTAAATGGGTTATCACCAGATTGCACCCAAGATTTCTTGTTGTGATTTGTATATCTCTCGTTCTGTCGTCTTATGTGCACCTAGTATGTTTTACTTTACAACTTTGTCTGTAATGCAGTGTTATAAATTGTCCTTGTAAAGAATAGGCCTTTTGAAATTCAATTGGAATCTATGATCTACTATGGTTGAGGCTACTTGCCACTCTGGTACTCTCTCTTGTGGTCGTGGCTCTATATCATCTGTTGTTGGGGACCTGTTGACGTGTATTTTGTACACTATCAAACACAGAATAAAATACCCAAGGGTACCTTATCCTCTCTTGAGTAAAGCCTCTGAATGCTGAAGATATCGCGAAAAGGATCAATCAGGGTGACTTCAAGGTTCTTCGTTGTAGGATCTCTACGTGTGGATAAGCTCTTTGTGGTATGATGCGATTTGCTGGAATCACAAGGGGACTTACACGTAATGACTAAACTTCTGATTTGCTTTGAATATTGCCAGAACACAGGATTTTACCGGCTTTGATTTGAAAAAAGGAAAAAAGATGAGGGTGAGGAAAGAATCTAATCCTAATACTAAGGAATGTAGGAGCAATGATTGATCTTTGATGAAATTCTAACTAGGTCTTGTTTTGACATCCCAGGACCATCTCCACAAGGTTAGTGCGATCTTCGAAGGAAAGCTTTATGATGTTCAAATCATCACTACAGGCATAGACACCATCAGGTTGATGCATATCAATGAAGAAGCGACAACTGAAGTTAAGCTTAAGCTGAATGATTCCAGTTGACTACACAAGGCAAGTCTGCAATCAACAAACCAATTTCACCATCAATCAAGCACGTTTCTTCCACTCATCTAATAACATGAAATCAAATATGACAAGTATAGAGACCATGCAAATTGTCAAATCGACCCATAAATTTCACCATTTCTTCAATGATGTTTTACAAGTCTTTTACAACAACATCTTGGCAACAATCTTTGCCTTCTCTCTCTACTCTACTCTAATTGCTATTCTATCAACTGACTAACTATCTTCTATTAACTCCCTATTTTCTAACTCCTTTCTAACTGCTTTCTATTCTATTCCTATTAGCCTTTACAAATGAAGAGCTGGGGCTTATATAGTGCCCATAATACAATTCAATGGCTCGGATCCATTTGAGATCAATGGCCAAGATTCAACAATGAAAACCCTAATTAGGGTTTGTTACAACCATTACATAACATTTAATGCTTGACCAATGATAAAATTACATCCTTAGGACACATGTCTTCTCTGGAAAATTTGACCAATAGATAGCTGGGGTAGGTACATCGAAGTTTGTGCCACCTCCCATGAGTTAGGTACATTGAATCTGGACACGCTGAGGTGGACCAATCTAATTGGAGGAGTGATGACTAGGATGCCACCTCGTTTGACACTCGTAATTTGGTGGATATTCAACTTGACGTTGCTGAGAAGCTAGCTTTAATTAACTTTTTTGGAACTATCTGCTCCTTCAACGAGCCCTTGCTCTGACTTCTTTTGTCTTTGATGTGCAGGGTGATGATGTACCTCGCCTTGGAACGCTGGATCGGAAGAGGTTAGTCATGATGATGCTTGACCGAAGAAGGCTGTCTTGTCGATGCTAGACTGGAGGAGGTCGCCCTTATCCTTGCTTGATCGTCTTTGATGAGAGCCTACCGACTTGTAGATCCTCTGGACTTTGGAGTCGCCATCTTGATACCTACACAACATTTCAAAATTAGTAATATATCTTGAAGTCTAGAAATTAGGATTCAAAAGGAAGATTTAAGATTTTAATTAGGAAACCTCATGATAAATCTAGAGTTATCATTTCCTAATTAACCATGCAATACTTAGATTTTCCAAAACAAATGTCCAAAAATCAAACCTTAAACAAGGGTGTCAAGATGATTTTGCCATACCTCCTCTTGAGTATTAAACTCTAAGAAATGATGCAAAAAATGGATTTCGCTAGGCAAAATTTAAATCAAAATTCTCCCTTGGATGAATTGCGCCTCCTCTAGCTTCAAAAAGAATAGACTCCACCCTCTTTGATCTTCAACACTTAGTAGAAATTCGCTCCACTCTAGCTAGATTTCACTCCTCCAAATTGCACCTTAATTAGTAGAATTTCGCCTCCAACATGCTATATTTCGCTCCTCCAATTCGCACTTCAACTTTGCACTTGAAAAAGGATGAATGAATGATTTGAAATATGAAACAAACCCCTCCAATATATAGAGCGCTCACCTCTCTTCTCTCCAAGGCCGACTTGCCAAAAGGGAAATGAAAATGAAATAAAATCCTCCTCAAAAGAAGGCCAACTTGCTTGTAAAAGCAAATAAATGTATTTGAGCGCTCAACTTGTAAATTTTTAATTTATTTAAATTAATTTTAATACCTCTAAGATGCTTATTTTGATTATTTCAAGGTCTAAAAATTAATTTATTAAATTAAAATGCCTTTAATTTAATGCGAATTTGATTTAGCCTTTCCAAAGGCCTCAAAGTTAGCAACTTGGTGAATTTTAAGGAATATCAGCGCTCAAAAATGTAAAAATGAAGGATATCACCAATTTCGCCCTGGACCTTCAATGAAGGTCAGGAGCGATTTTTCAATCTTGCTCTTAATCCTTCATCTTTTGGATTCCAAATTGCTTCCAAGACATAAAATATCATCTCTTCTTCCTATCCACACAAGATCTGGTCTCAATTCCTCAAACAAAGGAGAGGACCCTGAAAAATCGCTATGGGCCCTCTCTAAGGGTCAGGAGCGACTTTTTGATTTTAGGCTTTATTCTTCATCATTTTTCATTGAAACTTCATTCGTCATTAAGCAACATCCTTCATTTATCCATCTCATCCAAACTCGCTTTGTTGTTGCAAGGTAAAATGAGGATTTTCAACAATATCGCTATGGGCCCTCTCTGAGGGTCAGGAGCGATTTTTCATTTTTTGACCAAAATCATCAAGTTTCAAAGGCAAAACAATATTCATCATGTTTTTGGAGGTCTCTTCTCCTTATCCTAACCTTGCCTTAGCACCATTTTGAAGAAAACATGCATTTTTTGAAAATCTCGCTGTGGACCTTCAGTGAGGGTCAGGAGCGACTTTTTGGTTTTAAGCAAATTCCTTTATCTTTTAATCTTCAAATCACCTCCAAGGCATAACACATCACGTTCTCCTCCTGTCCAAGCAAGATTTTGTCTCAATTCTTCAAACAAAGGAGAGAAAATTGGAAAATCGCTATGCGCCCTCTTTGAGGGTCCGGAGCGATTTTTGTAATTGCCTTCAAAATATTGATTCTCAACGATTTCTTTTCACTTCAAGGCTTTTCAAACATCGTTTCTAACCCATGCCTAACCTTAGCTTTCCTCAAACTTGGATGAAAATTTCCCATTTTAGGTTTCTCGCTGTGGGCCCTCTCTAAGGGTCCGGAGCGATTTTTTGCTGTGGGCCTTCAGTGAGGGTCAGGAGCGATTTTTTCATTTTGGGTTGATTTCTCCTTGTGTTGATCCTCCAAATTATATTCAACCGATAGAACATGCTTTCCTTCATCCCTTCCAATCATAAAACATACTTTGATCTTGCAAGAATAATGCATATTTGAAAATCTCGCTGTGGACCCTCTTTGAGGGTCAGGAGCGATTTTTGCTACCTGGACCAAAATGCTTCACTTTTCACCTAAAAATCACTTTGCCAAGGAAGATGTCATCTTGTTCTTTGGTATGAATAAAAATTCATGTCCAAGAAAGGTCCAAAAATGTGCACACAAAGAAAATCGCTGTGGGCCCTCTCTGAGGGTCAGGAGCGATTTTTCCTTTCCTGGGCAAAACTCCTTCAATTCATCATCTTTGATCAAGTCTGGATACTTCACTATGCTCATTTCATCCATCCCCATGCCTTTGACATCTTAAGTCGACCAAATAAGGCTAGCAATGACCCTTATAAGATTTCTCGCTGTGGGCCCTCTCTGAGGGTCAGGAGCGATTTTTCTATTTTCAACAAAGTCCTTCATCATTTCTAGTCAAAACTTCTTCAGGTGGGTGGAGAAAGTCATTTATTTTCCATTCATGATCAAAACTTGGTCTCTTTTCATTGCAAAATGAAGGAAATCAAAATCTCGCTGTGGGCCCTCTCAGAGGGTCAGGAGCGATTTTTCGCTGTGGGCCCTCTCTAAGGGTCCGGAGCGACTTTTTGAACTCTCTGTCAGGATAATTTTATGGAATATAACATTTAAGTATAAGTGACATTTCCTTAAGTTATATTCCATATATACTTTCAGGATGTTTGAGAGTGGTTTTAGACCTCCAGGAGCTATATTGCAAAATCTAGTTTTTGGAGGATTTTCAGTTTTCAGACTTAGTCAAATTTCAGGATCAGGACATTCCAGACTTAGCCAAATTCAGGATCAGGACATCACTCTAGCAGGACTTGCTATCCTATTGATCTCCCCGACAGCACTCATCTTGCAAAGGCTAACAGACAAAACCCTAAAAGACCTAAAGAACAAACCCTAGAAAGCAAAAAGCAGGGGTCCCCATTTGCAATGGGGCGATGTGTGAAATGGTCACAACAGGACCCTAGTTCACTTCCCTTCCATGGTGCAGATCTGAGAGGCAGCCTCATATTACCATTTTTCCCCACTATCAGCGGTTCTTCGGCCTTGAATTTTATGAGAGGTTCTACTTAGGGTCGTCTAAGTTCCAGAATTTTGCAGCCCACCCCCCTTAGCTCTAGACTCACCATGCCGACCATTCTCAGATTCTGTATAATTACTCTTGTTGAGACATGAACCAGCTAGGACTCGAACCTAGGACCTTCCATACGCTGCTGGAGTGCTCTACCACTGAGCTATTGGCCCCCCTCTTGGACCAGTCCATCGTCGGTCCAGGTGTGGCTTATTTCCAACACCAACACCCCTCCCTTAAGCCACACCTCTCGTGTGCTTGGGGCTCCTAGCCTGGACCTGGCTCTGATACCATGTTGAGACATGGACCAGCTAGGACTCAAACCTAGGACCTTCCATACATTGCTGGAGTGCTCTACCACTGAGCTACTGGCCCCTCTTGGACCAGTCCATCGTCGGTCCGGGTGTGGCTTATTTCCAACACCAACAACTCCCACTATGATCGATGGCAATTTTTGTTGGCTCCTCGTTTGTGTCTTGGAGCACTGACACTTGAAGTTCCCAGTTTGGATGGCTTTCTTCTGACCATTGCCTTATAGGGTGTTCCCCCTTTTTTTCTTTTTATCATTACACTTGCTTATGGCCCTATGGGTATGCCATTTTTCAGGCTAGTACTTGTGTTTGTATGCTTTATGTCTAGGGCATCCATTTTTGCTCTAGTCCTTTGCTATTGCACGTGCTATACGTTCCATTCCCACTGATTTTTTTTTTGTCATTTATGGATATTAATTCTTTTCTTTCTTTCTTTCTTTCTTCCTTGCCTTGTATTGCCGCATTTATCCACAACCCTATAAAACTGCACTCCACCATAAAAAATATGCCTCTTCCCTGAAAGGCCTGGGGACTACTTGCCACATCATCACAATGGCTATAGGTTGATATTAAAGAGTGTCCTAGATATTTCCTTAAACTCTAGTAAGAGCTATAAACATCTAGCCCGTGAACTAAAGTTTTGGAACATGTTAAGAGCAACCATAAAACCTTGCAAGAGTGCTGAAGTCTTCTTGCTGCTGATTTAACTCAGCAACCAACAAAGCCTGTTCTTGTACATCTGCTTGTAGGTAAGGTCAAGAATGTGTTATGTTTTTCGGTGACAGTTCCAATCTTTGCTTTCTGCACTAAACAGCTTCATTAGAGAACCATCCTTTGTCACCAATCCATTCCGTTAAAGTTAACTCCAAGTTTAGAGTTTCTTGTAGGACAATTATTAGACATCTGGTACCATATTCAAATCCTGTCTTGAATGGAATTCAAAATATATACGGTTCAAAAGGCATGTGGAATATATTGCCAATATTCTGTAAATTGTGCCAAACTCCAAGTTTATAGTTTCTTGTAGGACAATTATTAGACATCTGGTGCCATTATTGAATCCTTTCATGAATGGAGTTCAAAATACATACAGTTCAAAAGGCATGCGGAATCAAGTTACAATATTCTGTAAAATTGTGCCAAATATGAAAGAAAGAATGAAAGCAAGCTCTACATCAAGCTTGAAGCAATAAGAGAACTTGAACAAAAGAAGCCTTTATATGGCTTGCAGATTGCTCCAGGCCATTACATAGTAACTTGATGAAATATTAGTTCTAAACCTTTCAACCTTAAATTCTTGAAGTAACATGGTAGTCTTATGCTGTTTTATTAGTGTTGCTATATCATACTTTTTAATTAGTGTGAGATGTATCTCTCACATTCCAAAAGAAGTTTGCAATATTCATTATTAGCCACAATATCAGACCTTTGTCATGCTTATTGAGCATTGTACATATAAATGTGATGCTGTTGATCATCATATTCTTCGATATGAGTATCTATATGTTGAAAACCAGGTAGTTTGTTTTCAATGTAATAATTCTTAGGCTCTGCCGTGTCTCCATAAATTGAGCAGAAACATTTTTCTGAGAAAGAGCATTTTCTGTAGACCTAAGAAGATTGAGCTTGATTAAGAGGGTTTTTAGAAACTTTTCTATATGAAACTTCTTGGCGTTTTGCTTCCTTTTCCTCCCCCCTGCTGTTGTAATCTAGTCTCAATCTCACTCTTGGAACTTTCTTTGCTAACTTTATTTTCAGCTCAATATTTGTTCTTTAAGAATAAGTAGTAATCCTTATTCTGACTACTTAACGTTTTGTTTGCAAACTGGGCACTAGGATATTTATATATTAATTTACTGGAATGCAAATGGCCTAAAATATATGTAATATTTTATATAACCGAAGTGGTCAATTTTGTCTTCAAACTCGTGGAAGATTTTCTCAATCCAATTAATCATTAATGAAAGATGTTAAGCTGATGAGAGAAAATTAAAGAAAAGCACTAACAATCTCAATTGGGCTTGTAGGTCTAACTAGGCCTACAAAGCCATCCATGGCCGCATCATGATAATAATTGAAGAAGCCATTAGCGTGAGAAACTGCCAGGATCATTAGATCAACCTTTGGGACATGAAAGATACGGTCCAGTCAAGGAATACAGCAGTGAGTGTGAAGTGAAGAAAGGAAGATGGTTCTTAATATGGTAATTATGATGCAGTGTTTGGTACCAAAAGAAGGCTTTTCTCAGTTTGGAGAACTTCAAATAGTTTATACATGTATAAATATCTTTTAAGTTGGGCTTTTCTTTTGGCTTGGTAAATCAACGGTCAGGTTATGATGTGTTTTATGTGGCATGGGATATGTAAGGCCACTTTTTTCAGATCTGTAAGCATGGGTTGCGCTTGAATGTACACGACAATTAATATGCCAAAATCTCACCAAGTGTTCGTTGAAGTTATGGCCTGTCTTATTATGGCTGGGGGATTGGAACTTTGGTCACACTCTTATGAGTGTGCTCCATTACCATTACTTCACAACCATTGGACTTAAATGGGAATCATTTGAAAATGATCAACATTGCCGATTTTCATCTTATTAAGTGTGTGTGAATTAGAGAAATGAACCAACTTGGAGTTAACTCTGCACTGCACTGATAAATTTCAATCACACTTTTCATATTTCAACTGATGTAGAAACTATTATCACTTGGTTTCTTTTCTTCTAAGTTACCGGTCTTAGTCTTGGTACTGGTGTGGATTTGGAGTCAAAAAAAATTTGGTGGTTGGGTTCATGTTGGGTTTGTCTATACAAAAACATATAAAGGTCAGAAATATATACATACTTGCAGCAGTAATTAAGTCTAAAATAACACATAGCATCATATAATAAACAAAACTACCATACATAAAAAATATTACAGTTTCAATGAGTCAAACTTGAATGTCATATATTCAAATAAAATAATAATAATGTGAAGTGTCAACAATCAGCTATCACCAATCAAAGATCAACCTCATATGACGGTTCTTTAAAAATATCATAGTCACCATCCATATTAGATGATGTAGGTAGTGATATATTGGAATAACCATAAATAGTACCATTGGTAGTGACACCAACATTGACACTCTCATGCTCACTAGCTGGCTTGTCGTCAACATCAAGTGCAACAAGGTGGGAGGCGGAAGCATCCAAGTTAGTATGCTCTAGCTTGATATCCCACTTCCTTGTGCCCCCTTCCATGTGGCGACTTTGTTTGTGAGGAAGGAGATGCAAGTTGAAATGCACATACACTAAATCCTTTGCCTTTTTTCAATGTAGTCATTTGCACTTTATTGATTGAATGGAGGAGTATGTGCTCAAATACCTTTCAGATGCAAATGAATTAGCAACATATTAAGACAAAATTAGAGAGTTAAAGAGTTATAAAATTAAATTTAAATTATTAAAGGAACATTTTTTTTTTTTTTAATAATATTTACATGCTCTAAGATTTTGATTGCAAGATGTTGTAGTTGTGTGAATGATTGGCCATGTAAGTGTCACGAATTGTGAGCATCAACCTTAAATTTGTTATGAAGAGCATCGATACTAAAGTCATTGAAGTGTCCAAAAGCCATGAACTCAATCCTAGTTGCATCCCACATGGAAGTACCCTTGGTTGATTTCATCTCTATATGGGGCAATCCTTGTAAACATAGAAATGATCTCAATAGTAGAAAATTGGGACTACGTGCAAAGGCAAGAGAATCTAGTAGAGTGGTCATTTTGTTCCATCTCTCTAATAATTTTCTTTTATATGAACAAAGCTTTTTCAACATTTTGTTCTTTCTCATTTATGATGGTTTTCATCTTCTTAATCATTGAGTCAATTCCATCATACATCTCTCCCATAATGCCTATTCATGTCAGCATAATGGATTATACTCAATATGGGTCTAGTAAAACTAGGGAGATATTTAACATGATCCCACCAAATGTCATTTTTGTTCATCTATTTAATATTTGTTGTTTTAGTAGTGTTATATTGCTCTGTACAAGAGTACATGGGGACGTGTCCCCTAAGGTTTTTGGCCAAGTCCCTGTACCAAGGACGTTTTGGGGATGGGGGACGCCTTGGGTACGTTTCCCCAAAGTTGATCTTTTTTTTGGGGACGTCCCCAATGAGAGGGGACAGCCG